>NW_026652282.1:9797268-9818297 GCF_009828535.3 Hylobates moloch | reverse complement strand
AGACCGGTTGTCTGCTCTCAAACCCTGTCTCCTGATAAGATGTTATCAATGACAATGCATGCCCGAAACTTCATTAGCAATTTTAATTTTGCCCCAGTCCTGTGATCTCGCTCTGCCTCCATTTGCCTTGTAATATTTTATTACCTTGTGAAGCATGTGATCTCTGTGGCCCACACCCTATTTGCACACTCTCTTCCTTTTTGAAAATCACTAATAAAAACTTGCTGGTTTTGCAGCTCAGGGGGCATCATGGAACCTGCTGACATGTGATGTCTCCCCCAGACACCCAGCTTTAAAACTTCTCTCTTTTGTACTCTTTCCCTTTATTTCTCAGACTGGCTGACACTTAGGGAAAATAGAAAAAGACCCATGTTGAATTATCGGGGGTGGGTTCCCCCGATAACAGGTGAGTTACATCCTTTTGTTTCACCCCCTCCATTTCAGATTATGCACAGGGCCCCAACTCCTCAATGACGGAGGGATCTATCTGGGGCTGTACCTTTAGCCACACAATGTTCTGGGGCAAATTTTGAACTCATAGGTTTTCTTTAAAGGCTTTATTTGCTTCCTGATCCTGAACACATCCTTGGAAAAAGGAAAGGCCACAAAAAATATATACTCCTACCTCCTTTCAGATGAACTACCAGAAATCAGCAATTAGACCCTTAAACAAGGAGATTAAAGGTTTTCACAGTAACAGGTCAAACTCAATAGAATATGTTTCTTAAGGATAGGGATCTCAGTCTCATTTGTTTAAGTTTGTATCTTCAGCACCTTGAACAGGACTGGCATATAGTTGTGCTCAAACAATATCTGTTGAGTGACTAACTGAATGAAGGAATAAATGACCAATGAATATATTTAAGATTCATTTGTTTGATAAGAACTGATTGAGCTACTAATATGTGGCAGGAACTGAGATAAGCAATGTGGACCTTAGACAAATGGAACAGTATGTTCACTTGCCCCTGATGAGCTTCTAATTGAGTAGGGAAGACAAGACACATACACAAATTGCTTTAGTCAAAGGGAGACCTTGGAGATCACATGATATAAGCCTAGACAAGAAATAATGGTAAAGCACAGCAGAGCAGATGGGGAAGAGGGCTCTTAAGTCAGATCAGAAATCCATGGAGTATGACCAGGCATGGAACTCACACCTACAATCCCAGCACTTTGGGAGGCTGAGGTCAGTGGATCACTTGAGTCAAGGAGCTTGAGACCAGCCTGGGCAACATGGTGAAACCCTGTGTCTACAAAAAATACAAAAAAATGTAGTCAGGTATAGTGATGTGTGCCTGTAGTCCCAGCTACTAGGGATGCTGAGGTGGGAGGATTGCTTGAGCCCATGAGGTCGAGGCTGTAGTTAGCTGTGATAGTGCCACTGCACTCCAGCTTGGGGAACAGAGAGACCCTGTCTCAAAAAAAAAAGACGAAGAAGAAGAAGAAAGAAAAGAAGAAGAGGGAAAAAAAAGAAATATGTGAAGTAATTGGAACTCCTCTTGCTAGATAGGGATTTTCTTTAGGTTATAAACAAATAATAACAATCCCTTTGAAGCCATATTTTCCGAAGTCATTATCGTTTGTATAAATAGTATATCCTTTGATGGATTCTTCAATAGATATTAATATTTTAACTATTGTTTTCCACATTGGTGCTTCAAAAATAAGCTATACTTTTGCCCACTAAATACCATTTCCCAAAGCAAAAGCAAACAGACAAATTCATAACAAGGTGAAAATATCTATAGCAAATCTAGTCTTCCATCCAAAGAGAAGCGGCAGCTTTTATGAAATCATAACCTTCTCCCTTTTCTTGAAGAAAGGAAATTGCTCTGGGTCAGCAGGTGAAGAAATGGATACTCTCCCTGCTTAACTTACAGAGTTAACCAGCAATGTACAATTCAAAAAAGGGAGGCACTGACTGCTGACGATGGTCAATATAAGCCTGTGTAGTCCCGTAGGCCTCTGGGAATAATTAGCTCAACAGTGGACTGTGAAACACACACTGCTTCCTTCCTGGTTAGTTCTGCTCTGAGCTCCAATTGCAGCCCAATTGTCACCTATGGAGGAGGAATGGGGACATGTTCTTAGGAAACTACCAGTAAGTAAAGAGGCAGAACTCTTAGGAGCAGGGTGTGATGTAAGGACTTTTCGGCAGGTGACCCTGTCCCTGCTATTTCTACCTCAAGTCTTTTCCTGTTGTCGTTTTTAACTCAGCCCATGAGCTGTAAAGGGTAATCAGGGATATGGACAGATGTTATAGAAGCTTGTAAGAAACCTTTATCTTTTTCTTTCCTCATTTGGTAATACTTTTGGGCTTGTCTGAGAGGCAGCTGAGTTTTCTCTCAATCAGATTGTTGAAGCCAAAATAAAGTATAGAGATGAATCTCTAAATTTAACATTTTATTTTGGGAAGCAGGGATTTCAGTTCGGGGCATACATACAGACTGGGTGGTCTTTGGTATGTCTGAAGAACAAAGAGAAGGTTGTGAGTTTTACTAGTAAAAGAGATGTTACGTCATCATTTTGAAAGAAAGCTTATTGGCATAGAGAAGCTTTTGGGAGCTGGCAAGCTCTGACTGGTGAGTGGATGTTTGGGTGTTTGTTTCTTCCAAATCTTGTGTTGAATTGTGATCCCCAATGTTAGAGGTGGGGTCTGGTGGGAGGTATTTGGGTCATAGGGGGCAGATCTCTCATAAATGGCTTGGTGTCATCCCCTTGGTGTTGAGCAAGTTCTCACTCAGTTAGTTCCAGCAACATCTGGTTGTTAAGAGAGACTATGCCCTCCTTCTCTCTCTCTCTCTCTTGCCATGTGACATGTCTATTCCCTCTTTGTCTTCTGCCATGAGTAAAAGCTTCCTGAGGCCTCACCAGAAGCCAAGCAGATGCTGGTGCCGTGCTTGTACAGCCTGCAAAACCATGAGCCCAATAAACTTTTCTTTATAAATTACTCGGCCTCAGGTATTCCTTTTTAGCAACACAAAACGGACGAATACAGTGAGTGACTGTGGTAGGTAAAACCAGTCTTGGAGTCACAGCAGGTTGCTTCAGCAGCTGCTAGGTAAAACTGTTCTTCAGGTTTCAGCTGGCTGTTTCAGCAGCTGGGCTTGCAGAAAATTCAATTCTTGGAGCAGGGGCTCTATGTTCCCCAGTGCTTTTCCCCCCTGGCCCTTGATGCTGATTTAGTTGGGCATGACAAGAATGACCCAATTTGTATAATCAGCTTTCACAAGATATCGTCTCTTACACGTGGCTGCAAATTGGCCAAGTGCAGCACTTGCCCAGCCAGTTCTCACCATGTCATATGGATATTTTTCTAAATATATTTTATTTTATTTTTGAGATGGAGTCTTACTCTGTTGCCCAGGCCGGAGTGCAGTGGCACAATCTTGGCTCACTGCAACCTCCACCTCCCGAGTTCAAGCAATTCTCCTGCCTCAGTCTCTTGAGTGGCTGGGATTACAGGTGCCCACCACCACGCCCAACTGATTTTTGCATTTTCAGTAGAGATGGGGTTTCACCATGTTGGCCAGGCTGGTTTCGAACTCCTGACCTCAGGTGATCTGCCCACCTTGGCCTCTCAAAGTGCTGGGATTACAGGCGTGACTCAACCACATCCAGCCCTTAATTCCTTGTTCTATGATTATAGCAGCATAGGTCTATTATAAACATTTTAGAAAATACAGGCAAGCATAAAGGAAAAAATATAAATCAGCTACAAATTAAAAGCCCAGTATAAACTCTGCTAACATTTAGTGTCCTTTCTTTCCAATCTCATTCCCCAGTGTGTGTGTTTTTTGTTTTGTTTTGTTTTTAGTAAACACAGGTGTCTTGCTATGTTGCCCAGGCTGCCACAATGGTCTTGAATTCCTGGGCTTAAGCAATTCACCTCAGCCTCCCAAAGTGCTGGGATTACAGGTGGGAGTCACCGCACCTGGCCTATGTGTGTTTTTTAAACAATTGAGACCATTTTGTATATGTTGCTTCTCATCCTTTTCTTTCCTCATTTGGTAATACTATATTGCTGTTTAAGAACTGTTTGAGGAGTCTGATGACATATGTAGAAAGGGAATAGGAGATTAACCACGAGGACAAGCTGGTGTTGGTGACTGGAAGTCAGGAGTGACCATTGCCTGGCATCTCAGAGCCCCCAGGAGTGCCCATACCTCAGGGCACACAAATGAATGGATTTATATCAGAGAAGTTTCAGCCACACTCACCAGCCAACCCCCAGGTCCTCTTTCACTGGCATCCTAATCCAGGTTGCTTCATAGAAGTCAGCTCACAGCCACACATTTCCCCCTTAAACTTTTTTTGAACTTGAACTTTCAGTATAATTAGAGTCAAACCATCCCAGCAGCATAAGAGGAATGCTTGGAAGAATGGATAAAGATCCACTTGGCATATTTATAATTTTTCAAACCTTCCACAAGGATGGTGGTAGACATTTTCTTAAGTGGTAGAGATGTCAGAAATTTTATTTTTAAAACGCCTTAACTCTGACTGGGCACAATGGCTCATGCCTATAATCCCAGCATTTCGGGAGTCCAAGGTGGGCGGATCACCTGAGGTCAGGAGTTCAAGACCAGCCTGGCCAACGTGGTGAAACCCCATCTCTACTGAAAATACAAAAATTAGCCAGGTGTGGTGGGTGCCTGTAATCCCAGCTACTCAGGAGGCTGAGGCAGGAGAATCACTTGAACCCGGGAGGCAGAGGTTGTAGTGAGCCGAGATCATGCCACTGCACTCCAGCCTGGACGACAGAGCAAGACTCCATCTCAAAAAAAAAAAAGAAAATTAAAAAAAAAAGCCTTAACTCACTGTTCTCATTTTGTTCCCATTTTATACTTTATAATTAATGGAAAGTATGAGGTATCAACCAAATCTGCTCAAACATAGCCATGCATAAGCAAATCCTTTTTATGTTTAATAACTGAAAATGATTCATCAAATTTTATTAGATGGTGCAAATGCTTAGGTCACTTAGAGCTTCAAATGGCTCCAAAATTTTCTCCCACTCTTCCCCCACCAACTTTTTTTTGCCAGTTGTATATTTAGTAAGCATGCCATACTGAGTGTGGATTGGAGACACTTTTTCTTGTAGGATTTTTGCCCTGTGTAACAGAACAATTACAAGGGAGATGATTTGATATATAATAATTTATTATGATAAAATATTTTGCCCAAGGATTAATTTTTTGGGGAGCAATGGGCATGGAACAAAGCTGCAAGGACATGAAAAGCTTCATCTGTTCACTCTTTTAAGAAATAAAGCTAACAGTTGAGCACCTACCATTTCCAATTTCAACTCCTTTAATCTTCACAGAGCTATAAGATAGATCTCATTATTACACCCAATTTAAAGATGGTAAAACTGAGGCATGAAGAGGTTAAATAATTTAGCCACAGTAGAAAGAGGCAGAGTCAGGATTCAAGACCAAGTTGTCCAGTTCTATAAACTCTGCCTCTAACCACTATTCTTACTTGCTTACAGATGCTTCAGCTATAAAAGGTCTTGAAAGGGTCTCTGTCTGCTTCGCTCATCCAGCAACCACTCAAGAAATACTTATGAAGCACTTATTGTGTGCCAGGCATTATACCTGACCCTGGGAACATAATGATCAATATACTGTCATGTAATACCTGCCCTCAAGGAGTACATTCCATTGGGGTAGACAGTTAAGTAAAAAAGCAATTATAATACCACTTTACCTTCCAACAGAATCCAGTTCAAGCCATTCTAGTCAGATCAAAAGCAGTACTGTTTTTTAAACTTGGGAAATAGATATGCAAAGATACAGGCTTTCCTCCATAGAGTATACCTGACTACCTGGCACATCATGAATTAATTGACCCCTGAAGGCAAGCTAGGTAAGTGCCCTTGGGGCCTTTTGTGTTGCAGGAAGGATTATGTGAAAACCATTTTTATGTGTCAATTATAAATTTTAAAAAACTAAAACAAAACAGCAACAACAAAAAACCCACAAAAAGCCAACCTGGGATTTGCACCATGGAGAATGAGAGTGGAGGAAAACAGTATTAGAGAGTCTCCCTCCCACAAAACTCAACAAAATCATAGACGATAGGTAAGCCAGTCCCTGCTATTTCTACCCTAAGTCTTTTTTTTTTTAAACTCAGGCCATGAGCTATAAAGGGGAATCAGGGATGTGGACAGATGTTATAAGACGCTTCTAAGAAACTCTTCATTAAAAATTCCAAATACGTTATATTTTTCACCATCACCAAACACTTCCCTTCACTCTTCTTTCCCTATGAGAGCAAGTCCTTCCATTTTTGGTATCCAATTTGGCTCTTCCTGAAATAGGTTACACCCGAAGTTGCTACGTGATGCCAAATTGTTGATTGTAGTTTACGGTGTCTCCTTGAAACATGCCATATAATTACATAATCACTTCACAGCTAATCTGGTTTATTGGAAGGCCTCTGGATAGGACTATTTGGCTAATCATTGTCCTGGAAAATCTGTCTCCTAGGATACTTCTCATACCCACTTGTAGCAAGGAAAAAATACAGAGGTGGCCAGCTCTTCCACCCAGACGTTCACCCTTGGTCTTTTGTAGATTGTTGTAACTAAGGAAAGGCTAGGGAAAGGGTGCTCTTGGCAGGATTTCTTTAAAGACGTCACCATTGAGCAATTGCTAAAGATTACTCAGAGCCAGCAGATGGAGCAGATAAGAAGGCCTTGATGAGGTTTTTGGCCAGTTGTGATTCCACCCTGAATTTAAGACATGTTTCCTCTGATCATAGGAAAAACCCAGAACCTCTACTCCCTGCTGATACTGGAAAGGGGAGGGCAGGATTTAGGCTTATCACGAACTCATTTATTTTTCCTTTAGCCCATAAAGCCTGATCTTTCCTGCAATCAAAACATGATGGAAAAGCCTAGCAGGCTATTGCAAAAGTATTATGTTTTCTTTATAGTTCATCTCTTGGGATTGCATTTTACTCTTGATTTTACCAGGCCCTTCCAAGCACGGGTGGAGGGGCGGGGGTGGGGGGAGCATGGTTCAGTTCTACTTGAAGGCGTAAGAACTGAAACTTCCCCACTTTTTCTTGGAGAGTAGAAGGAATGTCTTTGCTATTTGTTCTTACTTGAGCTCAGTTTCCTGCAATGACTTTTTGAATTCTTTTATCAGGCTAACAATAGGAGACACAGTAAATTCATTTGTAAAAACTCTGTCTGACTTTGGTCTGTCGTCTGTGTTTTTAAATACACATGAGTTATTCTATTACCATTCTGTTTAGTAGCCACCCACATTTGGAACGCTTCCACCTTGAGTGGTAGACATATCTTTTTATATTCCCATTTTAGAATTTGTTTTTAGAATTTACAATTTGTTTTTTAGGATACAGGATGGGCATAGATAGATACCATCACTTCTTAATAGAGTTGTTTACATAATTTTCAAGGCCCAGTGCAAAATAACAATGTGAGGCCTCCTGTTCAAAAATTATTAAGATTTGCAAACCAGTCACAGCAGATCATTAAGCCCAGCACCAGGTCCTTCTGAGCACGGGGCCCTTCTCAGTGCAGGGCTCTTCTAAGCACAGGGCCTTATGTGATGGTGTAAGTTGCACACCCATGAAGCCAGCCCTGATTCTTGATTATTCACAGGCAATTTGAAGGTTACCCAGGCCCTGTGTTTTCCCTCATCCACTTTCCTGCTTGTCGACTTAAGACAAATCTCTGGCCCTTTAGAAACTGCTACGTTGAGTTATATAATGAAAATAATGAAAATAAATGATACAAAATGAAATGTATTCATTTGAATACCTGGTAGAACTAAAGGCATTCAGTGGGGTGATAGGTAGAGATATTAAATAGTGAGAAACTTCTCCATTATCTGATTATTTTATTTGTTCTTATTGTGAAATAGTGTGATAGAATGGGAGAAAAGAAAAACCACAGCCAGGTGCGATGGCTCAAGCCTGTAATCTCAGCACTTTGGGAGGCTGAGGTGGGTGGATCACAAGGTCAGGAGTTCGAGACCAGTCTGGCCAATATGGTGAAACCTATGTCTACTAAAAATACAAAAATCAGCTGGGGGGTGGTGGCGGGCACCTGTAGTCCCAGGTACTCGGGAGGCTGAGGCACGAGAATCACTTGAACCTGGGAGGTGGAGGTTGCAGTGAGCTGAGATCATGCCACTACACTCCAGCCTGGGTGACAGAGCAAGACTCCATCTCAAAAAAAAAAAAGAAAAAAGAAAAACTACTAAAATGAAACTCAGATCCTCAAAAAGTTAAACATAGAATTACCATATGACACAGCAATTCCACACCTAGCTCTATACCCAAAAGAATTGAAAACAAGGACTCAAACAGTTACTTGGCTGATGGTTCTGCAGGCTTTACAGGAGGCATGGCTAGGTGGCCTCAGGAAACTTACAATCATGGCAGAAGGCAAAGGGGAAGTTGGCACATCTTCACATGGTGGATCAGGAGAGAGAGCCAAGGGGGAAGTGCTACGTACTTTTAAACAACCAGATCTCATGAAAACTCACTCACTATCCTGAGAACAGTGAGGCAGGAGGTCTGCCCCCTGATCCAATCACCTCCCACCAGTTTCCTCCCCCAACACTGGGGATTACAATTCAATATGAGATTTGGGTGGAGACAGAGAGCCAAACCATATCAGATACTAAAATAAATAATAGAATCAATTCGAAACCACACTTTAATTCACTCTTCTCAACTCAGATAATGCAGAGAAAGTGAGTGCACTGAGTTAATCAATAACAGGGAATACACCTTCTTGGAAACAATGGATGTTTTTCACCCACTGTGACAAAAGTAAACTTCAACAGCTTCCCAAATATTAAAAGAAAACAGGGCTATTCTGTACCCATAGTAAATTAAAGTAGAAAATAATTACAAAAAGAGGGAAAAAAAAACCCAACACTGAGATTTAAAAGAAAATTCTCCTTTTAAGTACATTTGTGTTGAAATGAAAATATTAACTAAAATACTAGAATGTCTAGAAAATAATGATAACAAAAATAATACATGTCAAAACGTGTGGAATATGGCTGTTCTATACCTTTAAGCTATGAATTTAAACACTTACTTTACTAAAAATTTTAGTTAATTAGTTAATTGCACATTTAGCTCAAGAATTTATAAGAAGAACCATAAAATTAACCTAAGAAAAGAGAAGAAAGAAACTAATAAATGTAAAAGCAGAAACCAATAAATTAGAAAACAGGAAAACCAGAGAACTAAGAAACAGAAGAGCTGGCTCTTTTTAAAAGTAATAAAAATATATGAAATAAAATATAAAGGCCTAGAAAGTAATTTGAGTGATTGTATATTTAAATTAATTCCATTGTTTTATTGTGATAAAATACATGTAACATAAAATTTACAGTTTTAACAATTTTTAAGTGTACAATTCAGTGGCATTAAATCTGTTTACAGCACTATTCATCTCCAGAATTTTTCATCATACCCAACAGAAACTCTCAGGCCGGGCGCAGTGGCTCACACCAGCACTTTGGGAGACTGAAGCGGGCAAATCACTTGAGGTCAGAGTTCAGGACCAGCCTAGTCAACATAGTGAAACCCCGTCTCTGCTAAAAATACAAAGATTAGCCAGATGTGGTGGCATGCACCTGTAATCTCAGCTACTCTGGAGGCTGAGAATCACTTGAACCCAGGAGGCAGAAGTTGCAGTGAGCTGAGATCCTGCCACTGCACTCTAGCTTGGGCAACAGAGCAAGACTCTGTCTCAAAAAAATAAAAATAAAAAAAGAAACTCTGAACCCATTGAACACCAATTCCCCATTCCCCTACTCCTTAGCCCCAGGCAACCATTATTCTACTTTTCGTCTCTATAAATTTTCCTATTCAAGGAACTTCATACAAGTGGAATTGTAAAATATTTGTCAGGAGTGTCTGGTTTCTTTCACTCAGCATAATGTTTTTGAGGTTCATCCATACTGTAGCACGATCAGTACTTTCTTCCTTTGTAAGGCTTAACAATATCCCATTGTGTATATAGACCACATTTTATTTATCCATTCATCTGTTGATGGACATTTGGATTATTTCTACCTTTTGCACATTGTGAACAGTGCTGCTATGAAGATTGGTGTGTAAGTGTCTGTTTGAGTTCCTGTTTTCAATTTTTTAAGGCATGTGCCTAAAAGTGGAATTGCTGGATCATATGGTAATTCTATGGAGTGAATGTATTTTTAATCTTGGTGGAAAAAACAGCCTTCTAGGCCAGACATAAAATCCAGAAGCCACAAAGGGAATTATTTATAAATCTAACTACATAAAAAATATAAACTTCTTTATTTCAGAAAATGTTATTTCTAAACCAAAAGACTGGAGCAAATACTGCAACAGATATGACAGTGAGCTCACACAAATCATTAAGAACAGATGGATAATCCAATAGAAAACAGGCAAGCAGGAAGTTTCTGGAAGGGAAGGGAGGAGAAAAAAATGGCCAGTGAACTCATTCTGACTTATAATTTAAGAATCAAAAATCTTGGGAGGCTGAGGCAGGAGGATCACTTGAGCTCAGGAGTTTGAGACCAGTCTGGGGGACATAGTGAGATGCTGTCTCTACAAAAAAAAAAAAAAAAAAAGCTGGAGGTGGTGGCGTGTTCCTGTGGTCCCAGCTCCTCAGGAAGCTGAGGTGGGAGGATTGCTTGAGCCTGGGAGGTCGAGGCTGAGGTGAGCTATGATTGTGTCACTGCACTTCAGCCTGGGTGATGAAGCGAGACCCAGTCTCAAAAAGAAAAAAAGAAAAATCAAAATGAAAATCAAAACAACAATGAGATATCATACTAAACTATGGGTTGCCCAAAAAGTTTAAATTTTATAACACCTAGTAATGGCAAGGGTGTTAGGATACATTTATATACACTTGTTGATGGACATATGAAGTTTTTCAGTGTTTTTGGGCAGCAATTTGGTGACTTCTTTTAAAGATTATATGGCACATGATTTTAGTCCCAGCAGAGATGTAGATAGATAGATACATGTTTCAACATTGTCATGCTAAAAAGTTGAAAGAAACCTGAAGGTTTATAGTTACAAGACTAAGTAAATTATAATACAATCAAGCAATGGAATGCATTCAAACATAATGGTAATTAAATTACGAAGAATCAGGCTTGCCAATCTTCTCTCCTCCCCATGGATTCTCTTCACCAGGTTTTAACATATTTGGAATTCCCTAGCATGCTGCTTCGCGGCAGGGGGGCGGCGTGTGTGTGTGTGTGTGTGTGTGTGCATGTGCACACGTGTGTACCTGAATGTTCTACTAAAATTGTTAAGCGCCACTCTTCCTATATTTTGTTTCTTGTCTTGTTCATGTCACTGCCAGGAGCTGTGAAGGGAAATTTTTTCCAGAAGTTTCACAAGCCTCACGCTGTTGAAGAACTTGGAAAGGGTTCACAAAAACCTGGGCATCTGGCCAGGCATGGTGGCTCACGCCTGTAATCCCAGCATTTTGGGAGGCTGAGGAGGGCAGATCACTTTAGGTCAGGAGTTCAAGACCAGACTGGCCAACATGGTGAAACCCCGTCTCTACTAAAAATACAAGAATTAGCTGGGCGTGGTGGCATGTGCCGGTAGTCTCAGCTACTCGGGAGGCTGAGGCACGAGAATCACTTGAGCCCAGAAGGCGGAGGTTGCAATGAGCCAAGATTGCACCACTGTACTCCAGCCTAGGTAACGGAGTGAGACCTGGGCATTTTTGGGACCCCTGGCAGGTGCCACAGTGGAGCTTGTTCACTCCCCACTGCTGGGCTCTGAGTTGCTGTCCCAGGCTAAGCACACTGCCTTCAGTTGCCTTCCAGCACAGTTCTGCTCCTTGTTTTCCTGAGCTATTTACTTGCCCTCCCTGAGGTTGGCAAAGCCCATCTCTTTTCATCTGGGAGTATTAGTCTCCAAATCTGTACAATTCAATCATTAGTCCCAATAACATCTTCACATTTTCAACCAAGAAGCTAGAAGAATTCCCGGTCCCCTGTGCCCTGTGGGGATAGACCGATGATCCCACATTTGACATACAGGAATGTCTTGGCTCACTCCACCATGACCTTTGCTAGACATCTTCTACTCCCTCCTTCTCTTAAATGCAATTAAACCTGAACCTATGTGTAATATAAATGCGATACTGAGCATGAATAAATGGTTTAATTCTCAACTTGTGTCCTATAGAAGCAACAGAATATGCTTAGGTTTAAAAAATGAAAAACTTACATTATTTACTATAATAAGGCTCTTCTTTTGTGCTATTAAGGAAGAAGTATTTTGATATCCTCATTTTCCTAGTATGTGTCCTAAATCAAAAGAAAATAGCCCCTTGCTAATTTTAACTCCAAATTTTTAAGTTAATGATCTCTATCTGGTTTTAGGAGCTACAACAGCAATCTAGTTCTGCCCTAACAATTCAGGAACAAAGAGCTATTAAAAATAAAATTTGGGTCACATAACTGCTTGGTGTTATAGCCTTCAAGGACTTTCCACTGCCCATTGAACATAATCCCAAAGTGCCTATAATTACTGACTTCATGTGCCTAAACAGGAGATCCGTGGTCCCCTCCGAGCCCTCTAGAGCATTCGATCACACGGGCCTCCTCTTTCATTCCTGGAGCACACAAGGCCCTTTCGTGTCTCAGGGCTTCTTTCTGTTTCCTCAACACACTTCATCACCTTTTGTTTTTTACAGCTTTGTTAAGGAATAACTCACAAGTCGTACAATTGATCCTGTTAAAGTGTACAGTTCAGTGGCTTTTAGTACATTCACAAAGATGTGTAGCTGTCACCACGATCAACTTTAGAACATTTTTATCACCTCCAAAGAAAACCCCATATCCATTAGCAGTCTCGCCCCATTCCCCCATACCCTCAGTCCCTGGCAACCATTAACCTACTTTCTGTCTCTATGGATTTGCCTATTTTGGACATCTCTTATAAATGGGATTATACAATTTCTGGCATTTTGTGACTGACTTCTTTCACTTAGCATGATGCTTTCAAGGTTGATCCATGTTGTAGCATGTATCAATAATTCAATCCTTTTTATGGTTGAATAATATTCCACCATAGTATATTTTATTTATTCACGTTTTGTTGAACCATTCATCTGTTGCTGGGCATTTGGGTTGTTTCTACTTCTTGTCTTTTATCAATAACGCTGCTATGAACATTTGTGTACAAGTTTTTGTGTGGATGTATGTTTTTATTTTCTTTAGGACAGGAATTGCAGGGTCATATTGTCAGAGATGTTCAAACCAGAGCGACTCCATCTTGAATAGGGGCTGAGTAAAATAAGGCTGAGACCTGCTGGGCTGCATTCCCAGTAGGTTAGGCATTTTTAGTCACAGGGTGAGATAGGAGGTCAGCAGAAGATACAGGTCAATAAGACCTTGCTGATAAAACAGGTTGCAGTAAAGAAGCTGGTCAAAACCCACCAAAACCAAGGTGGCAACGTAAGTGAACTCTGGTTGTCCTCACTGCTCATTATACACTAGTTATAATGCATTGGCATGCTAAGAGGCACTTCCACCAGCACCATGGCAGTTTACAAATGACATGGCAATGTCCAGAAGTTACCCTAAATGATCTAAAAATGGGAGGAGCCCTTTCTTCCAGGAATTGCCCATCTCTTTCCCAGAAACCTCAAGAATAATCCACCCCTTGTTTAGCATATGATCAAGAAATAAACATAAGTATACTCAGTCGGGCAGCTCATGCCACTACTATGGAGTGATTCTACTCCCATGGAGTAGCCATTCTTTTATTCCTTTACTTTCTTTCACTTTACCCTATGGGCTCGACCCAAATTCTTTATTGCATAAGGTAACAATATGGTAACTCTGTGTTTAAACTTTTGAGGAACTGTCAAACTGCTTTCCAAAGTGGCTCTACCATTTTACAATCCCATCAGCAATGTAAAAGAGTTCTAATTTCTCCACATACTCACCAACATTTGTTGTTGTTTGTCTTTTTTTTATAATAGCCCTTCTTGTGTGTTTGATGAAATATCTCATTGTGGTTTTGATTTGTATTTCCCTAATGACTAATTGAGGATATTTCCATGTGGGTATTAGCCATTTGAATAGCTTATTTGGGAAAATGTCTATTTAGAATCTTGTCCCTCTTTAGAATGATTTATTTGTCCACCTGTTCACTTGTTTACCACCCCCCACCCCCCACCCTGCTGCTAATTTATAAGTTCTGTGAGGGTAGGCACCATGATGCTTTTGTTCAGTATTACATACCCACGACCCAAAAAACCATCTGACCACATAGCAGAAACTCAATAAATAATTGTGGCTGATTGCATTAATGTCTTCTGTACTATGCTAATTAGAGCTCATGGAAATAAGATAATCAAGGGTCCATGCATTCTAACTATAGCTCTCCTCTCTTCTAAGCTCATTGGGTTGTTTTATGATCTGCTTAGACTTTCATAAGATCTGACTTGTGTTTAATACTTGGACTTGTGCTGCCCTAGAAAACCTCTTTCTAATCTCAATATCAAAAGTTTGGCTTTCCAAGGAATGCTCTGTGTTTTTAGTCCACAAACAGGACATGCTTGCCATTCCTGTTACTGTTTTGCCTGTAGCTTTGTAGCCTTATTCTTCTGGATTCCTTACTATGTGAGAGTTAAAGAAAAAGTGAGAAGATGAGGAAGGTATTCTACATTTTTGTTCTTTCAGGTTAATGTGGCTGTTAAGAGAGGAATAAGATTTAATGATAATCGCTCTCCTCTTTTCCTGACCTTCTCCGGGCCATCCAAAGTAGTTTGGAAAAGATATTGTAATAAAGCATTTCGTTTTGTTTTTGTTTTTGTTTTTTTTCACTACTGAAGTTCATACCCCATCCCCACTCTTACTTAATTGCAGCAGCACTTAAAAGTCAATGAGATCACCCCAATATATTAACTTTGTAGAATTCATGAATTCCATGAACCAAAGGAAAAATGGTTACTGGCTAGTTAAGACCATGTAGGTACAATGCCCATTACTATTTGGTCAAATAACATATTTTTATCATTTCTAATGGCTACATAGCATCCCATTATACGAAAAATGATGCAATTATATGTTTATTGTTGAGTGGTGAAAATCCCATCTTTGTTTTAAAAGTATATAGGAAAATAATGTGAAAATATATGCCAACTCTAAATATGGGTATCTAAGAATATCTAAGGTAATGGATGGATTTCACTTTACTTTCTTCTTATTCATCTCTACTTTAAAACTATTCTACAGTGGGAATATGCTAGTTGTGTAATTTGTAAAATGAAATAATAATCATGTGCAGCTATCAGTAAAGATATTCTGTGTCCAGAGTCAGCCAGTGATGCCTAGTGAGTCTGAACAGAGAAGCGCCTGCCTAGCTTCGTTCAGGTCTCCTCACTCCTCCCAGGCCTAGCCTCGCCTTGTCCGTTGATCTGGCTGTGAGTCATCATTTGCTTTACTTCCCACCACACCCAGTCTCAAATGAATGCTCACTTCCTTCACAGCAAGTTCCTACTCTAATTGCCAAGGACTTCTATTTCTGTCTTCACAATGGGTCAAAGTTCAGACTATAGAAAATTAACTCTGTATTTTCATTAGCAGGGCTACTCTTTTCTACTACACAGTTGCTATTAACATTTTCTTCTATGTAGATCTATGTAATTGGTGGAATCTGTCTGTCTCACAGTCCTGCAAATATGCCTTCTGCACATGCCTGGAAATCTCCCCTCCCCTAAGTAACTACAGTGATTTTATGAACTCTCACTTTTACCATGAGAATGAATACCTTCTAATCTGATTTTATCCAAAAGAATGTCTCTCTGTTACTCTCTTATTAAAAAGTCATCTCTTATCAATGCTTCCCCTTCTACCTCCACCCTCCACCACCACTCTTTTGAGGACATAGAGGTTTAAATTAACCTGCACTATTTAAAATAATGAACTATTAGACATAATGTAAAGATCCAACCAAAGGGAAGAGGCAAGGAGCAGCATGGCCAGGTGTTCAGAGCTTGGATTCTGATCCTGGACCATTTGGGGCTGAACCCCAAATGGCAAGTTAATTACCTTCTCCTTAACTCAGTTTCTCTGTCTGTAAAACAGGAGTAATCATACTACCTACCTCACAGGCATACTGTTACAGTGCTTAGAAAAGTGCTGGGCACAGAGGAAGCACTAGGTTTGTTAGTTGTTAATATTTTCAAGCCTACAATGGAATATAATGTAGTCATTACAATGGGTGATGAAGATGCATATTTATTAGCATGCAAGCTGCTTCACAGTATGGCATTAGCTCAAAGAAGATTTCAGAATTTCAGGACACTGGCTACAACATGATCCCATTTGAAATACATACATGCATCACGTATGTATATGGATCTATGGCCGAATATAGCACTGATATGCTAGCAGTGGCTTTTACTGGGTGGTAGAGTTTTAATTGATTTTATTCATTGATTAGTTTCTGTTTCCTTATTTTCTAATTTTCCAGCATTAATTATGCATGACTTTAGTATTATTTTAAAATAAAGAAAATAATTATCTACTTGGCTGGTTGAATCCTGTGGCTTCAGGGTTTCAGATCCTTTTTATATGGGAGGTACATAAACACCTACATTGTTAAGATTGTTTTGTTGTTTGTTTGCTTGCCTGTTTTGGGAATGAATTATATTTAGACAGTAGTTAATCACTTGGTTTTAGTCTTTTTACAAATGTACGTTTCCTTAAGTATCTAGTCTCTCTTTTTTTTTTTTTTTTTTCTGGAAGGTATCTACTCTCATGGAAGCTTAAGGAAGCACAGTTCACCTCAAGCAAGCAGTAGAACCTAGGTCTCTTGCCTCCTACTACTCCAGGCTTCTTCCAACTATACCACCTTTGATTAATAATCATTGATCCCTTATGTTTACCAGAGCCTGAGGTGCTCTAATTGCCCATGAAGATTTGTTAATTAGCTGTAAGTTTTAAAAAACATTCCACAACAGGATTAAAGTAACAGGCCTTTTAAATTCTTTTAGCTGAGAGGTACCAAAATGTTTGAACAACAAAATTTGATTAATTAACATAGAAAATCAGGTCAGTCCCAATTGGTTTCTGTCTGCAGATAAAACTTAAATCATGCTGGTTGTACTTATGCAATGTCAGAATAGTTTGTCCAATTCAGGAAAAACTTCAGATCAACTGGTTTGTTTGGTATTACACAGTCCAAATATCTGGATGCCTGGATTTTATAGAGGTTGGGGCTCAGAGAATGATACCCCAAAGTATCAGCTGTGACATGCTGAGCACTTTTGACGTGAAGGAAATTGGAAGTCCTTAAAAGCTGCCTTTAGAACCAAGGACTTTGTAACCTTCCCTTGTTTCTACCCCTAAAGTGCATGAAGGGGCTCTCTCTGGGAGTTCCTTTATCTGTGGGAAGAAAACTTCTTGCAAAAGAGATTCAATTTTCTTAAAACCCCTTATCTATGAATCTCATCAAATAACCAGGAAAGATTGGCCACCAAAGAGGAGAAAAGACTAAAAGTCACCTCCATGCCCAGGCAGACTTCTATTCTTCTGAAGGAAGGTCCAAGAGATTACCTGGAAGATTTTACTTACATAATAAGACAACCTTTGTTCATAGTGAAGTTCTACCCCTCACCTTCTTGAAATTTGTCAGTCACCTCTCCAGAACTCAGAGAAATTTTGTCCCAGGCTATTGTCCGTTGTATGGGCTCATTCATTTCCCCTGAAAATCATTCATTACACCTCAAAATTGCCTACATTCCTCTATTTCTCTCCCTTCTATGAAGAATGTGCTATTTAAGCTTCATCCATCTGGCCCTTCTTTTAGTATCATATTTTGTATGGCTCCCATACACACTTACACATTAATAAACTTGTATGCCCTTTCTCCTCTTTATCAGTTTATTTCAGCAGACTCAAACCTTCAGAAGGGAAGGGAAAAATTCCCTTTGCCCTTACATAGAAGTTGGGTGTTTTTTTGCTACTGTCTGTGTTTCCTTTTCTCTAAAACACAATAATGATTCATACTCCAATATCCTTCATGTATTTTTTTGAAAATAAGCAGGACAAGTTCTACTTTTGTCTAGAAAAGTATTATTGTAAGACCAAAGAGCTTCCACACATCCCTGTTGAAAAAGGTCATGATGACTTCCTGTAAGAATAGTGGACCTAGAAATATGAACCAGAATCCATCACAGCACCATAGCTGGCAGCCCAGTAATGTATGACATAAGGAGACAATATTCTTATTCAGGATCAAGATTAAGAATTGATTTTTTTTTTTTTAAATAGAGATGAGGTCTTGCTATGTTACCCAGGCTGGTCTTGAACTTTTGGCCTCAAGTGATCCTCCCACCTTGGCCTCCCAAAGTTCTGGGATTATAGGCATGAACCTCCACTGCAGCCTGATTGATATTTTTTAATGTGCCAAAATTTATTTATTTGTCAACAACCTTTCCCCTCCAGTTTATATTCAAATAAAATATCACACATGAGATTACGACATGCCTATGATTAGCAGAGTGATGGATGAGGGAATAGGCTGAATGTTCAGTATAAATGCCCTAAAATTCCTGCATTCTTGGTGATTCTTCTCTTTTTGTCTAATTGCATGGCAACATCCCCTGCTCTGACTTATACCTCACCATCTTGTTTAGGCCTGGACATAGACTTTGCATCTTTACCACACCAGACATGAAGCATTGTGAGTGGCTTTAGATATTCAGGATTTCTCAAAGTCTCATTCCAGAGCCACCTATATCAGGATAATCTGGCTGCTTATTAAATATCACAACAAACTAGGTCTCACTTCACAGGTACTGAATAAACATTTCTGGAAGTGGAGCTTGGAAATCTGCATACTAATCAAACTTTCCCAATTATTCTATGTACTCTACAGTTAGAGAAGTGAAGAATCCAATGTTTAGGTCAATATTCTTCTCTCGGGAGACTGACCTTGTCTTAGTCAGCATGAGCTGCTATAACAAAGTACCATAGACTGGGTGGCTTGAACAGTAAACATTTATTTCTCATGGTTCTGGAGGCTGGGAAGTCCAAGATCAAGGTGCTGGCAAATCCAGTGTCTGGTGAGGGCCCACCTCTTGGTTTGCAGATGTCTATCTTCTCATTGTATCCTCACATAATGGAGAGCAGAGAGCAAGAACAAGCTCTCATGACCTAATTATGTCCTAAAGGCCCCATCTCTTAATACCATCTCATTGGGGGTTAGGATTTCATCATGTAAATTTGGGGTAAACACAAAACATTCAACCCATAATAGACCTTAAGCTATAGCCAGAGTGTTATGCATTGGACCAAAAGCCAATGGCACCACCTATCTCCTTACCCTGCTGTCCAAGATGACAGGGGTGAAGGCAAGAAACAACCCCAATTCACTGCAAATGAGAGTGTATAATAGGACACTGGTAAGAGAATAAAAAAGCTAGTCAAGAGTTTGGAGAAAATATTTGCAAATCATGTATCTGATTTTAAAAACTCATATCGAGAAATATCTAAAGAACTGTCACATTCCAATAATCAAACAAAACAAACAACTCAATTAAAAAATAATCAAAAGATTTGATTACACACTTTACTAAGGAAGAGAAACAGATGGCAAATACACTCATGAAGCTCATGAATGTTCAATATCATTAGTCAATGTTCAATATCATTAGTCATTAGGGCAATGTTCAATATAATTAGTCATTAGGGCAATGCAAACTAAAAGCACAATGCAATGCCACTGAAAACCCAAGAGAATGTCTACAGTTTTTACTTAACTATTTTTAAATATTTTCTAGATATGGGGTTTCACTCTGTTGCCCATGCTGGAGTACACTGGTGTGATCCTAGCTCACTGCAACCTCAAACTCCTGGGTTCAAGTGAGCCTCCTGCGTCAGCCTCCCAAGTAACTGGGGCTATGCCTGGCTTATAATAAAAAAAAAAAACAAAAAAACTGACAATACTGCCAAGGATGCAAAGCAATTGGACATCTTATAAATTACTAGTGGAAATGCAAAATGATACTGCCACTTTGGAAAACTGTATGGGAGTTTCTTTTAACATAGCATACAACTCATCATTTCTACTCCTAGGTAATTTACTCATAGAATGGAAATGCTTGTCTACACAAGTACTTCTAAGAGAAAGTTCATAGCAGCGCTGTTCATAATTGCCCCAAACTAGAAACAATCCAAATGCTCTATTAATAGGTAAATGTATAAACAAACTTTGGTATATCCATGTAATGGAATACTGCTCAGATATAAAAAGAAACAAGTACTGATATGCACAACATAAATCAATCTCAAAAGCGTCATGCTGAGTGAAAACAGTGAGAGACAAAAGGCCACATTTTATATGGTTCCATTAATACAACATTCTGGAAAAAAACAAAACTATAGGTACACAAAACAGATCAGTAGTTTCCAGGAACTGGGGATTGGTGGGAGGAGACTGACTTCAAAGAAGCAAAGTGGAAATTTGTGGGGTGATATACTCAATATCTTAGTTGTGGTGGTAGTTACATCTCTACATTTGTTTCACAAAACTCATAGAATTGTGTTCATAAAAGGGTTAAATTATACTGTAGGTAAATTTTATATCATTAAATCGGACATTAACAATAACAACAACAAAAAGTCTATGATAGAGTCTGTGGGCCCACAAAAGCATGTGCAGTAATATATTCACCATTTCCCAAATCAAAACTTACTTGTGCTAGTGGAACTAAAATAAGAAAGAAGTGATTCCATAAAAAATATACAGAGGGCCGGGTGCGGTGGCTCACGCCTGTAATCCCAGCACTTTGGGAGGCCGAGGCGGGTGGATCACGAGGTCAGGAGATCGAGACCACGGTGAAACCCCGTCTCTACTAAAAATACAAAAAATTAGCCGGGCACGGTAGCGGGCGCCTGTAGTCCCAGCTACTCCGGAGGCTGAGGCAGGAGAATGGCGTGAACCCGGGAGGCGGAGCTTGCAGTGAGCCGAGATTGCGCCACTGCACTCCAGCC
>NW_026652282.1:9702877-9796868 GCF_009828535.3 Hylobates moloch | reverse complement strand
AAAAAAAAAAAAAAAAAAGAACCAAATCCCCCACCGTGATGGAGGCTTCTGAGGTCCATGTTGTGTGGTTTCAGTGGCAGATACATTGACTTCCTAATAAGGAAGCCTCTGCCAATCCATGATCATTTCTCCCTAAGCAATCCTGTGTGCTCTTTAGAATAAGAAAGAAATTAACTCCAAATCATGACAGATCCAATAAGTTATACATTAAAACAACTCATATGGAAGTTGAGCTGCAGGAAATCAATGTGGAAAATGTAAGGCTAATTCCCATTGCATTGTTTACCAGCCCCACTGAGAAAGCTAAATTCTGTTCTGAAAACAGTTTCAGGACAAGGTACATTCGATAGTCTCTCAAAAAATGGCAAAGAAAATCAAGTAGAACGTGTTTTGTTTTTGTTCAGAAAATGACTACCAACACAACAGGAGAGCAGTGGAAAAAATAAATGTTTAAAAACAAACCAAAAAAAAAAAATAAGAAAGGGAAAGATATCGAATCACCCCATTGTTTTGATTTCCTTGTGCCAACAACAAAACCTGAGTGATTGACATTTCTTATTTGCTGACTTGATCAGACTATTTGATATCACACAGACATGGCAATTTTTCCCGTGGCAATCCCGGGGTGTCATCTCAGATTCTGTAAGAAAGGACCAAGGAATGTATAATTGTACCAAGCTGCCATTTAATGAGGCACTAGATGCATCTCACAGACAAAGGTCAAAGTTTGAGATAGCAGAAGGGTTGGGACATTAGGTAATCTGAAAACAAGCACTGTGTATCATTAGAAAAATTGTATGAAATGCCTATTTGGGTGAAAGGAATTTTACTTGTGATGAGTAATGGCTGTTGTAAAATATACCTTGTAGAGAAACAAGCTTGGACGTTCCTGTTCTTCCTTTTAGCATACCAGCCTTCAGTGTTGTGACACTATGGGGTCTTAAAATACTTGCCCCTGTTTATTCGCTTTTGCATAGCTGGTCAGGATTTTGTAGAATTCAGTGGCACTCCAGTGGGGAGCAGCTGGGACTCAGGAATTCACTTTGGAAGGGAGCTGGCAGCTGGGAAGACCGGGCAGTTCTCTTTTTGCTCAGGACTTAGGAGAGTTGTGCATTTGGCAGGGGAATGAGACTTCTTGGATACTCAGAAAGGACACCACAGAAACATCTGATTTTGCTCGTTCTACATATTCCACATGCTTTTCACTGCCTGCAATTGTCATTTCAATCAGGGTTTCATTACAGGGGAAATTTTCCTCTTAAAATATTTGCTTTCATAGGAATTCTGTCTGTGTCAGCACTGTGGTCAACCCCAATGTCAGGAAAGTCCACTTTTAAAAATATGGATTGGTGTGAATGCATATAAAATGATGTGAGAGTATATTTACGCAGATGTGAGTTTGCTGGATTCTTCGTACCTCGTGACCCTCTAACTTTCTGTACTGCTGATTCAATTAACCATGCCTGTGCCACAGGAAAGAGATACTCTACTCTTTAAAAAATTAATACAATGAATGGAATTGGGAAAATAAGTGAAGAAAGATTGTAACTGCCTCATTTTTTTTTCTAAAAAAACCCTTTTTTTCTCATATCCAAATCAAAAATAGTGATACTAACTTCTATTAAGTTAAACAGACGCCTTCTCTACGGCCCAGCAATTTTACTCCTAAGTACATAGCCAGGAGGAGTAAAAGCACAGGTCCATAAAATACACCAGTATTCATAGCAGCTTTATTCACAATATGCCCAAACTGGAAATGATCCAAATGTCCATCAATAGAAGACTGGATAAACAAATTACGGCATATTCTTACAATGGAATAATACACAGCAGATTAAAAAAAGAAAGAATAAACTGATAACTCACAATCACCTGGATAAATCTCAAAAACATTACGTTAAGAGAAAGAAGCCAGATGCAAGAGTACATTCTGTACAATTTCATTTATACAAAGTTCACAAATAAGCAAACCTAGTTTATGGGAGTAGAAGTCAGAATAGTGGTTCACTGGAGGGGCATGGGGGTTAATTGACTGGGAAAAGGGAAAAAGGAAGCTTTCTAGAGTGATGGAAAGAGATAGATGTTTGTGTGGTCAGTGGTTTCCAGGAGGTATATTTAGGTAAAAATTCATCAAGCTATACACTTAAGATGTGTGCATGTTACTGTATGTAAATTACACCTCCATTGAAAAACAAAACATGGATAATGATAGTTGTTGCAGGGCTTACAGCATGCATGGGATTACTATAAATAAGCATCAGATTCGGCTTTGTGCTTTTTGACCACCTGTCAATAAAGAGACCTAAGTAATATTTCTCACAGGATGGAGGAAGCACACATTAATCATTGATTGTTTCCTGTGTGCCTGATACTGTGCGCTGGAGGCCTTGGGAGACTTCATAATAGATCAGGCTCCTGCTCCCCTGCTCTGATGTACATGCAGTACCTTCTATACCAGGCTGTGAAAAACACTAGACTGTGTTTGAGTGTGATTGTGAGTGTCTGAGTCACAGTCTAGTATAGAAGTTACTGCATGTACATTGGTGACAAAAATTCAAGGTAGAAAGTGACAGGTGATTCAAACAGGTTTGAACCAAGCACTGGGGATGTCATATGCTTTGCCCGACATTCAGTTGAAATTGTTGACTGACAGAGGCCAGTGAGGGGGCAGGTGCCACGTTTTCACAGGAAAGGGTGCTTAAAGGGTGGGATGGGAAACGTAAGTGTATCAAGGAAAGTGCAAAGGAAATTTTCATTCCCCTTTTTCTGGCTTTGCCTGCATGGAAGAGTTTGCCCCTCAGCCTCAGAAGATCCATCTGGGGGCCCCAGGAGTATCAGGGTAGATTAGTCTCCTATGTCTGCAGTAACAAATGACCACCAACTTGGTGGCTTAAGACAACAGTTTATTCTCTCACAGTTCTGGAGGCCAGAATTTTGAAATCAGTCTCGCTAGGCCCAAATCAAGGTGTGGGCAGGGCCACTTTCCCCCAGAAAGCTCTAGGGGAGCATCTGATCCTTGCCTTTTCCAGCTTCTAGTGGCCATCTATATTCCTTGGCTTGTGGCCTCATCACCCCAATTTCTGCTGTTGTTACATAGCCTTTTCCATGTGCACGTAGATCTCCCTCTGCCTCCTTCTCTCAAGAATACGTGTGATTACATTTAAGACCCACTCAGATGATACACAATAATCTCCCTATCTCAAGATTCTTCACTTAATGACATCTGCAAGACCACCTTTTTTCATAGAAGGCTACCGGGATCAGGATCTGCTATCTTTAGAAGCCATTATTCAGCCTGCTACACAGAGCTAGTGCCGCCCTCCCCCCCCACCCCCTCACTGCCCACTGCCCACCTTGGTCCTGATGCCTGCAAATGGAGGCAAACACTGACCTCTCTCTGTCAGAAAGAAACATGCAGTAATTAAAACGCGTGTTCATGGTCCCGCCTTCTCTCTTTCACCTTCTGCATAGTTGTATGGGCTGCCAGCTTCCTGGTTGCAGAATGACTCTTTGAAGAAGCCCCAGACGGAGCTTCCTCAGAGCTGTGGGTGGAATGTGCCCAACCAAGACTTGAGGGCAGGGCTTCTCACCGCAGCACTTTGTGGCAGGAGCTGTGCTGTGCATTGTAGGATATTTAACAGCATCCCTGGCCTCTACCCACTAGATGCCAGTAGCACCCTCACCTCCCCAACCCAGCTGTGGCAACCTAAAATGTCTCCAAACATTGCCAAACATCTCCTGGAGGGCCAAATGGCCCCCAGATGAATCCCACTGCTCTACAGAGTGAAGTGGGGCCTCTCTGGCCCCTGCGGGGTGGGGCTGGGCTGCCTTGCCACCCTTCTCTTTTCTAGGTCTCTTGAATTTTGAGAACATGGAAGGGCCATGTTGCTGGGTCTCTAGTCTAGCCCCTTTGTCCTCAATCCTGCTGGGGAGGGGCTTCTAGAGCTGGGTTTCCCAAGACTGGGAATAACTGGGGCCCTGAATGAAGGGCTCAACTGGTGGATCCCAGGATCCCCTCTGACCAGACAGTTCTGGACCTGAGACAAGCTGAACAACCTCTCAGTTTTCTTTCCTTAGGGTCCTGAGAGGCAGTGGAAGTTGGTGTCTTGGACACTGGGGTCCCCGGGGGCATTCTATACTATTTACGGCCTCTGTTCTTGGTAGTAAACCCAAGAAAACAACTCAGTGGAGTAGAGCAAAGAGGCTAAGAGCGAGGGGCTTTGGCAGCTGACTGTTCAGAGTGGATTCTTAGTTCCACTCCTTATAAGCTCAGGCACCTGGGGCAAGTTACATGAACTGCCACAGTTTCTTCACTGCAAAATGTGGATAGAATTGAATCTCCTTCACAGGATTGTGGTGAGAATGAAATGGATGATACATATCAAGTGGTCAATAAATAGTCACTTAAAATGAGAATAAGTTTTATCATATTTGTGTCTTATCTCTCTATAAGACTTAATCATCCTCCTCAAGCAACCCCTAAGAAGATACTTCAAAGGATGCATTTAGTTCTTGGCATCTCTGAGAAATGGATCTCCCTTCACATACATTATAGATAAAATACAATCATCCATGTGACATTCTGTGTTCTTCAATATCCCCATAATCTCATAAGCCTCTCCTGGTCAGTACTGCACAGGCCAAAACTAGATTCGGTTTTCTATGTACTTTCCTGTAAATGGTATAAAGCCAGAAGCTACAGTTAAAGCTTGTTTTAAAAAAATAAAAGTAAAAATGAAGTTTTCTACACTGGCTGATCCTTTCTCTGCTTTGAAGCTAGACTGTAAGTTCACAGGTAGCCCCAAATGCATAAAGATAAGGCTTCCTTTATAACAAGGAAAGAGAGAGAGAGACAAATCCCAAAGGCTTGCTTTTCATGCACATATATTATAAATTTAGTTGGATGAAGCAAGATTACAGCCAAATATGGGCAGAACATGCAGAGAAACCTTAACTGTGATTGGCTCTTAACTTTGCCCCAAAAGAACACTGTGGTTTAAACATCGCCGTCCCAGGAAGTCTTGAAATCAACTGAAGGGTTTTTCAAATTTGTTCATCATTTAAACCAGACCCAAGCCCACTCTCATTGGTTGCTGGAGGAGCTGAGCCTGAAGTCTGTGCTGACATTTTCAACCCTCGTTTGACAGGATAATTAGAGGAGAAGCCGCACCCCGGTGTCGGTGACATTTGAGTCTCAAGAGCTTCCAATCCCAGTGTTGGATTGAATTTCAGTTTTCTTTCTTGCCACGCTGCCAATTTGTACTGCTGTAAGCTGACCAGCTTACACACTGAAAAGCAAAACGTAGTTCAGCTGGTTTTAAAAGACCCCTTGACAGCCCAGTGCTTGTAAAACGATGTGTACGGGTAGCTTCAGCTGGCCCCTGTAAGAGATGGCCTGAGATGATAAAATGCTTTGCAACTTAAATTTCCACCAAGTGTTTTAAAACATTGGGGTTTGTTTCAGTCCTTGTGTAATTCTTTGTTATCTGCAACACAGGCGTTCTTTTTGCTCTTGTGATCAGATCATGAATCTCTTGCACAATCAGCCCAAGAGCTCTGTAAGGATGAAGACTGTTAACTCTAGCTTTGTTACATTAGAGGCAACCCAAGGCTTCATTTGATAGCCATCTGAGACAGACAATGTGGTCCACCAAGGCCACAGCTGTACTTTCCTATCAATCATTTGCACAGGCTATCAGAGGGCTTCTCTTCCAAGCCTTTGATAAACAGGAATTCAACCCCAACTACCCTTTGGAAGCCAACGGATATTATTATCATCAGTAGAAAAACAGACAATGACGGAGTCAGCTCTGGCCAGAAGCAGAAAAGAACCAAGGTTGGTTCACCTCCCGTTGCCTACTACATGTTGTGCACCAAATGACCTCAAAGGTCAACTTCTATACTTTCCTTTTTGCAAGAACTAAACTCATACCTATGAGCCCTCCCCTTATGGAAACCTCAAACCCTGTTAGGCTACCCTGTCACAAACCCTGACTTGAATAGAAAAGTGTGGGTCTGGGGGATAGAAGGGAAATTCTGGATGAAGTATATGTCTTTTTCATGCTCAAGCAGAATGAGCATTCAACTCATTCTGGTATCTTTGTTAAAGGTCAGTGGCTCTGCCAAAATGGCCATTTCCTTCTAGAACAACCCTGGGAAGCACCCTTAGCTCAATATCTGATCAGTTTTTCTCTTGGATCTTTAAATTCCGTATGTGAAACTGGTCTATGCTTTTCACTGTCACTTAAGACACTGCACTGTCACTATCAGTCCTTGGTACCAAGGATCGTCTGATAATAAAAATTTTAAAGATCTGATGTGACTATAAATTGATGTAGTCATTTTCAAGGTCAGGCTGACAATATGCATCAACAGCCATAAAAATATTTAGATCTGTTGATGTTGAAAAATTTAATTCAAGGATCACATGTTTGGTCAGTAATCAGAGATATAGTCTAAAAATCTATGGACAGATATATTCATTGCGATGTTGTTTACCATGGAGAAAAATTCTATACCTCTTAAATATCCCTCAACAACAATTAGAAAAAAAAAATGGCATATTCTTAAAATGAACATAGCCATTAATAATCATGTTATGGCCGGGCACGGAGGCTTACGCCTGTAATCCCAGCACTTTGGGAGGCCGAGGTGGGTGGATCACGAGGTCAGGAGTTCGAGACCAGCCTGGCCAGCATGGTGAAACCCTGTCTCTACTAAAAATACAAAAAAAAATTAGCCGGGCATGGTGGCACATGCCTGTGGTCCCAGCTACTCGGGAGGCCGAGGCAGGAGAATTGTTTGAACCTGGCGAGCGGAGGTTGCAGTGAGCCGAGATTGTGCCACTGCACTCCAGCCTGGGCAACAGAGCGAGACTCAGTCTCAAAAAAAAAAAAAAACATGTTATAAGAGAACGGGCAAATGAGGCTAAAATGCTACATAACATGAAAAAAGACAGGATACGCAATTGAATATCCAGAATGATCTAGGTTTGTAAAAAGAGGGACAGTGTTTACCAATATATGTAGAAGCAGGGAAAAAAAAATACTGGAAGGGAAAACATCAAAATATTAACAGCAATTCTGGGTGAGAATGAAGTCCATAAGAGTTTTGTGGGGTTTGTTTTTCATCATTGTGCTTTCCTATATTGTTCAAATTTCTTAGTTATTAAATATTGTTTTTGAAAATTAAATATTGTTTTATGAAAAATTCACTTATGAAAATAATATTTCACCTAAGCTTGCTGATCCTTTTTTGTGTGTTTTTGATGGGGTCTTGCTCTGTTGCCCAGGTTGGAGTACAGTGGTGTGATCACAGCTCACTATAGCCTTGACCTCCCAGGTTCAAGCAATCCTCCCACCTCAGCCTCCCAAGTAGCTGGGACCACAAGCACATACCACAATGCCTAATTTATTTTTTATTTTTTGTGGAAACAGTGGCATCTAGCTATGTTGCCCTGGCTGTCTTGAACTTCTGGGCTCAAGTGATCCTCCTGCCTTGGTCTCTCAAAATGTTGGGATTACAAATGTAAGCCACCACGCCTAGCCTGATCCCTAATTAATTAATAACATGAAATGGGGGCACAGCAACATGCTAATAGTCTAATCCACATGATGGAAGCGAGAATGTCAGTTCTAAGTTCCTCCTGTATTTTTTCCACTCTTCTGCTTATAAAAAGGTCATCATGATTACATATAACATATGCCACACAAAAAGCCACTACTGTTACTCTCAGGTATGATGAATAAAAAGATTGCCCAGGCAAGTTGAGCAGGAGATGGCTGCTCTTGCAGTCTAATTAAGGGACAATGTGCCACCACCATTCTCTTAACCCACTGAGAGAACACAGGAAACCCCAGCTGCCGGAGCAGAGTCAGAGAAGAGATGGGGTGGCAGCAGCTGGGGTCTAGCTGAGACGTCCTTCTGTTTTCTTGGGTTAACAAAGGGGAAGAGAAAAACCTTTAGCAAATGCATCCAGCTCACAGCACATTTAAGCAAACTCTGCGGAGTGTGAGGAGGGTGTCTGGTGGCCCCAGAGAGTGGCTATGTTGGGACCCATGGCTGTGGCCATCGTGCTCTTCTATCTTCAGGAAACTGCTCACCTTGTGATCAGAACTTTGACATCATTGGCCACTGGGTGACCAGATGCTGTCCTTAATGGCACTGGATATGTGTCTATTGTCATTTACAAGAAAAGAAGCTTCAGCCATTCCTTAGGCGATACACAGAGTTAACTTGTAAGGTATGATGTGAGATTCACATGAGATCATGTTGTCCTCTGTGCTCTCTAATTACTCTTCGGTTGGTATTGGTCTCAGCAGGAGAGAGTGCAAGTCTTCTGGTCTCACAAACTACCCCTCCCATGCCAATCCCATCTGCTCCATCATGGGGCATCATCTTGCCATTGGTCAGCCATGTTCCCCTAACTCATACTGATGCTTCCTTGGAAGTCCCCGTGTCAAACCACATTACTTTAGCCCTGGAGATGCCCCAACTCCTCCCCAAGGCCTAGGTGAAGCGACTCAACCATATGTACACAGTATCCGCAGATGTACACAGTATCCTCTCCATGGTAGTGAATCTGTATACTAATTTATACATAATCGATTTATGGGTGTAAAGACTTCACAAATACCTGAACATACAAAATGTGAATTCTCCTTCCTTCTCCTAGCTTGAGATTAGCTCAAAGACAATGAAAGCTGTACTGTGCTGTGCAATCTTCTCACGACCCACACGAAACAGGAAGCTCCTGGGGGTTTCTCACAAGCATGTGATAGATAGTTGTGGTTTCAGTGCAACAGTCAGGTAGATTTTGCAGCCGGAAACATTCACACAAAACATCCTTTATGGCTTCTGTCCAACTCCAATGTTAGTCAGATGCAGTCCCTTTTACACTTTGACAAAAACCATTTGATTTCTCACTGTATTTATTTTTTCTTATTGCAATCTCTGAAGATACCAGACAAAGGATGACAAACTGGAGCCAGCTGAAGTGCAGGGCCCTTTCTCAGCTGTTCTTAAGAATCCCTCTCAGCACTTTGGGAGGCTGAGGCGGGCGGATCACCTGAGGTCGGGAGTTCGAGAACAGCCTAACCAACATGGAGAAACCCCATCTCTACTAAAAATACAAAATTAGCTGGGCGTGGTGGTGCACACCTCTAATCCCAGCTACTCAGGAGGCTGAGACAGGAGAATTGCTTGAACCCTGGAGGCGAAGGTTGCAGTGAGCCAAGATTGTGCCATTGCACTCCAGCCTGGGCAACAAGAGCAAAACTCTGTCTCAAAAAAAAAAAAGAATCCCTCAGATTGAGCCATTTTCCCCTGAGCAATAATCCCTCAAGCTTCTAAAGACACCACTTAGAGAAGGAAGAGCCTCGCCCCACTAACGCAGCTGAGTGATGCCCTTTGGGAAATTAGGCTAAGAGGGAATACCTTTTAGCTGCCTTCTGTTATTAATCTGTTCTCAATACCAATCAATGTTATTTATCACTACCAAACAAGCATTAATGCAGAGTCTGAAAGGGGCCTTAAATCTCGTCTAGTATGCTCAGAATCCTAGGAATCACACTTTCAGATCCCAATGGTATTGGGTCAAGGTTTTCCCTTCCATGGCAGATGAAGTTCACAATTTAGGATGCATGCTCACAAACTTTGGAAGGAGATTACACTTCTGTTATGAAGAAAAAAGCAAACAAAAAAGAAAACCTCTTGCACCATTAATTTCAACTGCAATCAAATTGCAAGATTTTAAGATATATCTTGCACAAAGGTATTGTAGATAGAAGGGAAGCCTTTGTAAATATTTATATATTTCTCCATTGAGGGTTTTTAAGTTTTTTTTGTTTTTGTTTTTGTTTTTGTTTTTTAACTTCAGACAGAGAACAAAGGAAACAGACCTGGGTCACAGTATCTCAAATGGAGGATGGTTTCTCTTACTTGTCTTCCATTTCCTCTATTCCTCATTCTCAAAGTCACACACTTTAATAAACACCCCAAGAAACATTTCTAAGTCGACAACACACAATTTTTAGTAATTGACTTATACAGCAAATGCTTATTTAGCTACAGCTGCTATGGTGGCCTGTCTTCTTAAAACTCACTAAGGGTCTTCCAAACCCATATTTTTGTCATCATATTAACCTTCTTTCTCACTAAATTATTGCTGAGATAAAAATAAATCAACGAATGAACCAAAAAAAAAATAAAATGGGTTTGGGATTCATTGCCCTTTCCTGTTATGTCCAATCTAAACTCAAGCCCAAGAAGAGGAGAAAAGGCAATACAAAGTCTTGGGAAAAACAAAGACTAAAACCCTTTCTGAAAAAATCGCACACAGCTGCAGAAGGAATAACTTCTCTGGGTGGGAGGGTGTGGGCAGGGCAATAAAACAACCTGAGAAACAATCAAACCCTGCCTTCCCCAGAGCCCGCTTCGGACATGGTGTGCTTGCATCCTTCTCTGCAAACTGCCTGTGTGCTCTGTGGCACAGCTTCCGGCAAGAGATTTCCTGTAAAGGAGAAAACACGTAGTGATGCTGTTTGCCCATGTTCTGTGCTCCTGCCCTGTGTTTTCTCCTGTTTTCAGCTTTCAAGAGCCTCTCAGAGAGAGTACACTAGATGCTGATATACCATGCTGCCAGGCAATTTCTGTTGTATACAGATTTACTTGGGAAATTCTAAATTAACATTAACATTCTTGGGAGGCCGAGGCAGGTGGATCACCTGAGGTCGGGAGTTCAAGACCAGCCTGACCAGCATGGAAAAACCCCATCTCTACTAAAAATACAAAATTGGCCGAGCGTGGTGGTGCATGCCTGTAATTCCAGCTACTCAGGAGGCTGAGGCAGGAGAATCGCTTGAACTCAGGAGGCAGAGATTGCGGTGAGCCGAGATCACGCCATTGCACTCCAGCCTAGGCAACAAGAGTGAAACTCCATCTCAGGGAAAAAAAAAAAAAAATTAACATTCGCGCTAATATTAAGATAGAAGTACTATTGTCTCAGGGGGTTCTGCAAGGCTAAATTGACATAGAATAACCTAAAATGATCTAAATACTCAACTCCAAATATCACAGAATAATAAATAGATTTGGGTGTCGGAGAAAAAATCAATTCTTTATCATAGAGGTCCTGGATTCATTTATTCTGATGAAGGAAAGAGGGTATTAACTATTTGCAATCCTTCTAAAGCAGATACTAATAAATATTATTTTCTCTACTGGTTAAAGAACAAATTCCCGGTTTCATGAGCTATCACTTTACTTCCAAATCGGTAAAAATTACAAGAGATATTTGATGGCTTGGTAGAAATCTCAAGGTCAGCCTGTATTTGACTATTTTTGAACCATTGTTTCTTTAGTTGAAAGTGACTTTGGAAGTCATAGGCTTTGTTTTGCAGATAAGGAAACTGAAGGCCAAGGCCACACAGATAAGTGGTGACACCAATTGTCCTAAAATCCCAAACCTCCTGATTACCCCAATTAATGCTATTTGCACAAAAATTTTCAAGCCATTGGCAGGACTTTCTGTGTTAACATTCTCTAAGGATCTTGGGCTTCATATTAGGTTTTCATATTAAGTTTCCCAACTAGGAAGCTGAAGCTGTTTCCTCTTCTGGCCAATAAATTAAAAGAGATACAAGCTCAGGAGTACTGAAACAGGCATTGCTTTCTTGGGCTTGAATTTTTATGTAAGTCACTTATTGTCCTGCATCTAAAGATCTAAACTGCGTCCAGGTTTTTTTGTTTGTTTTTGTTTTTGTTTTGAGACAAACTCTTGTGGTAGGAGTTATTTAAAAATTATTTTAGGCAGATAGAGAGGAAAAGGGGTCCTTGGAAAGTTTTCATTTCTTTTCAAAGCAACTCCAGAAACATTTCTTGTCTAGCAGAAAAACTCTGGCTCTTAGACCCAGGCCGGCAACCTTTGATATGCAAATGCAGGCCATTAGAAACTGGATCCACCCAACCTGGCGATTCCCACCGTTGTCCTCTTGCCCTTACCCCCGACATGTGCCTGGCAACATGGCCACCCCCACATATCCCCACGTGTGTAGAACATCATGGCGCCCTGCATTTGCATATTAAAAGCTACGGTGGGGGGCCAATTTTTTCGCAGGCTACCTGAATGACAAGCCTGGTCAAACCAATCCCCTGAGCCCTATGCAAATCAGACACTGCCTCCTCCAGCCTCCTCATAAAACTGGCTGGTATCCTTGGCACATGGGGCCTCCTCTCTTGGATTTGGAGACCCCCTCCCTCTGTCTCTGTACAGGGGAATTTCCTCCTTCTTTCTTCTCCCTTCTTTCTTGCCTATTAAACTCTCCGCTCCTTAAAACCACTCCATGTGTGTCCATGTTGTTTTATCTAAACCGGCATGAGGACCAAGAACCCTGGTGTTCCTCCACTCATCAGAGCTATATCAGTCTCACTCTGTTGTCTGGGCTGGAGAGCAATGGCATGATCTCAGCCCACTGCAACCTCCACCTCTGGGATTCAAGCGATTCTCCCACCTCAGCCTCCCAAGTAGCTGGGACTACAGGTGTCTGCCACCAGGCCTGGCTAATTTTTTTTGTATTTTTAGTAGAGACTGGGTTTCACCATGTTGTCCAGGCTGGTCTGGAACTCCTGACCTCAAGTAATCTACCCACCTTGGCCTCCCAAAGTGCTGGGATTACAGGCGTGAGCCACCATGCTGGGCCCTAAAGACAGTTTTAACATAAATTCTAGCCTTTTTTCTTAAACTGGTACAGCAATCAAATAAGGTATCTTATTTTTAAAGGATTTTTGTGTTTTACCCTCATCTGCCATTTCAACTTAGCCAAAATACACTAATACGGCTATAAACTTTTACTGTTACAGTGATTTCAATAATTGTACTTGGCATATAGCCTCTAGATAATGGCAGAAATTGAAGTGAAACATATTTAAGGAGATTGCTTACAGAATTGTTCTCTTAAAAATATCCTGCTTGCATTTATTCAATGATTTTCTGTGAAATGGGAAAGAGGAAGGAGGAAATATTACTTACTGGGATACTTGTTTTTTGTTTTATCAGAGTATCGTTCTGGTTAATTTCACCAACTGGGGAATGTTTAAAATGGGTTTATTGTTTAGGGCATGTGTTAGGATAAGGATTTCTCAGCCTCGGCACTAGTGACATTTTTGGTTGGACAATTCTGTATTGGGGAGTTGTCCTGTGCATGGTGGCATGGTTAGCAGCTGCCCTGGCATCTACCCACTCCATGAAAAGAGCAGCCTTTTCACTGCCCCTTTCCTGCCTCCAATCATGATAACCAAAAATGTACCCCCTGCCAATTTGCCTTCCGATTCAGAACCACTGGAGTCTCCTAGGCAGGTTTCACACTACATTGTGAGAGCTCTAAGAGGAATTGGCTTTTTTGGATATCTTTAGCTTGGTTTATGCCCCAAGGACACGTGAAAAATCCTAAATGATGATGATGCCTGTCTCACCTCACCACCAATCCACCTTCCAACTCTTCGCAAAAACACAAATGCAGCTGTCATTTGAGGGAGCTTAAGTTAATCAAGGGAAACATTCACATGTACTTGCTTTACACCAGATTAAGAAAAGGAATATTTCTTCCAACATCAGGCAAAATTTTGCTATTTGTTACAAGACAGAGGTAGGCATGTGGGTTTTAACTCTAGTGTCTTTGCTGGTTCCTGAACTAGCCAGTTCTGCCTCAGAATCGCAGCGGTTTCCCCTGTGGCTATGAACAGAACATTCTACAGCACAATAGTCACCATTAGTGGGTCACGCTAGTTTTGCATCCTCTGAAATTGCAGCAGTCACAAAAAAATCCCATCACCCCTCTGCTTCTTGAGTTTTCTTTCCTCAAATGGAATCCACATGAGTCCAAGTCCATGCCAGAAAAATGAAATGTGTATTATTCGGGAAACATTTCCCTAAACAAAATGACACAGGGAAATTCTTCCTTGCCCAAAGCTGAAACTCTGTGCTCAAGAGCTCTCTTATTAGAATTCTGCACTCAATCTTAGATATGTGATACATTCTGCTACTATGATACACAACTTCCTTATGCTTTGGATAAACAGAGGCACATTTTCAGCTTTAATGTCAATATTAAGAGAAGGGTTACAGCATTTTTTTTTTTTTGGCTTTTGCATTCTTTGCTTTTGCGTCAGACAGCAGGATCTCTAGCCACAGTATAGACCCAAATTAATAGAGACACCCATCTGCAAAATGGAATCACTTTCAGCTCATGATGCTATTTTCTAATCCTAGAGCTCCTTGTGCAAGGTCTGTGTGCAAGAGTCTGTGGCCTCGCTTTCTGAAAGCAACTTCCTGCTCGTGTACAAAAATATTTCAGGCGGCTATCTATTTCTAAATACTTGCCCTTTCTTTTCTCTCTGTTCCCCCTTTTTTTTTAGACTTTCACTCCCCTTGTGATAGATTCCGTTGTCTTACTTTAAACGTGAATATAGTATCTGTGTTCTTTATGCTTCCCATGATCAACAAGGCCTTGCACAAATTTGATAAACAAATGCAACAGCAGAAAGAGATTTTTATATTCTTCCCTGTCCCACCCTCAATAAAGCTGCAGCAACCCAAATAAGCCGACCTTCTCCCAGTAGAAGACATTTTATAGTTCAACCATTTTCTATAATGAATAACGTTCAACCCAGAGTGCCTCCTCCGGGTTCAAAACTCAAGCTACTTGTGATAAAAGAAAGATGTTTTAACTTCAGCCTGAATGATTTTATGCCTCCATGAAATATAAACATTGGCAGAGAATAAAAAGCCATGAAGATGCTTTACTATGAGATTTGAGACTTCATTTTCTACAGATATTTCTTTCAGAATCCACTTAATTGAATCTGTTTGAACGTGTAATTCTTTGTTATTTGATTTTGTAGACATTTTTAAAAAATAAATACAAATTAAGCCTAGAATGCAGAAACATATTAAAATTCTTTTTTTGGTGGTGGAGCTACATTCCAATGGTTAGAGGGAGGAGGAGAAAGAGAATAAACAGAATAAATAAGTAAAAAGACGTAGTTTGTTAGAAGGAAATAAGTCAAGTAGAGCAGAATAAAGGGAATGATACTTGGGGACTGGTGTGATTGGAAATAGAGTGGTGAGGACAGGCCTCCTTGGGCATTGACATGTAAGCAAAGACTAAAGGAGTCATGTGGGCACTGGAGAGAAGTGTCTTTCAGGCAGACAGGACAGCCAGTGCAAAGGGGGTTTGGGAGTGGGAGCATGCCTAGCATTAGGAGGAACTGATGGAGGCCATGGTGCTCAGTGAGACAGTCGTGGGAAGAGGAGAGGACGAGGCCAGGAGGTAACAGGGCCATCTCCTATAGGAGCCCTCTGTAAGGATTTGGCTTCTACTCTTGGAGATATAGGGAACCATTGCAGATCTTACTTACTTAATTATTATTTTTTACTGAGGTGAAATTCACAATTATTATTTTTTACTGAGGTGAAATTCACACATCATAAAATTAACCATTTTAAAGTGAACAATTCAGTGGCATTTTTAGTGTATTCACAGTGTTGTGCAACCAACACCTCTATTTAGTTCCAGAACATTTTCATCACCTCAGAGGGATATTCCCATACCCATTGGCAGTCATTCCCCACCATCCCCTCCCCGTGGCCCCTGCCAACCACAGTCTGCTTTCTGTCTCTATGGATTTACCTCTTCTGGACACTTCATATAAATAATATGTGACTTTTGTAACTGATTACTTTCACTTAGCATCATATTTTGGAGATGCATTTGTACCTTATTTCTTTTTATGGCTGAGCAATATTCTGTTGTATGCATATGCCATAATTTGTTTATTCATTCACCATTTAATGGTCATTTGGGTTGTTTCCACTTTTAGCTATTGTGAATAGGGCTACTATCATCATTGCAGGCTTTTAAGTAGAAAAGGGACATTATCTCACTTCTATTTTCTACAACACATACAGGGCTATTTTATGAGTCACCTACTAACCCAAATTAGTAAATTCATTTAAAAATGGCAAAAATAAGTAAATAAATAAATGCTTCTCCCATCAGTGCCACCCCTTTGCCACATGCTACCACCTGCTTTGACTGCCTAAAAAATCTTCTTCCAACACAACCATTTTTTAAAATTCTATAATTTCTCCCCCTTCCATTGGTGATTAAAGGCCAAGCAACTGTTAAATATAAGGCTGTCCCCATTATCCAAAGAATTAATGTTTTCCAAAATTGACACAGGAATTTTTGAGAAAGACAGTAACGATTAAGAATGAAAATTCTCGGCCGGGTGCAGTGGCTCACGCCTGTAATCCCAGCACTTTGGGAGGCCGAGACAGGCGGATCACGAGGTCAGGAGATCGAGACCACCCTGGCTAACACGATGAAACCCCGTCTCTACTAAAAATACAAAAAAAATTAGCCGGGCGTGGTTGCGGGCGCCTGTAGTCCCAGCTACTCGGGAGGCTGAGGCAGGAGAATGGCGTGAACCCGAGAGGTGGAGCTTGCAATGAGTCGAGATCCTGCTACTGCACTCCAGCCTGGGCAACAGAGCGAGACTCCGTCTCAAAAAAAAAAAAAAAAAAAAAAGAATGAAAATTCTCCAACTGAAAGGGGAAATCATTTTTGCTTGAAAATATAGATGCAGGCCAGGCACGGTGGCTCATGCCTGTAATCCCAGCACTTTGGGAGGCTGAGGCGGGTGGACCACGAGGTCAGGAGTTCAAGACAAGCCTGGCCAAGATGGTGAAACCCTGTCTCAACTTAAAAAAAAAAAAAAAATTAGCCGGTGGTGGGCACCTATAATCCCAGCTACCTGGGAGGCTGAGGCAGAGAATTGCTTGAACCCAGGAGGCGGAGATTGTGGTGAGCCGAGATTGTGCCACTGCACTCCAGCCTGGGTGACAGAGCGAGACTGCGTCTCAATTAAAAAAAAAAAAATACAGATACATTAAATGCATCGTGGTATACTGAACTAAATCCTGAAAGAGGATAATGACAGCACCCAGGCCCTGAGCTTCTTTGACCACATTTTCCCTTTTCTACCAAATCATTCAGGGGCCTACAACCTGCCAGGCGGTGCTTGCTGGCAGGGAGCAAGTTATCATGATATTAATACATTCTCCCTTCCACCAGAAATCAGCTATGAAAACAAAATGGGGCCCCAGAGACTTGGTGCCCAGGAAAGCCAATTCCCATGCATCGAAAGTCTTTCCACTAGTTTGAAAGGAGCTCCCAGCTCCGTGGCTTTGCATCAGCCCACGAGTTCTGAGTCACAGAAATCATTCGGATAAGGAAAATTAGAAGTGTTCTGGGTGACGCCATCTCCCCACTCTGCATGTGCCTGGTCTGGTTGGAAAGGCTGCGGGAGGCCCTGCTGAACTCCAGATGAAGATGCTGAAACTGAAAGCACTTCCCTTCTTCAGCAGAAAGCCTCCCTCAGAGTTCCTCCCAGGCAATTGCTCGTTAAAAAACCAGAGGCTGGAGCAAAAGGAATCTGAGAGATTTCTGGCCTCGGCAGCCTCTGCATGAGCTCTGGAGAAGCAGGGCATGTCTTTGAGACTCCTAGAACAGGTTGGGCCCAGCGCAGGATCAGGAGGGGCAGTGGGAGGCTGAGAGGAGAGGGAAAGAGAAGAAAGAGAAGCACCTCCCAGAATCTTAACCCAGGAGCAGTTGGATTAAAGTCAGCCAGCCTTGAAGAGGAAAGTATACCCCCAAACATGGCCTCAGTCTCCAGCCTCCATCTCCAGCCTCCATGCCCTCTTGGCTGGAAGAAGGAAAGTGGGGAGAGAGGTGCAAGGTGAGGAATGAAGCCACAGGCCGATGTGGAGTTTAGGGCATCCTGGGCTGATAACCATATATGTAACCTCTGATGAAAAAGTAATTCTCAGAGGGATTCAAAAGAAGCCAGGACTTGCTCCAGGGATCTCTCCCTCAATTCCCCCAGTTTGGAGGAAGAAGAAAGGATCCTGCTTAAGAAAGGATCCTTTTCTAAGCATAGGTTGAAAGTTTGCAAACTACAGCTGTTTGCACCATCCCATAATTGGAGCCGTCTACACTACCCCTACACTTGCTGTGTGAAATGTGGCTCTGAGAAGTCCAAATGCATTGACCACACTGACTACAAATAATTCAGCTTCCTTATGCCTCTCAGCCTTGGCCCATGTTGTGTCCTGTGTTCCCTCCCCACGCTCTATCCCCACTCCCACCAGCCTGGTCAACATTGTCCCGCAAGTCTCAACTTTTATATTAACTCCTCGGGGAATTTTCCCTGCTTTCTCCTCCCCCTCTCTGCCACAGAAAACACACCCAACTAGATTAGGTGCCCATTTTGAGCACCCTGTACTTGCCCTTCTCAGAGCCTCTGTCATACTGTATTCTAATGTTATACCTCCACTATTCACATAGTACCTGACAAGAAGTGGGCAGGCATTCAACAAATGCTTTATGAATGAATGAATGGATGGATGGATGGATGGATGGATGGATAAATGGATGAATGAGGTTATAAACAACAAATAACATACCTGTGTGTATAATACATATCACCTTATAAAACATAAAGATAGACAGATGATACATAGATAGATAACTTGTTTGAAGTTTCATGATTCCCCACAGAACAAATATTATTTATTTTCATTTTGCCGGGGGAAAACAGCTTCACATCTATTAAATGACTTGCCCAAGTCACGGGTGATAAAATCAGGTTCCAGTCCACAGAAATATTTGTATGGGTATTTTTTCAAATTTCCAGCACCGTTTTACTCAAAAAAAATATTCTGGTGCTAGTCTTGGAATCGATAGTGCTAATTCTGTGGAGAATATATATTGGATATAAAAGTACAGAACTGTAAAGTCAGAAGAAGCATGCATGCTCCTCTGGTCCACCTCTGTTATTTTACAAATGAGGAAACTGAAGCCCAAAGAGGTTAAGTCTTGTCCAAGGTCACACAGCTACTAAATGCAAGTCAGGATTGGAGTCTAGATTTTTCAGATGATATATCCAGTACCTTTTCTATGATATAAGAAGTGATTGGTTTATAAACAAATTCTTGGAACACAGAATATTTATATTTGAGGCCTGCCTGTGTTTGTAAAACCACTCATGCTCAGACTTCCTGAGATTATGCCTGTTGCAAATATTCTGTGCCAGTGTCAGAGGATGGGGTCCAGTGTGGTGACAGAATTAAGAGTTAGCTCTGAGGAAGGCCGGGCATGGTGACTCATGCCTGTAATTGCAGCATTTTGGGAGGCCAAGGCAGGCAGATCACTTGAGCTCAGGAGTTTGAGACCAGCCTAGCCAACATGGTGAAACACTGTCTCTACTAAAAATACAAAAATAAGTTAGCCAGGCATGGTGGCAGGTGCCTGTAGTCCCAGATACTCGGGAGGCTGAGGTAGGAGAATCGCTTGAACCTGGGAGGCGGAGGTTGCAGGGAGCCAAAATACCACTGCACTCCAGCCTGGGAAAAAAAAGCAAAACTCCCTCTCAAAAAAAAAAAAAAAAAAAAAAAGCTCTGAGGTCAAATTACCTGGGTTCAAATTCTAGCTTTGTGACCTGTGGCAAGTCACTTAGTTTCTCCTGTGCTTCAATTTATCACCTGCAAGATGAGTATAATAATTCCTACCTCAGACGGTTGCTGTGAGAATTAAAATATTTACTGCACATAAAGTCATTCAGAGGGTTGCCTGACTCATACTAGATACTGATCAATGTCAGCTTCAATGATCTTAGTTTAGAAAACAGCTCATTACATACATAGGAGGTCATTGTTAGTCCACATGAGTGGGGGAGAGTAGTGACTGGAAAGGGTCGTGAAGAGGCCTTCTGGGCACTAGCAATTTTATCTTTCTTGAACTGATAACCTGTTACACAGTTATACGCAGTTTGCAAAGATCCATCAAATCAATCCTATATAATTATCAAGAACTGTGAAGGTTCTCAGATTTGACCCTACTTGTAAGCTGACAGTTAGCCTGCCCTAGTTTCATGGGTGTTGGCAGAAGACATGAGACTCCTGGGTCAGAGGCAAAGGACTTTCTTTTTCAGAGAACAGCATACAACATGAGCTTCATATTTGTATCAGTTTCTCTTGCCCTCTAAGTCCCATGGGGGCAATGTAGAGGAGCCCAGTTGAATACTGCACATGCAGTGGGTTTATGCCATAGTTTAAGAACACGAAGTGAAGGGAATCCAAATATTTTTAAAGAGGCAATAAGCCTGCCTGACCTTTGCCCTGGAGAGAACCACTGTTGTGTTGGAATGGCTTTATTATACCGGACTGATTTTTGTTCTGCAGGGAAACCCGATCTCTGTCTTCCAAGGCTGTTCGCTCTACAAACATCCTTGAGAAGAGAGTTCAGAACAAATGGAGGCAGAGCCTCTGGTTACAAGGCGTGCAGAAAGGTGAGAGACCCATGGAGAATGGTTACCCAACAATATATACACTATTCTGATATATGTCATGCTCCAATAAAAGGCTTTTTAAAAGTGCTACCCTAAAAAAAAATGTTGCCCTATGGTCAAATACATTTGGGAATATCTAGGATAAACCATTTTCTTTACCATTGTACTTAACAGAACCTTTCATAGGCTAATGTGTATAGTGCATCTGCAGGAAAAGGAACACAATTTGCAGCTGTTTCTCAACATTCAATGCTTCTTAAACCCTTCCTACACAAACATAAGAATTACCTGGGAGTCTAATTAAATGCAGATCCAGATTCAATAGGTCTTCAGTGGGACCAGAGATTTTGTGTTTCTACCAAGCTCCCAGGAGATGCCAATGTTCTGGCTCATACATCTCCATACGTTGAGTACTAAGGAGTTAGAAAACTCTCTTTTCAAGGAACTTCTCACAAGACTAGGATTCTACCAAACATGCTGTGAGATTACAGTTTCCACCAACCCTAGCTCTACTATTATGTCCAATCTGATATAGGAAGAAAAAACAATATAAAATTCTTAAATGCAAAATCTCAGTGATTTGTGATGCAGTTCAAAGCTGGTTAAATGTAAAATGTAAATTAAATGTAAAAATACTAAAATGCTTAGGAAAGTTCTAATACTTAGGACGTATCTCCTATGGTATAAGCAAAAACCACAAATAGGGGCTGGATAACAATGAAATTCTAATTTTGCCATAAATGATAACCTAAAACACTTAAATCAATGGAATGATATTTTGCAAAGCAGATAAAACCTAAGCTAATGAGGCTCTGAAATGACAGAGGCTGGAGACTATTAAAGTGTCTGGTGGACGTTTTCCTGAGCTTCATATAACATGGAGGTACTTGAGACACCCTAATCCCAATAGGGCATTCCCCATGGGTGACTGCAGTGGGCAGAAGGCTGTTCTCCTGTGGCTTTCACACCACCCCTGGCCAAGAGGACATCCAGCAGAAATGACCCAGCTGTACCTAGTTCCATGCTTATCTTCCTTAAAACTTCAGTTCTCAACCCTGGCTACACATTAGAATCACCCAAGAAGCTTTGGAAACACTTCTGATTCCCTGGCCTCTTCCAGACCAGTAAACTATGAATCTCTTGGGACAGAGCCTACACATCGGTAGTTACAAAAATCCCCCCAGTGATTGTGACAGAAACTGTTACCCTCAAACCTCTGACAAACTTCAGTGAAGGAAGTAAAATCCATAACCCAGTGTAAATGGAGCATAAATCACCAAGGTACACCTGCTTTCCTCTCTTCCGCATCTCTGATTCTGCTACTATACTAAGAACCACCATGCTCTGAGAAGAGACATCAACAACAGCACGGTTCATTTCCTTCTAGACCTCACCACATGCCTCATCTCTCTCTAGTTCGTGTTTGGTATAAGCGATGGGTCTCATTTTTAGGGAACAAAAGCACAGAAATCTCCCTATGTAGGACTTTGTGGAAATTTTGACCAGGGTGAAATTAATTTCATCTCATATTTATCATAATTTGAGCATTGTATTATCTCAATTATTACCATGGATAAAGGGATTCTGCAGTGTCATGCTATGCAGTTAAGATTTCTGGGTTTGGGTCACAACTTCCCGTATTTACTAGCTGTGTGACCAAGTTGGGTAAGTTACTTCATCTCATTAATCCTAGTTTGTTCACACATAAAATAGGAGAATTTATAAATTTCAGAGTTGGGATGATCATTACTAGAAGGTAATTCATGTGAATGACTGGACACTGTCCCGGGCATAATAAAACCTCTATAAATACCAGCTATTTTTATAAGTTGATTTGGTATCATTTAAATGGATGATCTGTAGATGGCCACTCTTCAGTGAGCTGTTTATTATCCAGCCTCAGGGAGACATGTAAATTGAGAATAAATGTTTAAAGACTTTTACACTAATTTGACAGAGTAACTGTCTATCAAATCTAATAAAACTCTTAGGCTTGCGTTTTGTATGTCTTTATTAAATTTTTGCAAGAACTCATTTTTAAAAATGTTATGACTATTGGTCCATGGACTTGTATTTTGTATACCTTTTAAATTTAGGTTTTTCTAATAATTCATTTTATGAAAGTATTTTTCCATGATAGATTGGAGATTAAAATATTGATTTTTCATAGAGTTTGAGAATAACTAGTTTAAAGATAAATTTATGAATATTGTGTCACAGACATGAATGAAAAACCCATTGTATCTGTTTTCTGTGCTATATAACAAACTACTGCAAGTTTAGTGGCTCAAAATAACACCCATTTTTTTTTTATTGTTATTTATTTATTTTTTTGAAACAAAGTTTCATTCCCATTGCCCAGGCTGGAGTGCAATGGCGCGATCTTGGCTTACTGCAACCACCGCCTCCCAGGTTCAAGAGATTCTCGTGCCTTGGCCTCCCAAGTAGCTATAGCTACAGGCGCACACCACTGTACCCAGCTAATTTTTGTATTTTTTTTGTAGAGATAGGGTTTTGCCATGTTAGCCAGGCTGGTCTCAAACTCCTGAGCTCAAGTGATACTCCTGCCTTGGCCTCCCAAATTGCTGGGATTACAGGTGTCAGCTGTGCCTGGCCACACCCATTTATTATCTCACAGTTTCTATGGGCCAGGAGTCTAGGTATGGCATGGCTGGATTCTCAGCTCTGGCCTCAAGAGGCTGAAATCAAGCTGTCAGCTGGGCTGCAGTCTCATATGGAGATCAAGGACCTTTTCCAATCTCACATGGTTGTTGGTAGAATTCAGTTCCTTGAAGCTGCAAGACTGGGGTCCTTGTTTTCTTACTAGCTTTCATCCGGAGGTCACTCAGTCCTTGAGACTGCCCACAGTTCCTTGCCTTGGGCTCTCCCACAGCTTGGAAGCTTCTTCAAGACCAGCAAGGCAGGGTCTCTCACTCCAGTCCACTAAGACAGAGTCTTACATGGTGTAATCAAGGGAGTGATATCCCATCACCTTTGCCATATTCTATTGGCTGGATGCAAGTCAGTTTCCTCCGACACTCAAGGGGAGAGGCTTATACAAGGATGGGACTCATTGGGGGTCACCTGAGGGTGTGTCCACCACACTCATCTACAAATAATCTTATTGTAATGGAGTGACTCTGCCAATAGTAAGCCATCAATCACCATATAAACCAAACTTGGTACAGATTAAAAGAATCATAGAGAAGTTGGATAATTTGATGCTCGTATAACATCCGACTTTAAGCTAATCTGTGAATTAGTCCTGCAAAATTGCCATGGCATAAGTTTCAAATAATACACAAAAAGGAAATGTTGCTTTTGAGTTCCATCTTTTGTGTTGCTGATGCCTCTGAAAAAATGGTGTGTATGGCACATTTTTCTGCAATTATTTTCTGATAAATGTGAAATCCAACATAATTGCCCTTGAAATGAGATATTTAATGATGTGAAAGCTAATGACCACGTTAATGGTGATTCTCTATAAAGATCTGCTTATCCTCATAAACTCCTTGAAATCTAATGCAATGGTTGTGGAAATCGTTCAATAAACCTCTTTTAGACGTGGCTAATTTTTATATACTATGGATTGATTTACAGGACTTTTTTAAGAAGCCCAGTTCTCCACCTGGGTCTGAATGTAAAATTCCCAGAGGGCTTGGCCTGGTGTCCGTTTGAACAGGATTGGCATGCATGTGGAATTATTTTCCTTCTTCACTAGAGGCCCCCAGTTTGACAGCACAACAGTGGAAGCACAGGTTTGCATGTGTATGAAGGGTACTGAACAGCTTCAAGAACTTTTAGAAAGTGCATGGTATATAAATATTAAATGAATGAATGAATGAACAAGTGAGTGACTAAGTGAATGGGAGGCCAAGGTGGGTGGATCACGAGGTCAGGAGATCGAGACCATCCTGGCTAACACGGTGAAATCCCGTCTCTACTAAAAAATACAAAAAAAATTAGCCGGGCGTGGTGGCAGGCACCTGTAGTCCCAGCTACTCGGGAGGCTGAGGCAGGAGAATGGCATGAACCCGGGAGGCGGAGCTTGCAGTTAGCCGAGATCGCGCCACTGCACTCCAGCCTGGGCAACAGAGCGAGACTCCGTCTCAAAAAAACAACAACAACAACAACAAAAAAAAAACACGTTAGTTACTTCAAAGGAGAGAGAGTCATGAATAATGGAGGACAGCTAGAAACATCTCAGCCGATAGTTTTACAACAGAAGCGATTTGGTCGATAATGGCAACTTCTAATTTATAGACTTTTAATTAGGGAAGAGGATATGAGGACAGAGGCAGAAGGGGCTTCTGTGGAAGCTGGTAGAGATTATTTTAGGGAAAATTAATGTGAGATCACATCGTTTTGATTGTATGACCCATAACTATGCCTTTAGCAGGGAAAAGGTTAATATATTTACAGAATAGGTATTGCTAACAATGTTTGGTTTAAACACATTACCCCAAAATACTGCCCTCTCAACTGCTGGAAATGCATCTTTCTACTGGAACACCTGGCCAGAAGTTGTCCCATTAGAAAGCCTTTCAACCTTACCTTTAACAGGCTAATACAAAGGCTTATCTTTCATATTCTTGTGAGAAATTTTTTAAAGCCCATATTTCATATAACAGCTATGTGAGATTCCTACACTGAGGGGTTGTTAGTTTTGGAGGAGATGAAAAAGAAAAAGAATACAATACTCTGGAGCTCAGGGAGATGTTTCAGGAAGCGCATGCTGGGTAGGTTTTCTTGGCGGGCCACTTACGTAGCACTAGGTGGTAGAGAGGACACCAAAAGTCAAGAAGAAGACAAAAAAAAAAAAAAAAAGGAAGCATCCAGGGCAGACACATCCTGATTCTTCTATCTGCTTTCCCTGGTTTTTGGGAATCCTGAGAAGAAATAAGCTAGTACTTTAAGGCTACTCATCCCTATTGGTTGGGGGCCCAGAGAGACTCACAAAAGGTTGAATTCAGCTCCGTAGAGTAGCGCTGTCAATTGGAAACATAATGCAAGCCATAAGAGTGAGACATATATGTAATTTAAAATCTTCCAGTAACCACATTTTTTAAAGTATAAAGAAATGGGTGAAATTAATATCTTTAATTTAACCTAATACTTCCAAAATTCTATTATTTCAACATGTAGTCAATGTAGAAATTATTATTTTCTTTTTTTTTTTTTTGGTACTAAGTCATCAAAATTAAGTGTGTATTTTATACACTTACAGAACACCTGAATTTGGATTTAATCCACTACGGTTGCTCAGTAGCCACATGTGGCTAGCGCCTCCTGTATGGAAAAGGGCAGCTATAGAAAATGGTAATCCAACAGATCCTTAGCCATGTGCAGAACGTTCAAGGTCATATGTTGGCAAGGTTGCTGTACACTCAAAACACTGGAGAGCAAATCTGGAAATCTGGAATATTCCTCATGATGGTTCATGAAAAAATACAACCATCAAGTAATTTATTCAAGAAGAAAATTGCCTATATGGAAATGAAATATTATCAAACTGTAAAGGTATATTTGTGCATACTTATATACAATAGTTTCTGGGCTCTTAGCCCAGAAATACAGCATTAATTATACCGTAATACACACAAAATATTCAGATGTCCTTAATTTCAAAAGCTGTGATTAAATTTGAAAAACTGAAGAAATAACTTTCATCATAGACTCAGTGGAATGAGGCGGCAATTATTAATGTCCCATTTTGCAAGTGGAGAATTTGGCACTGTTCTCTCAGGAGCACACATGGTTTTTGGCCTCCATTCCTTTTTGAATCAGAATTCAGCATCCAAAGTGGACTATAATGGTGGGAAGCTATAGAAAAAATGCACATCTATCACTAGAATTACTTGGCACAAGCAGCCTGTTAACTGCTCATTTTCAAGTTGTAGAGCTGAGTCACCATCAGGAAACTGAAGTCCACAGAGGCAACTTCATGTTGCAAAAAAGGTTTTCCTGCCTCTCCAACATGACGTTCCTTCCTGTTCTTCTTTTGAAACCATTGGCCTTATTCAAGAAGTATTTGGCTGCAGGGAACAAAAGTCTCTCAAAGTGGTTTGAAAGTAAATGAAGAATTTATTGGAAAAAAATATTCAAGTATTTCATGGAATACAGGAGGCCTTATCTAGTGGCCTCTCCACATCACAGCTTGGGCTTCCTCACAGCATGGTGTCTCTGCATAGTCAGACTTCTTACATCTCAGTTATCACTTCTTACATGGCAGCTGGGAAAAAAGCTATTCAAGTATTTCATACAACACAAGGGCTAGAAGTAGAAAATCAGTAGATCTCAAGGACACACTATGGGCCGTATTATCTCTATTTTTCATTTTCTCTCTTCTTTCTAAGCCTAGCTCTTTTTTCTTTTCTTTTTTTTATATTTTTTGAGACAGGGTCTTAGTCACCCAGGCTGGACTACAGTGGCACAATCTTGGCTGACTGCAACCTCCGCCTCTCGGGCTCCAGCAATCCTCCCACCTCAGCCTCCTCAGTAGCTGGGATTACGGGTGCACACCACCATGCCAGGCTAATTTTTTTTATTTTTTGTAGAGATGGGGTTTTGCCATGTTGCCCAGGCTGGTCTCGAACTCCTGAGCTCAAGTGATCTGCCCACCTCGGCCTCCCAAAGTGGTAGGATTACAGGCGTGAGCCACCACACCCAACCTCTATGCCCACTTCTTTCTTCTTTCTGTCTATGACTGATTTTCTAGTTCTGATTTTCTAGTTCTGCTTGCACAATATCCAAATGTGGCCACCTCAGCCACAAAGGTTGACCAGAATCACTTTGTCCCATTTCTACCTTCCTGGCAGACAGAATTTGATTGGCCCAGATGATAATACAACCCTACAATTGAACAGTGTGTAGTCACTAAAAATATTCCTTCCACTTTTGATAAAATGAGAAGAGACATGTCCTGAAATGTACTGTGAAAAGTGCTAAAAACCAATTGTATTTATTGTATAAGTGTGACTGCTAAAAATGCTGTGAAAAAAGATACTAAGAAAATATTCTAAAATAGAACAAGGCATCTCAGTTATTACTTGCTGCTGAATAACAGACTTGGCAAAACTTAGTGTCATCAGACAATAACTATCATTTCTCATGATTCTTTGGGTAGACTAGTCTGAGCTGGGTGGTTTTCTGTTCCAGGTGGCATTGGCTGAGGTCACTAATTCTACTGCACTGAACTGGGGGCTGGGCTAGGCTGGAAGGACTGAGAAGGCTTTCTTCACATGTCAGACACTTAGTTCTCCTTCTGGGTCTCTCCACATCATAGCTTGGGGTTCCTCACTGCATGGTGTCTCTGCATAGTCAGACTTCTTATGTGGCAGTAGGTTTTCAGAGGGAAAGTGAAAGTTGCCAGATGTCTTAAAGTCCAGGCCTAGAATTGGCACAGCATCATTTATACAGACTTCTAGTAGTGGCCAATGCAATTCAAGATGTCAGGCCAGATTCCAGGGAAGGTAGAATGGCTTCTTGCTGGGTCGAACAGCATGTGCATATGAAGGAAAAAAAATCGATGGCAGCCATTTGGGGAGACTACCACACAGGGACGGGAATCTTAGTGTTTGGAATTAGAAGAGAGGGGAGATTTTTCCTGCTAATTTTTGTTGTTGTTGTTGTTTGTTTGTTTGTTTGTTTGTTTGTTTTTTGAGACAGGATCTTACTCTGTCACCCAGGCTGGAATGCAGTGGTGCAATCTCAGCTCACTGCAGCCTCTGCCTCCCAAGCTCAAGTAATCCTCCCACCTCAGCCTCTCAAGTAGCTAGGACCACAGGCATGCACCACCACACCCAGCTAATTTTTGTATTTTTTGTAGAGACAATGTTTCACCATGTTGGCCGGGCTGGTCTCAAACTCCTGAGCTCAAGCAATCTGCCTGCCTCAGCCTCTCAAAGTGCTGGGATTACAGGTGTGAGCCACCACGCCCAGCCTGCTACTTTTTGTTTGTTTTTCTGTACTTTCAAATTCTTCAATGAGCACCATTTTAATAATCATACTTTTTAAGTGGTGCTGTTTGTAATCATAATTTATTAAATGCTGCCAAGTTGAATGTCTGGAATAAATTAATTAAGGGGAAGATGTCAGTATGCATTCTAAAATGCGACATTTGCTGGGAAATAATGTCTACAAGAAATTCTTGGCTTTGCCTCTCTTGAGAGTAATAAAAACTAGTCAGAATGGTAGCTGAAGAATAAGAGGAAAATATATATTTCTTGCTGTCGACTAAAAACAAATCTCTGCCTCCTTAAGTGCTCTACTTCCTAGTCACATAGCTTGGTGTGTGATTGCTTTCTGTCATATTCGTATGAGGGCTAGAGCCTTCATCCCTGAGAATAAATAGACTTACTAGCCCAGTGGCTGTGAGCATTTTTCTGCTTAAGACCTTGCTCCTGGCCAGGCGCAGTGGCTCACAACTGTAATCCCAGAGCTTTGGGAGGCCGAGGCAGGAGGATCACTTGAGGTCAGGGAGTTCGTGACCAGCCTGGCCAACATGGTGAAACCTCATCTTTACTAAAAATACAAAAATTAGCCAGGTGTGGTGGTGAGCACCTGTAATCTCAGCTACTCAGGAGGCTGAGGCAGGAGAAGTGCTTGAACCTGGGAGGCAGAGGTTACAGTGAGCTGAGATTGCACCACTGCGCTCCAGCCTTGGTGACAGAGCAAGAATCTGTCTCAAAAAAAAAAAAAAAAAAAAAAAGACGTTGCTCGTACAGAATTCAATCCAGCTAACAGTCATTCTGGGACCAGGAGTCTCCTAAAATGTGAGGTCTGTTGACTGCTGCTCAGGAAGGGCACTTTCATCTCAGCTGAAAGGGCCTGAATATTCATTTCCTGCACTGAGCCAGGCATCAACGTCACCTACAGTCCAATCGCTCTGAAACTCACACAGATTGAGATCAGAAGAGCTCCTTTCATCCAAGTGACTTCTGTATGCAGTGACTTTGTGTCCTCTCTGATCTTCCCAGATTTGTCTCCCACTGGCCTCTCTGCCTTGGACCCTCCAACCACTTCTACCAACTCTGTCTTCCCCCAGGAGATGCCCCTGCCCCAGGGTCAAACAGTTCCAAATGACAGGATTGCCCTTACCTTCCCTCTGCCACCAGACCAGGCCCAATCCCCTTCCTCCAGGAAGTTTCCCTCGATCTACAGGTCAAATTTGTCTCCTCCACCCCCATGTTCCCCAGCACTTTGCTCTGCCATTCTGTCTTCAACAATGGAAATGCAAAGAGGGCTAAATCCTAAATCCCTGCCATCAGGGAGCACTCAGCCTGGGGTAGAGAGACTCATGTAATGCGGTGATGGCTACCATAGGGGTCTATTTGGGGTACTATGACAGCCTAGAGGAGGGGGATATTCAGTACAGCCTTGGTCTCCAGGAAACCACCTGAAGGAGGACAGCATGCCAGACAGAGGGTTCAGCAAGAGCAGAGGCACAGAGGCAGGAAACCACATGGAATTTGAGGGCATAGGACACACATCGGTTTCATAAGTCCACAGCCCCATCACAGGGCACCCTAGGTTAGAGTAGGCTGCACCACTCACCTCTGCAGCATTAAGGTCTCGTGGAAGGCCAAGTCTCTTGCTTTGTGATTCCATTCCACTCTGGGGAGCATGCAGAGAGGGAGCTATATATTGTCCAAGCTATACCCTGGGGGTACCCGTGGGGAGTGCCAAAACCCAAGATGTTATTTGCCCTTTTCTCTCTCTCACACAAGTGCACAGTGGAGTTTCCTAGAGGCTACAGGACATATATCAAGAGACTGAATACACAGCAGATAAGCAAATTCAGCTGTCTTCTATTAAGTCAGACATTAAAGAAATGTGCAACAATGTAAAACATTCCCACTCAGGGCTGAGGCAGTGGCTCACACTTGTAATCTCAGCACTCTGGGAGGCTGAGGCAGGAGAACTGCTTGAGCCCAGAAGTTCAAGACCAGCCCGGGCAACATAGCAAGACCCTGTCTCTACAAAAAATTTTAAAATTGGCAGGGCATGGTAATACACACCTGTGATCCCAGCTACTTGAGAGGCTAAGGCAGGAGGAACACTTGAGCCCAAGAGGTGGAGGCTGCAGTGAGTCATGATCATGCCACTGCACTCCAGCCTGGGCAACAGGGTGAAACCATCTGAAAACAAAACAAAACGACAACAAAAAACATTGCCACTCTTTTCACTACATTTTTTAAGAAAAGCATAGTTTTTAAAAATAAAACTATGTCACATTAACATTCAATGGACTTATTATTGTTATATTTAAATTAATTCATCAACAAACATTTGTAAATTTCCTCAGTTTAATTTTTACTATCATAAGTTTTGAGAGATTTAGCTCCTTGAGGTGATAAATAAAGACAGGGTCTTTGAGGCACTCAGTTAATTCTAAGAGTGCAAAGGGGGGCCAAGAACAAAGTGTTGGGAATCACTGGTATGGTCGGCTCTGAAGCCAAATTCCCTCGGTTCAAATCCCAGCTCCTCTAATTACTAGCTGTGTGGTTTTCTATTCGGTTCCAAGCTTCTCTGTGCCTGTCTCCTCTTCCATAAAACTAGAATAATGATAAGAATGTAAGGGGGCCGGGCGCGGTGGCTCACGCTTGTAATCCCAACACTTTGGGAGGCCGAGGCGGGCAGATCACTTGAGGTCAGGAGTTCAAGACCAGCCTGGCCAACACGGTGAAACTCTGTCTCTACTAAAAATACAAAAAATCAGTCAGATGTAGTGGCTCATGCCTGTAGTCCCAGCTATTCAGGAGGGTGAGGAATGAGAATTGCTTCAACCTGGGAGGCAGAGGTTGCAGTGAGCCAAGATTGCACCACTGCACTCCAGCCTGGGTGACAGAGTAAGACTCTGTCTCAAATAAATAAATAAATAAATAAATAAATAAACAAACAAACAAACATTTTTAAAAATAATGATGAGAATGCTGTCGTGAGGATCAAAGGAGTTCCTTGGGTACAGTGCTCTGAAAAGGTGACTGGCACAGGGGTTAGCATTCAACAAGTGTTAATTAACATTAATTTGCTCAACAAACACTCATAGAACCACGATCGTGCACCAGGCACTGTGCTTGTCTCCAGTGATGTAAAGATGACTAATTCACTTTCACGATCCTCAAGGGACCCACAGCAGGGAGAAAGAGACCCAGATAAATAGACCACGTCTGTGCAGACTTGGCCAAGACCTGTGGGACCACACAACCAGGACCCTTGGCAAAGGAATTGAAACATCTCCAGTGAGATGCTGCTGAGAAAAATCCCTCAGTGAGTCCAGAATGTTCTGAACTAACATATTTGTCAAGAATGTTTACAGAGCTGAGACTTAATGAAAAGAGGGCTGGCTAGGAGTCCAGTTACCAGAAAGACTCCTTTTCTGACTGCCTTTAGCAACTTATTTAACAAATAGCAAACATCTGCTGTGTTCCTGGCACTCTGCTGGGATTGAGTGACATCAAGATGATTAAGATATGCCTCCTTGAAGGAGCTCCCAGAGCTGAGGAGACACACTGTGGTTGTGTACCACAAAAATGCATAAAAAGAGATGCTGAAGCCACTTAACCTCTCTGACTCCATTCTGTCCCCTACCAGATGAGTATAATGCTATATAACTAGACAAATTTCTCCCAGATCTAACATCCTAGTACTCCATTCAAATGTTAGAGGTCCTCTCAGAAATCCTGTTTGGAATTTGAGTGTTATTGTGGTCACCATTAACCTTGGGGTAGTTGTGCCATGGTGAGCAATAATGTTCCTGTCAGGCCCCTGAGCCCAAGCCAAGCCATCGCATCCCCTGTGACTTGCACGTATACATCCAGATGGCCTGAAGTAACTGAAGATCCACAAAAGAAGTAAAAATAGCCTTAACTGATGACATTCCACCATTGTGATTTGTTTCTGCCCCACCCTAACTGATCAATGTACTTTGTAATCTCCCCCACCCTTAAGAAGTTTCTTTGTAATTCTCCCTACCCTTGAGAATGTACTTTGAGAGATCCACCCCTGCCCCCAAAACATTGCTCCTAACTCCACCGCCTATCCCAAAACCTATAAGAACTAATGATAATCCACCACCCTTTGCTGGCTCTCTTTTTGGACTCAGCCCGCCTGCACCCAGGTGAAATAAACAGCCATGTTGCTCACACAAAGCCTGTTTGGTGGTCTCTTCACACAGACGCGCATGAAATTTGGTGCCCTGACTCGGATCGGGGGACCTCCCTTGGGAGATCAATCCCCTGTCCTCCTGTTCTTTGCTCTGTGAGAAAGGTCCACCTATGACCTCAGGTCCTCAGACCGACCAGCCCAAGGAACATCTCACCGATTTTAAATTGGGTAAGCGGCCTCTTCTTACTCTCTTCTCCAACCTCTCTCACTATCCCTCAACCACTTTCTCCTTTCCACTCTTCAATCTCTCCCTTCTCTTAATTTCAATTCCTTTCATTTTCTGGTAGAGACAAAGGAGACACGTTTTATCCATGGACCCAAAACTCCAGCACCAGTCACTGACTAGGGAAGGCAGCCTTCCCTTGTGTTAATCATTGCAGGGATGCCTCCCTGATTATTCACCCAGGTTTCAGAGGTGTCAGACCACGCAGGGACGTCTGCCTTGGTCCTTCACCCTTAGCAGCAAGTCCCGCTTTCCTGGGGCAGGGGCAAGTACCCCTCAACCCCTTCTCCTTCACCCTTAGCAGCAAGTCCTGCTTTTCAGAGGGGCAAGTACCCCTCAACCCCTTCTCCTTCACCCTTAGCAGCAAGTCCTGCTTTTCGGAGGGGCAAGTACCCCTCAACCCCTTCTCCTTCACCCTTAGCAGCAAGTCCTGCTTTTCTAGGGGAGGGGCAAGTACCCCCAACCCCTTCTCTCCATGTCTCTACCCCTTCTCTGGGGAAGGGGCAAGTACCCCAACCTCGTATCTCTGTGCTCTCTTCTCTCTGGGTTTGCCTCCTTCACTATGGGCAAGCTTCCACCTTCCATTTCTCCTTCTTCTCCCTTAGCCTGTATTCTTAAGAACTTAAAACCTCTTCAACTCTCACCTGACCTAAAATCTAAGCATCTTATTTTCTTCTGCAATGCCGCTTAACCCCAATACTAACTCGACAATAGTTCCAAATAGCTGGAAAATGGCATTTTCAATTTTTCCATCCTACAAGATCTAAATAATTCTTGTCATAAAATGGGCAAATGGTCTGAGGTGCCTGATATCCAGGCATTCTTTTACACATCAGTCCCTTCCTAGTCTCTGTGCCCAATGCAAGTCGTCCCAAATCTTCCTTCTTTCCCTCCCACCTGTCCCCTCAATCCCAACCCCAAGCGTCGCTGAGTCTTTCTAATCTTCCTTTTCTACAGACCCATCTGACCTCTCCCCTCCTCGCCAGGCCGAGCTAGATCCCAATTCTTCCTCAGCCTCCGCTCCTCCACCCTATAATCCTTTTATCACCTCCCCTCCTCACACCCAGTCCCGCTTACAGTTTCATTCCGTGACTAGCCCTCTCCCACCTGCCCAGCAATTTATTCTTAAAAAGGTGGCTGGAGCTAAAGGCATAGTCAATGTTAATGCTCCTTTTTCTTTATCCCAAATCAGATAGCGTTTAGGCTCTTTTTCATCAAATATAAAAATCCAGCCCAGTTCATGGCTTGTTTGTCAGCAACCCTGAGACGCTTTATAGCCGTAGACCCTAAAAGGTCAAAAGGCCGTCTTATTCTCAATATACATTTTATTACCCAATCTGCCCCCGACATTAAATAAAACTCCAAAAATTAGAATCTGGCCCTGAAACCCCACAACAGGACTTAATTAACCTCATCTTCAAGGTGTACTATAATAGAAAAAGTTTCAATTCCTTGCCTCCACTGTGAGACAAACCCCAGCCACATCTCCAGCACACAAGAACTTCCAAATGCCTGAACCGCAGCAGCCAGGTGTTCCTCCAGAACCTCCTCCCCCAGGAGCTTGCTACATGTGCCGGAAATCTGGCCACTAGGCCAAGGAATGCCCGCAGCCCGGGATTCCTCCTAAGCCGTGTCCCATCTGTGCGGGACCCCACTGGAAATCAGACTGTTCAACTCACCTGGCAGCCACTCCCAGAGCCCCTGGAACTCTGGCCCAAGGCTCTCTGACTGACTCCTTCCCAGATCTTCTTGGCTTAGCGGCTGAAGACTGACACTGCCTGATCGCCTCGGAAGCCCCCTAAACCATCATGGATGCCGAGCTTCAGGTAACTCTCACAGTGGAAGGTAAGCCTGACCCCTTCTTAATCAATATGGAGGCTATCCACTCCACATTACCTTCTTTTCAAGGGCCTGTTTCCCTTGCCTCCGTAACTGTTGTGGGTATTGACGGCCAGGCTTCTAAACCTCTTAAAACTCCCCAACTCTGGTGCCAACTTAGACAACACTCTTTTATGCACTCTTTTTTAGTTATCCCCACCTGCCTAGTTCCCTTATTAGGCCAAGACATTTTAACCAAATTATCTGCTTCCCTGACTATTCCTGGACTACAGCCACATCTCATTGCTGCCCTTCTCCCCAACCCAAAGCCTCCTTCGAGTCTTCCTCTCATATCCCCCCACCTTAACCCACAAGTATGGGACATCTATACTCCTTCCCTGGCAACCGATCACATGCCCATTACCATCCCATTAAAACCTAATCACCCTTACCCCGCTCAATGCCAATATTCCATCCCACAGCATGCTTTAAAAGGATTAAAGCCTGTTATCACTCGCCTGCTACAGCATGGGCTTCTAAAACCTATAAACTCTCCTTACAATTCCCCCATTTTACCTGTCCAAAAACCGGACAAGTCTTACAGATTAGTTCAAGATCTGCACCTTATCAACCAAATTGTTTTGCCTATCCACCCTGTGGTGCCCAATCCGTACACTCTTTTGTCCTCAAAACCTTCCTCCACAACTCACTATTCCGTTCTTGATCTTAAAGATGCTTTTTTCACTATTCCCCTGCACCCCTCGTCCCAGCCTCTCTTTGCTTTCACCTGGACTGACCCCGACACCCATCAGTCCCAGCAGCTTACCTGGGCTGTGCTGCCGCAAGGTTTCAGGGACAGCCCTCATTACTTCAGCCAAGCTCTTTCTCATGATCTACTTTCTTTTCACCCCTCCGCTTCTCACCTTATTCAATATATTGATGACCTTCTTTGTAGCCCCTCCTTTGAATCCTCTCAACAAGACACACTTCTGCTTCTTCAGCATTTATTCTCCAAAGGATATCGGGTATCCGCCTCCAAAGCTCAAATTTCTTCTCCATTCATTACCTACCTTGGCATAATTCTCCATAAAAACACACGTGCTCTCCCTGCCGATCGTGTCTGACTAATCTCTCAAACCCCAACCCCTTCTACAAAACAACAACTCCTTTCCTTCCTGGGCATGGTTGGATACTTTCGCCTTTGGATACCTGGTTTTGCCATCCTAACAAAACCATTATATAAACTCACAAAAAGAAACCTAGCTGACCCCATAGATCCTAAATCCTTTCCCCACTCCTCTTTCCGTTCCTTGAAGACAGCTTTAGAGACTGCCCCCACTCTAGCTCTCCCTGACCCATCCCAACCCTTTTCATTACACACAGCCGAAGTGCAGGGCTGTGCAGTCAGAATTCTTACACAAGGACCAGGATCGCGTCCTGTAGCCTTTCTGTCCAAACAACTTGACCTTACTCTTTTAGGCTGGCCATCATGTCTCCGTGAAGCCGCTGCTGCCACCCTAATCACTCTCTACAGCTCTCATAATTTCCAAAATCTATTTTCTTCCTCACACCTGACACATATACTTTCTGCTCCCCGGCTCCTTCAGCTATACTCACTCTTTGTTGAGTCTCCCACAATTACCATTGTTCCCAACCCAGACTTCAATCCGGCATCCCACATTATTCCGGATACCACACCTGACCCTCATGACTGCGTCTCTCTGATCCACCTGACGTTCACCCCATTTCCCCACATTTCCTTCTTCCCTGTTTCTCACCCTGATCACACTTGGTTTACTGAAGGTCACCCAGATGGTTGTTGCTAACAATTTCCCTAGCCCTTATTCCCACATTTTCTCCTTTGTATATTGATATGGTTTAGCTGTGTCCCCATCCAAATCTCATCTTGAATTTCCACATGTTGTGGGACAGATCCAGGGGGAGTTCATTGAATCATGGGGGCAAGTCTTTCCTGAGCTGTTCTCATGATAGTGAATAAGTCTCACAAGAGCTGATGGTTTTATAAAGAGGAATTCCCCTGCAAAAGTTATCTCTCTCTTTGCCTGCTGCCATCCATGTAAGACGTGACTTGCTCCTCCTTACCTTCCACCATGATTGTGAGGCCTCCCCAGCCATGTGGAACTGTAAGACCATTAAATCTCTTTCTTTTGCAAATTTCCCAGTCTCAGGTATGTCTTTATCAGCATCGTGAAAACAGACTAATACAGTAAATTGGTACCAGTAGAGTGGGGTGCTGCTGAAAAGATACCTGAAAATGTGGAAGGGATTTTGGAACTGGGTTACAGGCAGAGGTTGGAACAGTTTGGAGGGCTCAGAAGAATACAAGAAAATGTGGGAAAGTTTGGAACTCCCTAGAGACTTGTTGAATGGCTTTGACCAAAATGGTGATAATACTACGGAAAATGAAATCCAGGCTGAGGTGGTCTCAGATGGAGATGAGGAACTTGTTGGGAACTGGAGCAAAGGTGACTCTTGTTATGTTTTAGCAAAGAGACTGGTGGCATTTTGCCCCTGCCCTAGAGATTTGTGGAACTTTGAACTTGAGAGAGAGATGATTTAGGGTATCTGGTGGAAGAAATTTCTAAGCAGCAAAGCATTCAAGAGGTGACTTGGGTGCTATTAAAGGCATTTAGTTTTTTAAAGGAAGCAGAGCATAAAAGTTCAGAAAATTTGCTGCCTGACAATTTGATAGAAAAGAAAATACCATTTTCTGAGGAAAAATTTAAGCTGGCTGCAGAAATTTGCATAAGCAACGAGGAGCCAAATGTTAATCCCCAAGACAATGGGGAAAATGTCAGAGGTCTTCATGGTAGCCCCTACCATCACAAGCCCAGAGGCCTAGGAGGAAAAAATGGTTTTGTGGGCTGTGCCCAGGGTTCCCATGCTGTGTGCAGCCTAGGGACTTGGTGCTCTGCATCCCAGCTGCTCCAGCCATGGCTGAAAGGGGCCAACGTAGAGCTTGGGCCATGGCTTCAGAGGGTGCAAGCTCCAAATCTTGGCAGCTTCCATGTGGTACTGAGCCTGCCAGTGCACAGAAGTCAAGAATTGGAGTTTGGGAACCTCCACCTAAATTTTAGAGCATGTATGAAAATGCCTGGATGGCGAGGCAGAAGTTTGCTGCAGGGGCTGGGCCCTGAAGAAGAACCTCGGCTAGGGCAGTTTGGAAGGGAAATGTGGAGTCAGAGCCCCCACACAGAGTCCCTCCTGGGGCACTGCCTTGTGGAGCTGTGAGAAGAGGGCCACCATCCTCCAGACCCCAGAATGGTAGTTCCACCAACAGCCTGCACTATGTGCCTGGAAAAGCCATAGACACTCAATGCCAGCCCACAAAAGCAGCCAGGAGGGAGGGGCTGTACCCTGCAAAGCCACAGAGGTGGAGCTGCCCAAGACCATGGGAACCTACCTCTTGCATCAGCATGACCTGGATGTGAGACACGGAGTCAAAGGAGATCATTTTGGAGCTTTAAGATTTGACTGCTCCGCTGGATTTCAGACTTGGATGAGGCCTGTAGCCCCTTTGCTTTGGCCAATTTCTCCCATTTGGAATGGCTGTATGTACCCAATGCCTGTACCCCCATTGTCTCTAGGAAGTAACTAACTTACTTTTGATTTTACAGGCTCATAGGCAGAAGGGACTTGCCTTGTCTCAGATGAGACTTTGGACTGTAGACTTCTGAGTTAATGCTGAAATGAGTTAAGACTTTGGGGGACTGTTGAGACACATTTCACTGTTTTGAAATGTGAGGACATGAGATTTGGGAGGGGCCAGGGTGGAATGATATGGTTTGGCTGTGTCCCCACCCAAATCTCATCTTGAATTCCCATGTGTTGTGGGAGGGAACTGGTGGGAGGTAATTGAATCATGGGATCAGGTCTTTCCCGTGCTATTCTCTTAATAGTGAATAGGTCTCACGAGATCTGATGGTTTTATAAAGAGGAGTTCCCCTGCACAAGTTCTCTTTCTCTTTGCCTGCTGCTGTCCATTTTAGATGTGACTTGCTCCTCCTTGCCTTCCACCATGATTGTGAGGCCTCCCAGCCACATGGAACTGTAAGTCCATTAAACCTCTTTCTTTTGTAAATTTCCCAGTCTCAGGTATGTCTTTATCAGCAGCATGAAAACAGACTAATACATATATTTTCCCTCTTAAGACAAAATCACATAGACACACTGTACTATCAAACACAAGTTATTGCCTTAATTATTTAGTTAATATCCTCAGATAACAATAAACACTAAGTTTATTCTCTTAGCATAACCTTAAGGGTCACACAATTAGGCATAACATTATTCAATTTTATTTTAGAGTTTGGACTTTAACATCCTGTACCTTATAATGGTATTGTTGGAATTGTCTGAAATTAGCTGATGTTTACGGAACTCTGCCAGAACTTGATTTTATTTCTCCCCTATATGCAGAGAAACATCTGAGCTATCTCTTATGCTTGTATAGGGAACATTGACTCTAATTACTTGAGTATTGTATTTCCAGCTTAAATGTCTATATAGTAGTGGCAAACATTTTGCTAGTGTAATGCTTTGGTAATCAGCCAAAAGAAATTTAGGTCAATCAAATGGAAGAGAAGCTCAACAGAGGTTTCTAGGCTGTCATCTCCTTTTATGAAACCAAATCTATAAATTTGGAGAGATCTATTTGGGATTTAGTTCCAGCCCCCTAGATCATTACTGTCTCAATTCCATGACTTGTGTAAAGCCTTTTTCACCTTTCATCATCTCTACTTCTCCATCCCAAAGTAGTCAGTGTTATACTTGATCAACAATGGCCTACTTTTTTTAAGTACTAGAAGATTCTTAAGGTCAAGTCTTGAAGTTGGAAGTGCTCTATTTTTATAGCTATCTTTATGTTCTCACCTATCCATTTGTCATCATCAAGGAATAATAAGTTTCACATAAGCAAATTTTCCAGAAATTTCTGTCAATTTTTGCCTCTTTCACTGTGCCTGTGTTTGCATATTCCTCTTGCTCTTGCAAATTGCTTCTAATCAGGCGCTTCCTATTTGCAGTGGCCTGAGTAATCAGATAATCAATCTTTTTGGAATTATTCATAGAATAAGAGCAATCAAGGTCAGAGTCAAGGCCAAGTCCCAGTCAGCTTGGAGAGTGCCCAAGCTATTTTATACATACACACACACACACACACACACACATATAAATTTACAGACTGGATCTTGCTATGTTGCTCAGGCTGGTCTCGAATTCCTGGGCTCAAGCAATTCTCCCACTTCAACCTCCCAAAGTGCTGAAATTATAGGTGTCAGCCACTATGCCTGGCCACTATTTTACTATAATGTATAAAATCTCCAAGTTAGACACTGTACTCAGGGAAATCATCCAAGTGGCCTGGCCATTTCAATATCAGTAAATCATCTGTTTCATTCTGCAATATTTATGGACCCAAGATCATGGTTTAACTTAAGTCAGACTCACAAGACTGTCTCACTCTATCAGCTCAGGCTAGCCGACCTCTTGACCCTTTCCTTGGGTGACTAAATTTTCTGTCTGAGGCTCAAGATATGACCTTTCAGCCTCAGATAAAAACTGCTTTCTCCCCTCACCACAAAGCACATGTCAAGATTTTATCTTCATCCTTCCCTAGGAAAGCAAATGCAATGACACCGTGCAGGATGCATATTTGGGAAGGGAGTCTCCTGGGTGGGTAAGACAGAAGGTAAGGATGCTGAAGGATTTGCAATGGAGAACGTGGGTTTAGGGTATGAGGTCACAGTTCTACACTTCAGTGTGCATCAGATCCCTTGGGATCTGATAATAAAAATTCAGTTTCCTGGGCCCCATTTTTAGAAATTCAGATTCAGAAGGTCTAGGGTTGAAACAGAAAACTGCCATTTTAATTCACAGTCTGGGGAATGCCGATACAAGAGGTCCAAGGACTGCTCTGGGAATCGGGTTTCAAGTGGCAGTACTGTTCACAGAGGGCACAGAGTACACAAATCAAAAGCAGACAGTGATTGGGCCACCCTTGCAAGGGGGTAAGAAGCCCTTGCTCTGATTCTGAGCAGTATTTGTAAGAAAGCCAGAATAATTTGCTTGCTAAAAAGAAAAACATCAAAGATGAAATTAAGAAGCCTGTAAATATGAAGTATTGTAACCTCATTAACGAGAAAATGGCAACAAAGAGAGCTATCAGATTCACTTCCAGATTTGAAATGACACCAGAGAGGGTCTGTGTGTCATCTGGGAGATGGGGTTGAAAACAAAGTACCCAACAACGGCAGAGGGTTTGGAAGTCTTTACCGCATTAATAGTACAAAAGACAAATTTGAACGGAGAATGGGATCCCTTTGATATGGGGCACATTCAGTTTAATATGGTTACTTTAGGTCAAGAGATTCTTAGCTCAGAAATAATTCTCAAACGGCATGTCTTTTTGGGGGATCCCTCACCCATCTCCCAGCATCAGTGGCCACTGTCTTCAGAGGGTTTAAAGTCCTTCCAGGACCCACACAGCTGCCATTTCAAAGGCAGAGCCCCCATAATCCAGATGTCCCCTGCTCCTCCCACCTTCACCCCATTCAAATTCCTGTCTTTTAAGAACTGCTCTATCAGAGAAACAGCATTTGATAAATGTCCCCATGCTACGTGCCAACTCCCAAAAATGTGAAAAGCAAGTAACTTATTAATCCAAAGAAATGGCCTTTGATGGTCATTTTAAATTTTATGGAAGCGGCCTCTTCTTCCCGACCCTCAAATTGTCCTGCCTACATAATGTTTACACTGTCTGGCAAGATAAAGAAGGCTAGTTCTAGCTAACAATCACCAACATCAATTGTTTACTCTGCACTAGGCCCTATTCTAAACCCATTAGTGTACTAACTTATTTAATCCTCATATAACCCTAGGAGAGGCATATGATTGTTGTCCGGGATTTACAGACGAGGAAACTGAGGTGAGGCAAGTGTCCATAACTTGCCTTACAAAGGTTAGCATGGGATGCTCATAAGGAGTGGAGTTGGAATCTAAGTCTAGGTGGTGTGGCTGGAGTTCCAGCTCTTAGTCACACCATCTACTATCTTTAAGATTGAAAGTAGCTGTGGACTTTTCTAAATCAATTACATCTACATTTTTTCTATGCCGAAGAGAATTATGATTTGCCAATTTTTCTAGACAGCTTTGATTACTCCTCTTAAACGTAGAAAAGAATCACTTTGATGTTCTACTGCCAATTTGCACAACCTCTTTGCTACCACCAGCCCAACATCATCTCCAAAGTGATCCTTACATATTCCTGCTCCATTCTGGATGGTCCAACCCAATACTCAGCCTCAAAATAAAGGTTCTGAGGGTTACTCTGCCCAGTCTCAAGCTAAGTTCCAGTTATGTTTCTCAGGCTAAAGAAAGGTCAGACCCACTGGTAATTATGTATTGTTAATTGGATCCCTGCTGGTGTTCCTCTAGTTCCAGCCAGGCTCAGCCTTCCCCTAGGCCCTTTCTCCACTGTAACCTTGGTGCCCATGAGGCTGTAATAAGGGAAACCTGCCTTTAAGCATCAGCCCCGAAAGCAGCAAGGCTGGGATACGGCTGCACTCAAGCAGATGGCCTAAACAAGGAGCTGTTGGCCATGGGGAGGGTGGAAGCCTTCCCCAGATAATGCAGCCTCAACCTTCAATTTGGCTAATGCTCATCCAGATGACCAGGAAGAAAAAAATCATGGTGGTATGTGCAGAATGGCTTGACACTAGTAAGGCTGATTAAGAGTTCAGTCTAACCACTCAAAACTTAGTATGTCCCCAGAACAGTCAAAAGCAGTTAGTCAAGAGCATGAATAATATTCTACTTCCCCTATCCTCAGCTCCTAATCTTTCCAGGGTAAGATGCTCTGCAGGCTCAACCTTGAGAACAGATTTAAAATCAATACCACTGATGTGTTAAAACAATGTTTTTTGCACTTTTGATTTTAGATACTTGAATATACCCAAAAGTGGTCAAGATAATATGAGGCCCCAGTACTTATCACCCAATCCAACAGCCATCAGTTCTTGGCCAATTTGCCCTATCCACACCCATATCCTCAACCATTCCCTACCAGATATCTTATTATTTCATTGGAAAATATGTTAGTATGTATCTCTAAAACAGTCGTTCTTAACTGGTGGTGAAGTTGCTCCCCTGGGGACATTTGACAATGTCTGGGGACATGTTTGATTGTCACAACTGTGGAAGGGGTGCTATTGGCATCTAGTGGGTAGAAGCCAGGGATGCTGCTCAATATTCTATAATGCACAGACACCCCCAGCCCCAACAAAGAACTGTCTCCAAATGTCAGTAGCACTGAGATTGAGAAATCCTGCTCTAAAAGATAGACACTTTCTAAAAATACAACTACAATGCCATTATCATACACGAAAATAACAAATACTATTATATTTTAATAAAGCATGAAGTGCCCAGGACAGGAATTAGGCATTTCATGCTTATGGTTTTTATTTGAAAGCTAAAAGGATCTCCATGGGCATATGTATTAAGACCTCAAAGGAGCATTCGACAATTAACTCACATGGTGTCAGTGAACTCGAGTCCTCAAGCTACTTTGAGAATATCAATTATGATTCTCATTTTCAGATAAAGCCAGTGAAAGAAGGAGTTCCCCCCTTTAATGTTACTTTGAGTCCCCTCCTCTATCAACCCCACTTCTGTTCATGGGATTTTTTAAATATATAGAAGGTTACAGTGGAGGAAGAAATCAGAAATCACCCGGCTCCACATTCAGCTTTCAGATGAGTAATCTAGGTCCAGAAGGCTTCCCTACTTTTCCAAAGAACACACAGCTGGTTTTAAAAATAAAAATAATACAAATAAAGGCATTTTTTCATTCAAAAATACAGGATCTTATTTCCATTGAGGCCAATGGGTAATGCACGTGGTAAGACCCAGGATTGAGCAGGAGGGACCCCGCTGGCTGGATGAATGATTTGTGGTGGTAAGCAGTGGTTTGATGGACAGCACAATATGAGAGAAGGAGGGTCCTGAAATCCAAGAAGAAAAGTTAAGTCTTCATTCTGATGATTAATACAGCGCTCTCCAATGTTGCTGAGAAAGCAGTGGGAATGGCCAGGTTAGGGTTTGGAGAGAGAAGGGTTAGAAAAAAAAAGTCACGTCAAAAAGTTAACAAGATAGGGAGGAATTATCCCCACTACATAGTGGACTATTGTGCACACGCTGTCCTACGTGGAAAAGCATCTGGGAACCTGCACGCACTAGGTGATCATGAGGTATTCTTGTTATTGCTGAGAATCTTTAAAAACAATAATGCTGGGAGCCAATGCAGAGAGGTTAGATGAGGTTACAAAATGCTGATCTGCTGCTTTTAAGGAGGTGCCAATAAAGAAAGGCAGAAATAAATGATAACATCATTTCAGAAACAGAAGTGGAGACCTCAGGGTGATGTTCAGTTCTCGTTTCTCCTCTTCAATGTTTTTGAGTTGTTTTGGCTATGAGGCATTGAACTCTCTATTTGGAGACAATTCGCCGTTGTGCAGGTGTTGATAGATTTTCCAAAGGGGAAGCTAAAGGACCTCAGACAATTCCCTCTCCCAGAGTTTTCTGTGGGTGGGGTTTGAGCACATGACCTAGGCTCATCCAATGAGAAAGTTGCACCTAGGGCTTTGTGTGTTGAGGGAGACAGGTGTGAGACTCTTGGCAGTAGTGGAGTCAGGAGCCCAGAGGTGTGGGGAGGCCCAGGAGTGGTGGTCCCAGCAGTGTGGCCTTAACCAGAGCACAGTGTGAATTGTTTTGTCCTTGGTCATCAGGCCTGCCCCTGGTTCCTGTTTGTTTTCTGTGTCTGACCTTTCACTTTTCTAATGATTATATGAACTACCTATGTCCTTCCAATCAATTCCTTTTTTTGATTGGGTTATCCAGAGTTGGACTCTATGTTCTATAAATGATTCTGACAGCCTGTGTCATTGCAGAAAGATCATCCGATGGACATGTAGAATGGCTTGAGTTCTGAAGAAAAATAATATAGGGCAAAGGCTTGCATGGTATCTGTAATACTAGTAACAAGGTTTATTATTCTACATCTACATGCCAAATCAGCAAATTCACAGGTTTTCTAAATAGCGATCTTAAGAATTTATCTTGTCTTCTCTATTTTCCTGAAATCATCAAGCCCATCTTCACAAATCAAAGTTCAGTGTGTATATGAACAATGTCACACAATCAAGGATGAGGATGAAATCTGGTAGTAATCATCACATGCAGTTTGCCACTGAGTGCTATAAATACAAAATGTCTGCTAATCTGCTCACAGTCTATAAAAGAAAAAGGGAGAGAGAAAGAGAGAGGGAATGTGTGCACGTAAAGTCTCTATTCTAGACTATAACAGTAACACCTCTGTTAACACAAGTGCCTTCCTTCATAAACACTAGGATTGGCTTTCATGCCCTGTGAGTGAAAATATATACTGGGACAATTTTGGAGAGGGCAATAATTGAGAAACAGATCACAAGATTTTTAAATAACTGGATCTAGTTGATTCAGTTATTTTATTTCTAGGCATTTTCACAACTGCACAATGATATAAAAATACAATGTTTATATCAGCCACGGGGGGAAAAAAGCTAGAATCAACATAAATAGCCATCAAGAAGGAACTGGTTAAAATATAATATCTCCATACAATGGAATACTGTGTAACCACGAAATGAGGAAGATGTATGTCTAATAATAGACAGGGATGTCCAAAGTACATCATTAGGTTAGGAAAAAAGGCAAGTGCAGATGTATATTATTATCCTATTTTTTGAAAACAGAAATATTAGTTAATATGCCTCCACTCACAGGGTTGCTCAGGAGCAAATCAACCGATTTCAGTTATATTTTTCTAAGTACAGTATAGTAAACAATATTCTGAAAGCTTACATAAGGTAATGTTAATATCCTTCTGAAGAATGAAACTGAGAAGGGGTAAACTGTCATTTCTTTATCCTAAGCTCATATAATTTTTAGAATTATAAAAAAAATTTTAAATGCTGTGATTGTACTAAGTAGAAAACATTGAGTTGAGCCTTCAGGCTACTCAGGAAGCTCTTTCAAACGGGTAATTGTTACTCATGGTGTGATGAACGGATTATACTGATTTAGAGTGATATTGATTTGAAATACGTTATGATTCTGATTTTATGGGACTAAACTATAACTTCCTGATTTTTATGACATTTTAAGATTATCTTGGTAATTTCCATGGTGAATACTAATGGCCAAAGATTATCTGTGTCTCAATTCCTTTTGTGTTGAGGAACCAATATGAATTCAAAGTTCAAATGTGTATGTGAATCCTGACCCACTTGAAATCTGAACAGAATAAACTGGTGATTCAGAGATGGTTCAATATTAAACACTGATAGTGTCTAACTAGTAATCAATTATTTTAAAACATAAAGAGGACAGCAAACTTCTATGAATAAAGCACCTTTAAAGAAAACATTTCTGGCATGGCCTTACATAAATACAGAAAATCTTCTTAACTAAAATATCATTAGGGGCCGGGCACAGTGGGTGGCTCATGCCTGTAATCTCAGCACTTTGGTAGGCTGAGGTAGGCGGATCCCTTGAGACCAGGAGTTCAAGAACAGCCTGGCCAACATGGCAAACCCCATCTGTACTAAAAATACAAAAAATTAGCTGGGTGTACTGGCGTGCGCCTGTCGTCCCAGCTACTCGGGAGATTGAGGCACGACAATCGCTTGAACTCGGGAGGCGGAGTTGCAGTAAGCCAAAATGGTGCCACTACATTCCAGTCTGGGCCACAGAGTGAGATTCTGTCTCAAAAATGAAATACAATACAATACAATAAAATCTCATTAGGGACCTGTTAATGACTACCTATATCACTAAACTGTTGAGGGATATTTAGCAAGACATGAGGGGTGTGACCACCATAATGACTGCAGGTGCTCCATTTCAGCTCAAGGACTTTTAGGTGATATCACCAGGTTTCAGAGTGAGCTGGCCCTCCCACCGTAGTACTGGGGTTACACACCTTTTACCTTAAGTTACAACAACTAGAGAGCTCTGTCTTCCCCTTGAGGCCACCTGTGTGACCTCGCACCCCAGATCTGTTCTCAGAGGTGTACAGCGCTTGATAGTCAACCTAGACAGGAATGATCAGGCCTAAGAAAATGCTTCTCTTACAGGAGATTCAGGAGTGACAGATTACAGAAGTGCCATTACCCTAAATAACACATCTTGGCTCCAAGGCAGTAGCACTTCAAATTCTCTATGGATGCCTCTTGAATTTAAAATCAGACAATGTGGTCACCATATACAAATGTTTTTTAAAGAAAACCTTTAAGGTACTCCAGGCCTAAAGCCCTCACATTCTAAGGAGGCTTCAGAGACTCCTGCCTTCTTCAAGGGTCCAATTTTCAATTGTTGTGACTGAAGGCCAAAACCATTCATGTTTAGAATGGCTGCATGGGTCTTGACCCAAAGTTCAGATCAGTGAGCCAATTTCATAGTTTCTATAGCAGTGGAATTCACACAAAGTGATCTTGAGAGCCCCTCTAGTCAGCGAGTTTTCTAATCCTTCCATAGATGTACCCGCCCCCACCCCACCCCCGACATTCTGCTCTGAAAGACATAATCACAATCTACTGTGACCCTCTGAGTTAGCTTAGCAAGCTCATCCCAGAAAAAAGCTATCCCTCTTGGACATTACTTGGAAGAATTTTCAACCATGCCAGTGCCAAAGTTGTGAGCAGGTGGCACTGACATGCTGAGTATTCTGGGAGTTGGCTTTGGCCTTGAAGGAAGATTACAGGGGCCACATGGGTCCTATGCCACAATTTAGAAAGGAGTGTGGGGGATGTGTCAGGATGAACAGGGAAGAATAGGGTAGGGAAAGTCAATTATAGCACCAGTAAGAGGGACCTTTTTATGTTCAAACGAGGTTAATGGGAGGAATTTTGATGCCAAGATATTTTTAAATATTCGTTGAAAAATCAGTACGAATCTCTTTTTTTCCCCAAAAACTATTGTTCCACCAACTTTGTGGATAGCCAATTACAATCTTAAAAAAATGCCCAAGTATCGCGAATCTTTTCTGGTTTCTCTATAATTAGTTGCTAGGATCAACAAAGAAGAACTTAGGAAGCTTAATTTAATTTTCAGCAGGAATCTTAATAGAATAACAACAACAAAAAAAATAACAGGGGTGGGGAGCAGAGACAACACAATAGAAAGAGTGCTTTGACCCCTCAGCATCAAACAATAAAGCAAACAAAGGCGCTTGGAGCTGGTCTGGCCCTGGCAGACAGCCATTTTTGTCTTTGAAGCTCTCAGTGATCTTGTTGAAATACATCTTCAAAAACAGGAAATTGTGTGATTTTGATTTTCTGGCAACCTCGCCCCTTCTTGTGAACTGCCAACCAGATCATGAGCTATTAACTTTGATTTACACTAAAATAGGATGGAGGCAGAAAGAAAAGTATTTCCTTCTCACTTAAATCTCAAGATTTTCAGAAGCAGTTATAAAGCTAAGTCATTTCTGCTCATTAATGTGCCCAACAAACATTCCTGAAATGAGGCCTGTATAAAGGATGGAAGTGCATTTAGCTTTAGTTTTGCTTTGCAGCTAGAATGGGGAGGAAAATTCACGTTGATGAGAATAGAAAGTGGTGACACTTTGCATGAAAGTTGTATACATAGCTCTTAAAATTCAGTGGGTGATGATGCATACACTAGGTAATTAATAATTCCGGTAGACACTTCTGCTTTGTCAGAACAGGAAAGCAAATGAACATAGAAATGTGATGGAATGCCTGTTTCTCCATCTTTATATCAAGGGAGTTGACCCAGAACAGTGGTTGACAAACCTTCTCAAAAGGGCCTGATAGTAAATATTTTTTACTTTGCTGGGCAGGCGGTTTCTGTTACAACTACTCAACTCTGCCACTGTAGTGTAAAAGCAGCCATAGACAATAGAGAAAAAAAATGGGCATGGCTGTGTTTCAATAAAACTTTATTTACAAGCATAGGCAGCTACGTAGCTTTGGCCCAGGGGTCATAGTTTGTTGACCCCTGGTCTAGATGATTACACTTCATTCTCTCTGCGAAAGTATAATTTTGAGAGACAGAAGAGAAGAAAAAACACCAGCTTGTTCTTTCTCTCCCTGTGACCACCAATTCCTCTTCCTCAACTTATATTCTAAAATGTCCTGGCCCTGGAGGGAGGAACCCTCTCTCTCCCTCTCTGCCTTTATATCTTTTTTTTTTTTTTTTTTTTTTCGAGACGGAATTTTGTTGTTGTCCAGACTGGAGTGCAATGGCACAATCTTGGCTCAATGCAACCTCCGCCTCCTGGGTTCAAGCGATTCTCCTGCCCCAGGATCCTGAGTAGCTGGGATTACAGGCGCATCCCACCATGCCTGGCTAATTTTGTATTTTTAGTAGAGACGGGGTTTCTCCATGTTAGGCTGGTCTGGAACTCCCAATCTCAGGTGATCCGCCTGGCTCAGCCTCCCAAAGTGCTGGGATTACAGGCATGAGCCACTGCGCCCAGCCTCCGCCTTCATATCTTTTATCCACTGCAATCTGGTTTCTCCCTACGTCACACTTCAGAAACTACCAGGCAAAGACCTTGGGTACCCTCGTGATGGTCAAATCTTGTGGTGGCCATCCAAGCCTCAACCTTCTTCATCCCTCTGAGCTCTTTGAATTTACTGAACTCTCCACAACTCTAAAATCTCTGTCCTCTTCTGTCCCTGGACTCAGCTCTCCAGCTTGTCCTCCTATCTCTTCAGTCTGTAGTGCTGGCTCCTTCTCCTTTATCTCTGCCAGATTCAGCTTTAGCCCTTTCCAGTCCCAATGTCCGTGAGACCCATTGACCATCTCCTCTCTCATGGTATTTACTTGACATTGCTAGCCTAACTGCACCTTCATCTGCCCATGTCCCTGAGCTGAGAGTCTTGGAGTCATCTTTAACCCCTCATTTTTGACCTGCAAACTGGTATGTTCCCATGTCATCAATTCCCTCACCCCTCCCCCACACCTTGAGTCAGTCCCTTGTCATCAATTGGTTGTAAAATGTCCTCAGTTACCAGTCTCCCTCCACTGAAGGACCCAGATAGTCACTTAGATGTTGAAACAAAGTTCTCTTAAAAAACTGAAATCGGAAGCTAATTAATGGTCGGGCGTGGTGGCTCATGCCTGTAATCCCAACACTTTGGGAGGCTGAGGGGGGGAGATCACTTGAGGTCAGGAGTTTGAGACCAGCCTGGCCAACATGGTGAAACCCTGTTTCTAATAAAAATACAAAAATTAGCCAGGTGCGGTGGCACATGCCTGTAATCCCAGCTACTTGAGAGGGTGAGGCATGAGAATTGCTTCAACCTGGGAGGCAGAGGTTGCAGTGAGCTAAGATCATGCCACTGCACTACAGCCTGGGTGACAGAATGACATTCTGCCTCATAAAAGAAAAAAAAAAAAAGAAAACTAATTAATAAAAAAGCTATTTGAAAAGAGTGAGGCAGTGGAATGTAGAGAGGTGACATCTAGGGCCACTGCATGACATTGATAAGCTATAGATGCATTTTTCTTCGTGAAGCCCTTCCTCTGCTAAAAAAAAAAAATTATATATATAAAATAATACCTTAAAAATTATATTTTGTGACTCTGTTAGTATAAAGATAATATAATCCATACTGAATTATATTAATATTTTCCCTTGTTATTTTTAAGAGAAATTGAAGTAATTTTGTGGTCCCTCAACTCTGTGCCTAAAGGAGAAGTCAGTCCTGTAGATATTGGTCAGATGCTGATAAAAGCACAAAAATTCTTTTTAGGAAATCTAATAATGTCAAATATTTCCCATGTTAAGATGTTTATCTTTCTTTTAAAGAAAAATATAATGTCTACCAACAAGATTAAAAATGTTGATGTGAGTATCGGAATTATAGTTATCCATATAATATAATATTTGGTGGCACTATTAGATACCAAAATAAGGATGAGAAAATAAATATTGATATGCTCTATTTGTGCTTTAATAATAAAGTGAAAGTCAGCTATTACTCTTTCGGTTACCACTACAGAACATATAGATCTCAAATAAAAACACTATAGATCTTCCATTCTATAAATCTCTTGAATATGTTGCATCTTATTCCGACTCATTTGATTACTTCATTGGTTCATCCAGCAAGCATTTATTAAGCACAAACCTTATGCCAGGAATTGTGCTAGGTCTGGCGATACTCTGTGTAAGTATGGTACCTTCTATTATAACTGTGACATTTACTGCTATATTAATAGGCCTATTGTTAGATCATTCATAAGTTGCCATTCCTACACAGTTGCCTCAATTATCCATGACAACAAAGATAAGCCATAAGCCATGGTTGCAATAATGTGAAAGTGATTGGAACTTCACCTTAAAAGGTATTTTGTGGATCCTTAGTGGGGTGGAGGAGGGTGGGATTACAAGGAAAGGGTACTGGTATGTCTTGTTAATGATTAGGCTTGTATAGCACATCAATTCCATTCTGCAAGAGCAGGAAAGATGAACAATGTGTTAGGCTTGAGTTTCTCAAACAAGGGGTTTTGAGAATCATAGGGCATTATTAATTTTATATTAAGGCAACCTATTAAGGATCTGAGGCAACTCCTTGTCTTGGGCTTGTTGTTAAAGGTTCAAACTCTTAATTAAATGCATGACCTTGTATAATGAGCTTAGTTTTCAAATTTAGAATCTCTCTCCTCTCCCAGATTGCTGGGAGGAACATATGGCCATGTATATAACGTGCCTGGCACAAAGGGAACACTCATTGAATGTCAGCTCTTCATTTGCTGGAGCCAATCCAACATATAACATCAACAGTTGACTCAGATGTACTCTGGGATAAATTGTTGTGCAGTTGTCTGTCTTATTCGGGGCATGGGCACAGAGTGCACAAAGGAGATTACTCTGGCTAAGAAAACCCTAGCTAATCAAACAGTTACCATAGACCACAGTGTGTCAATCTCAACACTGTTGGCATTGGGAGCCAGATAATTCTTTGTGGTGGCGCTATCCTGTGCATTGGATGTTTAGTAGCATCCCTGGCTTCTACCCACAAGATGCCAGTAGCACCCCCATCCCCAGCTATAAAAACCAAAAATACCTCCAGACATTGCCAACTGTCTCCTGGTTGGGGGGTAAATCGCCTCCAGTTGAGAACACCAACTTAGATGATAACCTTCAGTCCTGGAGACCTGGTAGCTTGTCCTGAGAATCAAAGGAAAGAAGGTGAGTGAAAATGAAATTACCTGGTGGCTTGCAAAGTCCAAACCCTGGAATTCTCAGTGCTGCCTGCACTTTTCTATCATCTGGGGAGATTTCACCGTCCTGAGGCCCAGGCTAAACTCCAACACAGTTAATCAGAAACTTAGTGGGTAGGATGGAGGCAGCAGTGTGTTTTGAAATTTCCTGAGTGATTCCAGGAGATGCCAGGGTGGGGCCTCTCTGCTCTAAGCTGAGATGTAATTCTCAGGACTGGGTGGTAGACTTTGCCATTTGATGAGAGGGTCTGAGCCTATGTCTCTACATGTATGCACAGCATTAATTCACGTATAGCAAACACAGCATTTGCTGACGGCCCACCATGTGCCAACCATGGCGCTGAGTGCTGGAGAAGCAAAGTTGACAAAGACCTGCCCTTGAAGGAATTATAATCTAATTGGAGAGAGTCTTGAAAAGCCCATTGAGTGGCCGGGCGCGGTGGCTCACGCTTGTAATCCCAGCACTTTGGGAGGCCGAGGCGGATGGATCACGAGGTCAGGAGATCGAGACCACGGTGAAACCCCGTCTCTACTAAAAATACAAAAAATTAGCCGGGCGTGGTGGCGGGCGCCTGTAGTCCCAGCTACTCGGAGAGGCTGAGGCAGGAGAATGGCGTGAACCCAGGAGGCGGAGCTTGCAGTGAGCCGAGATTGCGCCCCTGCACTCCAGCCTGGGCGACAGAGCGAGACTCCGTCTCAAAAAAAAAAAAAAAAAAAAAAAAAAAAAAAAAAAAAAAAAAAAAAAAAAAAGAAAAGAAAAGCCCATTGAGAAGGGCCCTGATAGAGTCTGCACAGAGAAGATCATAGGTGAGGGTATTTGTGCAGAGTACATCAGATAAGCCTTTCTGAAAGACATGAATGTTTTCATTTATTCTTAAACAGCTGGAGCCTAGAATTTGCTGCTTCATTCAAGTATAAACTTTTGCTAAGAGTCTAAGAATTGGAGAAAAGGCTGAAATGTGAATGAATATGAAGCCCTCAAACATCTGGAGGATTATCAGTAGAGAAACTTCCATCTCCTGTGCTACCAGCCCTGTCTGATAAATGAGCAATTTGATTGGCTATTAGAGTGTAAATCACTAATTCAGACTACAGAGTATGGATGTATATAGTCTTTAACCCAGTGATCACATCTTAGATTTCTAGATGTTTTCAAAATGAACAATTGTTGCTGCCATTTGATGAGAGCGTCTGAGCCTATGTCTCTACATGTATGCACAGCATACATGTTGTTTTCCAACATTTTATTATTAGAAATTACAAATACACAGAAAAGTTGAAAGAATTTCATGGAAAACATTCATGTTCCCACCACCTAGATTCCATCACTGACATTTGGCCATACTGTTGTTGCTTATCACATATCTAGCCATGTGTTTGTCCCTCTGTCTGTCTATGAATCCAAGGGGTGGATTTCTTTCAGTTAGTTCTTAATGACAGAAATAGAAGAGCAAGGGCTGCTTTGAAAATTGGTGTTATTTCTACATTTGTTATGAAGCATTATCCTTACTTGTCAGTCGATTCACATAGGGTGGAGTAGGGTGTCGGGGGTAGGAGGGGGTTATGCCTCCAGTTATTAGAAACCAATTCTCTAAATTAATGTACTTATTCTAATAACTCTTGAGAAATCGCGTTTAAATTTGCTTAAACATTTCCTGTGGTCTTTGTAGATAACCTCTAGTGGGAAAAAAAAAAAATTGAAGTGACCATGTTTGCCCTAAAGGCTTTGGTTGGTTCACAAAACCTGTTTCTGCAACCCAGAGTTGCTTCAAATAGACTTCCTCCCTTTACAAAGGCTTAATGGTTTGTGTATTGAGTTGTTTCTTTCTGAGAGACATCTCACAAATACTCCAGTTGGGAAAAAGAGATAAATTGCTCCATCCAAAAGTTTAAAAGAATTTCTTCAGGGTTTTGTAACTTGGACACTTGGTGTTCTTAAAAGAATGTCTTTGTGCCTATTTAAAATTGCAGAATCCTTTTCAGTTTGTTTCTAGGCTGTTATGCCAAAGAAGTAGCTCTGTAATCCCCATTTGTCTTCACCTGACATCAAATTCTGCTTTGCGATGGAGAATTGTTCCTTGATTTGACATTCTTTTAAAGAAAAATGAGCCAGCATTGAATTCTTAGCTGAATACCAGTAGTTGGTGTATGTGTGTATGTGTTTCCAATTATAGACAGAACCTGGTATAGTACTTTCAGCTGAAATCTTTGATGAAGCGTATGAAAATTACATTGATCCAGATGGGATAGAAAGCTGTAAGGCTGGTTGCACAAAGCCCTCCGCAAGATTTGTCTTCTTTCTTAATGTTACACATCTTAAGCTCGAAAGAGAGGGAAACCTGAAGCAATCATGGATTAAAATTGCCCAAGATGTCTCATTGGCTAATTTGGGTACCAAGTATATTGTGGGGAAATGGGACAGCTGGTGGTATTTAGTGTCAGTAATTAGGGATTCTCTTTAGGTTATAGAGAACTCTTAGACATAAAGGTGAGCTGCCTTGTCAGGGGAAGATGGCTTCCAACCCAGCTGTGGAAATAATCGGGCTGGGCACCATGGCTCACGCCTGTAACCCCAGCACTTTGGGAGGCTGAGGCGGGCGGATCACTTGAGCCCAGGAGTTGCAGACCAGCCTGGGCAACATAGTGAGACCCCGTCTCTATCCTAAAAAAAAAAAAAAAAAAAAAAATCAGCCAGGCGTGGCGGCGTGTGCCTATAGTCCCAGCTACTTGGGAGGCTGAGGCAGGAGAATTGCTTGAACCAGGGAGGCAGAGGTTGCAGTAAGCCAAGATCGTGCCACTGCACTCCAGCCTGGGCGACAGAGTGAGACTCTGTCTCTAAAAATAAATAAATAAATAAAATAAAATTAGCTGGGCATGGTGGGACATGCCTGTAGTCCCAGCTACTTGGGAGGCTGTGGTGGGAGGATTCCTTGAGCATGGGAAGTTGAGGCTACAGTGAGCAGTGATTACACCATTGCAGCCCAGCCTGGGTGACAAAGCAAGACTCTGTCAAAAAAAAAAAAAAAGAAAGAAAGAAAAAGAAAAGAAAGATGAAAGAAAAGAAATGACCACATCATGAGAAATCTAGACATAAAGTCTTTCACTTTGTATATCCACTACAGAATCATGCAATGCCCAGTGTGAGGGAATGAAGTAGGATAGGAGAAAATTACCTGCCCCTGCTGGGAGTCAACAATTTTCTTAGATAAAACATAAAAGCACAATCTATTGATAAAAAGGATGCAGCTGGGCATGTTGGAAGCATACAGGACATGGGAGGGAGCCTGGGCCCCACCCGCAGGGTGATGGCCATTCCACCCAAAGGGGCAGGAGTGGCTGGAATGAGCCTGGGGGCAAGGTCCTAGGCCCCGTTCACTTGGCCTCCATTCCTTAGGGCAGGGTCCCCTGGCACTCACCACTCCGGGGTCCTTGCTTCCTTCACCAGGATGAGGAGCTGGAATATCGTGGGGACAGAGGCCTCAGAGAGCCACCCAGTGAGTCCACAGCAGCTATGGACAGTCCCTGAGGGGGAGGGTGTGCCTGCACGGGGCGTGGCCCCATGCCGCCCGCCACCTGCATGCGCACTGAGCCGACCAATCAGCGAGGAGCGCGGGCAGCCAGGCCGGCTGCTGCTCTCGCGAGAACCGAGGATCCAGGCCCTCAGAGGAGCTTCGTGGTGCCAGCCTCTGCAGGTCCTCTGAGGGAACAACATCAGGGCTCCCTCAGGTGAGACGCCCTCGGTGGGGATGCGGGGAAGGCGGGCAAGAGGCCCTTTGGGGAAGAGGGTGTGAAGGGCGGGGCAGCCAGGCTGATCTGTGAGGAAATGGCCCAGGCATTGTCGCCTGGGGCCTGGGTCAGGGCGGGGAGCTGGAGCTGCCTGAGTGGTCCCCAGGACCCAGGAGGGTCCCGGAGGCCTGTGCATGTGTGCAGCGTTTGGGGGGGGGGTTGGGGGGTCAACGTGGGTCCGTCTTGTCTGGCCGCCCATCAGGACGGGATACTTGGGGTCACCAGGGGTCCCCTGGGCATCCAGGCTGGCGAGTGGGCAGTCCCTGCCCCTGTCAGAAACAGGTGCGTACCGGCTCATTCCCATGGAGATGGCTGGGGAGATCCTGTGTCGCCCCGCGGCCCTCCCGACTACACTGGGTCGCTGGGGAACCCAGGGGCAGGGCCAGGCTCTGTCCCAAGGGCACTGCAAGAATCCCGCAGAGGCGGCGGAATTCTGCGAGCTCTGCAGCCAGCCCTGGGGAAGCGCTGGACGGGCCAGGACAGGAGGGGACGATGGCATCTTCTCCGCGTCCCCTCCTGCTCCCACAGGAGACTCGGGGCGCCCTTGAACCCGCGATCCTGATGGTTTTCATTTAACACGCCTCGTTTCCTTAGTTTCCTCAGTGTGTCTTTGCACTCACCAGGCTCAGAGGTCGCCTCTAGCTTCCCAGGACAGCCAGCCATGGAGCCCGTGAGCAGGAAGCACAGCAGGAGGGCTGCCAAGGACCAGTTGGAGGTTCAAGTTATGGCCACCCAGGAAATGGAGCTTGCAGGTACACACAGCCCAAGGGGACCTAGAAGAAGGTGCACGCCCGACGGTCTGTCTGCTTTCTGCGCGGGGGGGCACATGGGCAGCCCGAGGACCCCGGCCCCTTCGTGGCTTTGGAGTCCGCCGTGCATGTGCTAAGATGCCCCAGGTTTTCAAAGCGGGCTCAAGGGCCTTAGGCTTCCCGTGGGAGGCTCCCCCTCATAGCAGGGTTACAGATGCTCTCAGAGCAGCTCTTCTCCATGGATGCAGTCCTGACATCCAAGGGGTCTGATCTGTGAACATTGTTTACCGGGACTTGAACCCGAAGGGCTTCCAAAAATGCCCCAGTAAAATGGTCAGGAGCCGGCGATTCCATGTATAGTTGTGCTTTAGAGCTTTAATTGGCAGAGAGCCAAAAAAAAGTCTACAAATAGTACGTTTCTCTACAAAAAATGTCCACAACAGCGTCTTCCTCTAAAAAAGGTTTGTCTTTTTTATTTTAATGCAGGAAAGGATCCAGTAGGTTATGAGCATGAGGAAAGAAAACCTGTTACAGAGACAAAGGAGGGAGATGTAACTGATGAGCATGGGGAAAGAGGATCTTTTGCTGAAACAGACAAACAAACGGGGTAAAGTGTTTAAGTCACTTTTGCCTGTCGGATAAGGTCTTTTAGGAAAAGTCAGCTTTGGATCATGTCGTCACTGTTCTGTTCTATGCAGAACATTTCACATAAGACATTTCTTCCCAACAAACAAGGCATTTTGTGTAGCATTATGTTAAAATTTTGTTGCAACTTTTTGTTACAGGGTTGATACCAAGGAGCCAGAAGATATTGCAGGTATGTTTTATGAGCTATTTGTGGTTTATGAAAATTGTTTTCAACCATATAACTCTTACAGTAGGTTATATGAATTAGTGGATGACAAGACTGTCTTAAATGCCTTCTTCTCATATATAGCATTTAATGTAATCTGTTTGATAATTTTTCTTACTTACCTTTTTAATTGTTGATGTGGAATGTGAGAATGCTTCTAATAATGGTGAAGCAAGAGGGGTGACTTTTCTTTCATACACGTGGGAATTTAATTGTTTGGGGGATATTAGAGGACATTGGAGGAGAAACAGCTCTATTCGTTCCTTTCAGTGTACACACATTAAGTCATATATCAGGTTTTTTTTTTTAGCTTACTTTAGGTTTGGGGGTACATGTGCAGATTCGTTATATAGATAAATTGCATGTCACAGGGGTTTGGTATACAGATTATTTTGTCACCCAGATTATAAGCATCGTACCTGATGGGTGGTTTTCGATCCTCACCCTCCTCCTACCCTCTAACCTCAAGTAGGCCCAGGTGTGTGTTGTTCACCTCTTACTGTCCGTATGTACTCAGAGTTTTTAATATGAGTTTTTCATCTTCCTGATTTAGCTATTGTCACAACTTTCTGATTTTGTTTTCTTTAAAGTACCAGGGAAAATTGAACTCTCTAAAATGATGATTTTCTATTATTATTCCAGTAATAAGCTGTGTAGTAGAAAAGGAAAGACAACTTTTCTACCCAGTGAGAAGCATATAATTGGATCCAAAAACTCATAAACTTTATATTGCCATGTGAAATATTAGTTGCACTGTTATAGGACCATATTTTCAAAAAAGTTTGAGAAAATTTCTGTAGAGATGATGGAGACAATACTCTTATTTTTAAAAAGCTTGCTTTAGTTTTCAGCTCTTCTATAGCGATAATTCATACAAGCAATATATTTGGAAAGCTTTGCTCTGCTTGGTGGTGACAAAGTGCCAGTTTTGTGAGCTGCCTAACACATTGAGTATTATAGATGGATACTGTATGTAAAAAAATTTGTATTATGGTGCAGCTCTTTTATGATTGCTCAAACCTATTCTTAGCAATTGATGGGAGATCTCTGATGTGAAACCATGTTTAGGAAAGCATTCCTTGCAGTATTACAGTTTTCTGAAACACCGCACTATGGATAAAAATGTCATATAAAAAGCTCTCAGAAAATATTTCAAACGTGTTTTTGAATGTATTTCTTTATCTATTTAAACCTAAATGTTTATACCCATGGACATTGCTTCTTTTATTAAAATACAGTTAATAGCATCAACCACTAGATTGATTAAAAATACTTAACTTATTTTATATTAAGTTATTTCTACCCTTTTGATGGTCTTATTAAATAAGATACTTTTTTGTGCTTTACATAATGAGTTGTGACAGTATTTCACGGAAACATGTCCTTTGAATTGTAGGACATTTTATAAATGTAGAAATTAAAGTCTGTGGCCGGGCGCGGTGGCTCACACCTGTAATCCCAGCACTTTGGGAGGCCGAGGCGGGCGGATCACGAGGTCAGGAGATCAAGACCATCCTGACTAACGCGGTGAAACCCTGTCTCCACTAAAAATACAAAAATTAGCCAGGCATGGTGGCGGGCACCTGTAGTGCCAGCTACTCAGGAGGCTGAGGTAGGAGAATGGCGTGAACCCGGGAGGCAGAGCTTGCAGTGAGCCGAGATCATGCCACTGCACTCCAGCCTGGGCGACAGAGCGAGACTCTGTCTGAAAAAAAAAAAAAAAAAGAAATTAAAGTCTGTGTTTGTAACCCATTCTGCACACTTAAAAAATAGAAACTTTTAATTATTCACTTTTTTTCATCATCCGTCAATTAAGTGATTTGCTGTTACACCAATTGAAATTGGAATACTAATATTAATACCTGAAAAGTTTTACATAAAGTAAGTAAATCTTGCTTTTTGAAATGGTCTTTGCATTTTACATTTTAAATGTCCTTCTGATATTGCTGAACCATCAAGTCCCATACTGGTTTCAATATATGCAAAGAAACTACTTTTCAACATGAACATTTAATGCATATTCATTTACTATCTAGCTGACATTAAAGAGGATCTTGCTGCAAAGAGAAAAAGGATTGAAAAGGTTGCAAAAGCTTGCAGCGAAATAAAGAACAGAATTAAAAATATTTTGAGAACAACACAACTAAAAAGGTATGATTGTTGGCTTTTTTGAATAATGATATTTATATCATTTCTTTATTCATTTGTGCAAATAATTTCCAAAACTATCCTGTACATATTGGCATCTCTAGGGAACAACATATTTTACTTGATTGTTCCCTAAACAGGTAAGTTTCTTTAGTTTTATAACCTCAGTTTAACAGAATTGAGAGATATTACCTAGAAGCCAATGAAGATGACCTCTTTTTGCCTTCCAGATAAAAAGTCTTCCTGTAAAATTAATGTTTATCCATTTCTAGAAATATGGTAGCTGAATATAAGATAAATGTCTTCAACGTTTAGTCTGTAGATTCTTAACAATATTCAATTATGTAGAAAGGGATAACCTTGTGTTGTAAATAAGTTATTTATTTTAGTTAAATTGTTTTCACTATTCCTTTTAGATCATTGTTGTGCCAAAGTGGAGAAATAGTTAAGTATTTCTTTCGGGAAATCTTACGGGATGAATGGCTATGATATTCTTGAACTTCCTTATGAGAACCCATATGTTATTTAGTAAGAAGAAATGAAAAGTAAACTGCTCGGCCGGGCGCGGTGGCTCACGCTTGTAATCCCAGCACTTTGGGAGGCCGAGGCGGGCGGATCACGAGGTCAGGAGATCGAGACCACGGTGAAACCCCGTCTCTACTAAAAATACAAAAAAATTAGCCGGGCATGGTGGTGGGCGCCTGTAGTCCCAGCTACTCAGAGAGGCTGAGGCAGGAGAATGGCGTGAACCCGGGAGGCGGAGCTTGCAGTGAGCGGAGATTGCGCCACTGCACTCCAGCCTGGGAGACAGAGCAAGACTCCGTCTCAAAAAAAAGAAAAGTAAACTGCTCTTGGAGAAAAAGATTGTTTCTGGGAAATTTATAGTGCAGTAAACCCTCCTTTGTCTTCAGCAGGTAAAGAATGTAAGATAGCTGCTCTAGTGGTCAGTTAGGAAGGGATCCTTTCAGAATGACAGTAACTCATTCACCTTTTCCCAAAAAGAAGATTTCAGCTGCTATTACCCCCTTGCTACTTTATAGTATAAACTATGTCAAGTCGGTTTTGGTTTGAATAGGATTAATTTTTCATCTCTCTATGACGTATGACCTTGTTACTTATTATGTGTTACAGGCAGAAACGTGATTATAGAATTTCTCTGAAGTTGCCGAATGTCCTTGAAGAGTTCATCACAGATGAGCAGAAAGATGAGGAAGGAGAAGGAGAAAAGATGGTATCAGGCTTAGCTTTGTGATTAACCTATTGTATCAATGTCTCAGGTAGTAATAATTCATGCAGAAATCCAGCAAAGAAGGAAGAGGGCATGAGCCCAGAGTGGGGGGCCCATTAGTAGACTCATGGACTAGGGGAATATAATTGCCATGCAGCATTAGGGGTCCAGCTGAAGTCAGCATCATAGCGATTAAGAAGTTAAAGTGAACCCAATTGGCATATTTGTGCAAGAGCAGCTGTAGGGTTGGAATTTCCTGGGTTGGGGTGTAGCTGAGCACGTTGATAGAGGGAGAATTGGACAGGGCACAGATGCAGGCATGGGGTTATGATGACTGGCTGTGGAATTTCAGCTGGGACTGAGTTACCTGAGCACATGAGGGTGGGGCATTGGGCAGTGAAAAGTGCTCCATTCAATAGGCATCAGGTCCCGACAGACCCCTGAGCTGTAGTACTGAAGTGAGTGACCTACAGTGGCAGGAAGGTAGTGGCTGTATGTTAGGAAGATGGAGAAACAGCTGAGTGCAGTGATCAAGGGTTGGGACTCCGGAGCCCCACTGCTTGGGATCCAATTCCAGTTTGACCATTGCTAGTTTGGGAACCATGGGCAAATTATTTATCTCTGTGCTAAAGTTTCTTTATATACAAAAGGAGACATGGTGAGAGTACCTACTTCAGAGTTGTTTGGAGGATTAAAGGGTTCCTATGTAATAGGGTTATTTAAATTTTTCAGGATGCAATCTGACCCATGGTTGCTGTTTATCATTGCTATTATTAATATTATGTAGATACTGCGGTCACTGGGAACGACAAAATTTAGGGGATGACTGTGAGTGCCACGTAGAGGAGAGGAGAACACTGTTGTTGGAGATTAGGTCAAGGTGCAGAAAGGCAATCATTAATGGAAGGTTCATCTATGTACATATTGAAATGACCAAGATTTAATAGGTGTTTAAAATCTTAGTAAGAAAGAATGTTTCTTAGTTAATTTCTGTATAGATCTTACCTATCTGTGGTCAACAAATTATAGGAAGGGTCATCGAATACTCTTCATTTGAAATCAAGAATTAAGACTTATGTGTTGAATATGTATAAGAAAAAATTCTTTACTCCATGACTGATGAAAAAGGTTATTGTTGCCGGGCGCGGTGGCTCACGCTTGTAATCCCAGCACTTTGGGAGGCCGAGGCGGGCGGATCACGAGGTCAGGAGATCGAGACCACGGTGAAACCCCGTCTCTACTAAAAATACAAAAAAAATTAGCCGGGCGTGGTGGCGGGCGCCTGTAGTCCCAGCTACTCGGAGAGGCTGAGGCAAGGCGGAGCTTGCAGTGAGCCGAGATTGCGCCACTGCACTCCAGCCTGGGCGACAGAGCGAGACTCCGTCTCAAAAAAAAAAAAAAAAAAAAAAAAGAAAAAGGTTATTGTTTTAGCATATGAGTGGTGAACACAATTGTTTCAAATTGGTCATAAACGTCTAAAAGAAAGTGTTCAGAAGTATTGATTTAAAGAGTATTTCTTTAATGCAGAATTATGGTTTTTTTTTTTTTGTCGCCCAGGCTGGAGTGCAGTGGCACAATCTTGGCTCACTGCAACCTCCGCCTCCTGGGTTCACGCCATTCTCCTGCCTCAGCCTCTTGAGAAGCTGGGACTACAGGCGCCCGCTGCCACCACACCCAGCTAAATTTTTGTGTTTTTAGTAGAGATGGGGTTTCACCATGTTAGCCAGGATGATCTTGATCTCCTGACCTTGTGATCCTCCCGCCTTGGCCTCCCAAACTGCTGGGATTACAGGCTTGAGCCACCGTGCCCAGCCTATGTTTTATAAGTATTAAAATTTACCCAATTTTAATCACTTTTTTGTTTTGTGCTTCTAGAAAATATTTCAAGAGCAACAAAAGAGGTGGCAACAAGATGAGAAAGGAACTGAAAGAGATTGAGCCACCACACGAGCAATTCACAAAGGTCTGTTCTATTTGGTAACACAATACGTTCTTATAAAATACAACACATGCATTAAAATAGAAGACAGTCTGCTTGTTTCAGAATGTATGGAAAGACATATTGGTTATACATTTTAAATTACTTACCATTTTTAACTTTGAATGTATTGTTCCAGATTTAACATAATTAGTAAATGTATTAACATAAAACAGTATTTTTAGGATTCATGAATAGTTTTGTGGGAGTTATTTAGACCAGGAAAAGATAAATTGGAAATTTTACCTAGAAATATACATCTTGTGTATAAAAATTGATACCTTATGAACACATTAATGAAGACTTTATTTTCAGTTTTTAGCAGATCAGCGACAAATCTTTAGTGGAAGGCAGAAAGTCCATCAGTCCTTTCTGGATGTCTTTTTTACGTGTGTTGTTTCAAGAGTTTTAGTTAAATAGGAAGTAGGCAAATGTAACTACTGAATATCTCTTTTGTTTTCTGCTGTAATAAAGGAGTGTTTTATGGCATATTCACTTTCAAAATTATTAGTGACTAGTAATGGTTTTACATGACAATTTGTAATCATAAGAGATGGTTCAGATGTATAACAGAACGGGAAAGCCAGCAGATTATTAACACGTTGTGATTTGTGAATTATCTGCTGTTGTACAGCACATTAGCAAATTGTCATCGGACAATGAGCTCTTCTTCATGTAGATGTGTATTATTTAGGAAACAATGGAATTCCCTTTTGGGAGGTAAGATATTCTTTTTAGTAAACTTGTGAAAAGACACGTTCATATGTCACTCCTCTACACTGACTGAGATGTGTTAAATAAACTGGGAAAAGAGTTTGAAAATAAAATTTTCAAGCAACTTGAGGATTATGTATACACAAAACAGTTATTTATATAGAAGTCACAAGTGGAGAACATATTGTGATAATATTCCCCAGAAACCATTTATTAATTGGTATGAACATAAGACTAGAAAAGTTTTCCTGTCAATGTTAATGCTACATGTTACCACTTAGGGTAGGAACTTCGGTATCATCTTGGACTCTTCTGAGTCCATTATCTTTCCCATGCAGTTTTCATGAGGCAAGTTTTACCTCTGCAATGGTCCTTAAATTTCTTGTTTTAAATTGCCACTGAGGCAACCCTAGTTCAAGACCTCATTCTTCCTTGCTCGTACTATTAAACTGTTTTCTGAGTTCTCTCTTCTCTTCTGAGCCACCCTTCATTAATCAGAAATACTATCTTCCTAAAACCTTTCCCTTCCTAAAATGCTTCTAGCCCTTCCCTCTTCCCAGCCTGTCAATGGTATCCACATGTCAGCTCTTAGATATTCAGAGACTCTCCCCTTTACATTACCCCCTCTTGGGCTTGTTTTGCCGCCTTCTGTCTTTCTTCCCGCCTCTCCAGGTTGACAGCCTTCTCTGAACGACCTCTCCATTACTCTCATGCTTTGCTCTTGCTCTTCCCTCACAATGCTTCTAATATCTTTTTTTTTCTTGTTTTTGACCAATTGAAATCTTTTGATTTCAATCAAAAAGTGGACATCAGTCTCCATTTTTGGCTACATGTCCGAGTGAGTTGCCCTTCCATAGCAGTTACGTAAGTTTTGTATTAATTTTTTTATTCGTGCATATTTGCTCATGTCACAGGAATATGGAAGAGATTGTGTCTTCATTTTTTTACGTCTTCCTTAGCATTAACATACCACATTTTAGGGAGTAGGAACTGTTGAACTATTTGTTGAGGGAATAGTATATATTTCAAACATAGTTATGTTTTCTCTAACTTGATGAGGTCATGTCACAGACCATTTTATCCCTTCAGTGGAAACGATGTTATGTGGACTATTAGTGATAACAAATGGGTCACAGTCTGGTGAAAAACTATGGTATGTCATGATCTAAGACTACCAGTCTTTTTCTGTTTTTGCTCCATCTTGACCATAACATGAGTTCAACAAACCATTTTCTTCAAGCAAAGTACATGATTGTTGGACCTGCTATAATAATATTTCACTAAAATCTGGCATTAAAAATTTTAAGTATTTGGAGCTCCATGTACTGATTACAGTTTTTTTGTTTTCTTTTTTTTCTGAGACGGAGTCTCGCTCTGTCGCCCAGGCTGGAGTGCAGTGGCGCAATCTCGGCTCACTGCAAGCTCCGCCTCCCAGGTTCACGCCACTCTCCTGCCTCAGCCTCTCCGAGTAGCTGGGACTACAGGCGCCCGCCACCACGCCCGGCTAATTTTTTGTATTGTTAGTAGAGACGGGGTTTCACCGTGGTCTCGATCTCCTGACCTCGTGATCCACCCGCCTCGGCCTCCCAAAGTGCTGGGATTACAAGCATGAGCCACCGCGCCCGGCCTGATTACAGTTTTTAAATTTGAAATAAATAACCAGCATCCTCTGAATATTAAAAGCTGTTTCCTTTTGACATTTAATTTACTCTGTTTAAAATGTGAGATGTAAAGTGATGGTTTGTCAGTGAACTAGACTTTTTGTTTTAGAGTATGAGGACTTGGAAGAGTATAATGAAAGCCCTCTTTTTGGTGAAGATAGTCAACTTAAAAAATAAATCGCCGTGTTCCAAAATAATATTGTGGTAATTGTAAGTAGTGCATATTTTATCTTAAAAACTCAGGATTGATGTAAGCACTGGAATATTTTATTTATAGAAATGTGTATCGCAATTACTTAAATTTATTTTTTTGAAACAGCTGCAGCAAGAGTTGGCACTTATTCAGATGTACATTCAACCTCTGTTATTCTGATGACTGACAAAAGAACTTGAACCTATGTTATATGATACAAGCATAACTTGAGCTACACTAAACCACATGACAGTGTTTAGTTAATTCTTGTATAAATTAGTATATCTCTTCTATCGTTAGTCTCTTTGTTAAATGCCAGACCACGTTTCTATGATCTGTTGAATGAACCCTAGACAGTTCTGTGAGAAAGCAGCAACTGCACAGTTATATACACTGTCAATTAAATTTTAACATTAAAGATAGTTTAGTTTTAGGTTTGGCCTCTGTGGATCTGTATCAGTTCCAAAAATGTGGAAAGCACGGGCATGGAAAAGTACATTTTTCTCTAATAAAAGAAGACAAACCCTTATTTTATCTGTGCATTCTTTGTATTTACTCATTAAGTTAAAGAAGCAATTCCAATGAAAGCAAGACTTCAAAAAATAGATATACTTTATGGCCTTTCAAAATTATTAAAAGTACCTTAACGTCTGTGTTCTTGAAAAAATTAAACTACTATAAATGATTGAGACAACTGAGCAAGATATATTAATATCAGTGCTGAGCCACCGGCTTGTGGGTATATCATTTCCACAGACATCAAATTGCCATTTAGTTTGTTTTGGTCCACCATTCAATGATATCTCCCCTTAGCATTGATTCAAAGTATTTTATTAACATTTATGTATGCTTACAATTATTTCATATCTGTGGCAAGGTAAATTATGTAGGGTGCTTTGTTTTTCAAGTTCAGTATTTGTGGAGTATGTGGAAGTTTAAGTATACATGCATCTAAAAACTTAAGTGATGAATTCTCCTACCTTTCCTTTTGTAATGTGCAGTTTTTACATGTAACAACATACAAAATGTTCATTTGGAAACACTTTATTTAGTAAATATGAAATTCAGAATATATCTGGAGTAAGTCAGTTAAATGTATTCTTTTGCTGAGTTTCTGAAATTCCTTTCATGAATTGTTCAAAACACAAAACTCCCATTGGGAGGAGAGGAGCTACTTCCTCTCATTTTTCCTTGTGCTTTTTATTTTAATTGGCCCCTATATACCACTCTTGTCTTTTCTAGGTTTTCCAAGTTTAAGAAAAACAAGTTCATTCAGATTCTGTTTTTCTGCCTGCAATCACTTATGCAGGAATAAGTGAGTCCTTATGGGGAGCATTTAATTCCTAAAGTTTGCATTTTCATAAAGGATTTTCCTTTTACCCAAAGCGTGTGTTGGTGTATAAGTGTAACTACTACTTCAAGTTTCTAAGAAGATCCTCATTTGAGATCTGCAGAGGTCCATATGAGAGCTCTGTTATACACACTGGGCTATGTAACTGTTTATTCTATAATGGAAGGACAAGAAGTAGGACACAATGTACTTAGTGGTGAAACAGTTGATGTTTATGCCACCCCTTACTACCTCAAATGAGTAACGGTGTACTTTAAGTCACTTTGGCAGATATTCTGAAGGGAAGAAAGTTTTTGTCCTTAAAAGTTATTAGGGGTGTGTGTGTGTGTATAAATGTGTATATATGTGTGTGTGTGTGTGTGTGTGTGTGTTTATGTATATATGCATATACACGTATCTATACATATATAATATGCATATATGTATATGTGAATATATGTACACACACATATATATGACTTTATTTTTTAGAATTGTTTTTAGTTCACAACAAATTGATCTGAAAGTCTAAAGATTTCTCATTTACCCCCTGTTCTCCTACCATAGCCTTCCCCACTATCCATATCCCCCACCAGAGTGGTGCCTTTCTTACACCCCATGAACTTACATTGACATATCATTATCACCCCAAGTCCGTAGATTACTTCAGGGTTCACTCTTCGTTCCTTTGTTTAGTGACTGTTTTTCTCACATCACCTGTGCTATAGTCCCTGTTTTATTTTTCATAAAGAGAACGTTTAATTTGTACTTTTTTGTGACCATGAAATTTTAGGTTAGAATATCAGAAACAAGTCACACTAAAACAAATGTAAAGATTCACTTTTCTCCCAAAAATGGTAAGACAGATAACATTTATTTATATATGCTCGAAACGTTGCAGTTAATGCTTTTAAATTCTAGATTGAAGCATGTATTTTCTTTTGTTCCATAAGAAACACCCCCTTTGAAGAACGGCTGATATCAAGAGCATCATGTCTCGTAATATTGTCTCACTCAACAGCTGAATATTGAAATGTACAGTCACAAAGCACTAAATATATCCTTAGAACAATGATGTACTGGAAAAATTCAGAGTTCAAACGCAAAGACAGCACCCAAGGAAGTTTGCCCACAGACCAGTGGCAAGTCCTTTCCTTCAGCAACTGAAACCCGGGAGAAACAGAGTCTCTTGCCTCTGCCTCTTGGAGAGGGGTTCTCCTGACACCAGAGGGAAATGGCCATCTCATCTTCCTGATGTTAGTTAAAATTTCATCTTGGATTGATAGGTTAATATCTTTGAAAAGATATCTAAATTAAGGTGATCCAGTCAAATCACAAATACTTGACTCACTCCTTAGGAGGAGCTTAACTCTGCCCTGAATTTCTGTGCACACACCTGATTTATTGCACTCACAGTACATAAGCTCTGAGATGTAAAATTGAACCACAACCAGACAGCGCATTGTATTCTTATCCAAGTGAATCAGGGCTCTCTCAGCGCTGCTCACCCAAAACACATTGAAATCAATTCTTTTTATTCTTATTTATTTGTAAAACAGACAGTGATGATGGTATCTGTGTCAGAGGGTTACTGTGAGTGTCAGAGGAAACAATGGTGAGAAGGTTAGACACATGGTACATGTTGAATAAATGTTAGCTATTAGTTACCAATATCTTCATTATTTTTATTGATATGTAATAGTTGTAAATATATATGGGGTAAATGTGATATTTTGATTCATGAATATGTAAAGATCACATCAGGGTAGTTGGGATATTCATCATCTCAAACTTTTATCATTTTTTGTGTCGAGAACATTGCGAATCTCATCTAGGTATTTTGAAATACAGGATAACTGTAGTTACTCGAGTGTGCTATTGAACACTAGAACTTACTTCTTCTCTCTAACTGTATGTTTATACCCATTGTCCAGCATTTCTTTTTCCCTGACATCCCTCCTACCATTTCCAACCTCTGGTAACCACCATTCTACTCACCACCTCCCTGAGATCAATTGTGTCCAGGAACGAATAGCAAGTAAGTGGTAAAGATGGACTAGTTGATAGTTAATAACCGTGACTAGTCTGTTCTTTGTCTGCTATACTTTATTTCCTCTATGTGTGGCAAGTGCCTACTTACTCTTTTAAGACTTGTGTCAAAGACCACCTAATTCTTTACCTTTTCTGGAATCTGTTCTCAAACAAAATTGTGCCCCTTTTCCTCTCTTTTATTGGTTCTGTACCTCTCAAACTCCATATTGTGGCTGTTATTTACTTAACTGTTACCCTTGAGAGTAAAAATTTTATCATAGTCCCAGTTTTATTTTTGGAACCTGGTGTGTTCCCACCCATACAAGAAATGCACAATACACATGTACTAAATAAATGAATGATTGATCATTTGAAAGAACACTGAATACACAGCAATTCTCCAATCTCTGTGTTTATGCAAACAGAAGAATTAATTTTATTTGCCTAATTCAAACATTATCTTTAAATTTATTCAAAATTCCCGTTTTCCATGAATTAACCAGACATCCTTTGTTGCTACATTTTCACTAATTAACCAGTTAAATATATTTTGCCTTATATCACTTTAAAAGAGCACATCGAACAAAATCAGACAGCTTAGGTAGTTACGCCTCTTGAGCTCACTATTTTAAGGAGTGAAGTTCACCCTGCCGCTTGCCTACCTGTCTCAATACTCATACACTTGCATCAATGTCCTGCTAATGTACATTAAATCAAATATCCATACCTGCTTTGAAATGTGCCCTAGTCAACAAACAGGTCACTTGGTTATCATTATCTTCCATCCAGGATCAAGATAAAATAAGTGCCAGAGAAAGATGTCTTACAGAGATTCTCTCAATGTATTAGTTACACATAAACAAATTAGTTACTGGAGCACACATTCCTATCTTTTAGAAAGAGAATACCTGTTAATAGTTGAGAGCGAAGAAAATCAATTCTTGTTGAACCGATAAATGTCCCTTCTGGATAGTTTACATTGCCATTAAAGCATAAAGTTGCCATTTTATCTGTCAGCTACTTATTTCTTGCATGAGCTATTCTAGCTTTTTAAATCGTATCTCTTGACCGGGCACAGGGGCTTATGCCTGTAATCCCAGCACTTTGGGAGGCCGAGGCAGGCGGATCACTTGAGGTCAGGAGTTTGAGACCAGCCTGGCCAACATGATGAAACCCTGTCTCTACGCAAAATATAAAAAATTAGCTGGGTGTGGTGACACACGCCTGTAATCCCAGCTACTGGGGAGGCTGAGGCAGGAGAATCGCTTGAACCCGGGAGGCGGAGGTTGCAGTGAACCAAGATGGTGCCACTGCACTCCAGCCTGGGCGACAGAGTGAGACTCCGTCTCAACAACATAAATAAAAATAAATAAATCATATTTTTGGTCATTTGCCAAGTGCTTGGCTGTTGGGTACACACGGAATAAATTATCCAGTAAAAGACATCCCAGATCTTTCCAGCTATTTTTGATCAGGTACACCTGTAAATCTTAAAAAGCCTGTAAAGAAATACCTAACTAGTACATTGGATGTAAGACATAGGACAATAGTAACTGAAGGAAATTGCAATCGTTAGGGGGGAAAATCCTTAAAGGCTTAAAATTCTACTAGGTGGTAACCACTGTTTATACACACATTCATTTCCCTCTTCATATTTGGGAAACTGATGGTCGTGTTTCCTTTTTAGGGTGGAAGAAAAAATTCTACATTAAGAGAAGGAAAATATAGGAAAAAGAACCATTCTTTGAAGGCACCTGTTGTCCAAATCATAAGGAAGAGCTTGTAGTTCTGAGTTGCACAAACGTGCTTTAGTTGTTTTTCTGTAGGATACTAGAGGAGGTCAAATGTTACATGATAGCTGTGTCCTCAGACCCAGTGTAGGAGATGTGTAAAAAATGTCGATTGGATAAATGTGTTACTTTGCTAGTTCATACCTCTCTGAACCTCTCTTGAATCCGCTGTGGGGAAAATGTCTCCATCTTTTCTTTGTTCTGTCATCAATCTATTCATCTATTGCTTGAGAATGTTTTTGCAATAACAAATCTTTGCGGTTTGGAAACCAGCTGTGATTAGTTTAAGAACTCTTGGTCCCACCCAATTTCAGCCTGTGCTGGGGTGTCTATTTCCTTTGTAAATTAAGGCTGCCTCCCCCTCTGGGAGCTGACTGGTTGTGCCCTGCGTTTCAGTGGAGCCCCTGTCTGTTCTTTGGCTCACCTTCCCCCACCCTTCCTTATTTGTAAAGCCCTGAAGGAGGCAAGTTTCCTTTGAATGTCATTAACACTTTGTAATTAGCTAGGAAGCCAAGGAGAATACCAAATGTCCCTTTCCCACCAAGGGGCAAACAGTTTTGTTTTCTCTTCTGAACCCCAAGCAGGAACTGGCTAAGATACGATGGCCCCTCTACACGAAGAGTGACTGATTTCATTGGGAAGTGAAATTTGCATGACACCATCAGAAGCTCTTGACCCGTCAGACTCAGAACTCAGCAAGCTTTTCTTTCCCATTAATCCATGGTTAATGCCTTTGTGCTGCATAGTTTATTCAGTCCACAGCTCCCTCCTCAAACATAAACCACTAAAGGGCCATGAATTCACAGGAATGACAATAAGACTACCGAGAGGCAGAGAGCGGAAAGCCCCGGGCTTTGGTGTCAAGCAGACCCAGGTTCAGGAGGAAGCAGAGATAACATATACTTTTTTTTAAGTCAGGTTGTGAGGTATAATTTACATATAGTAAATTTCCCCCTAAGGCGTGGCATTTGGAATTGCACTTCTCTATAATCCTTGGAGGAAATTGCACTGAGTTCAGAGCCAGGAAACATGGATCTTGCTCCCATCCCCCCAGCCATCGTCAATGAATAGCTCTGAACTCTGCATCATCTGTAAAATGTGTGAGTTGAACTAGGTGACGGTGAGGTCCCCTCTGCATTATAAGAAGTCTGTTGTTTTATATTTTAAATGAATGAAACAAACAAAATAACTTGTCTTCCCAAAAAGATATTCAAGAATCTCATGATTGAAGTTCACAGTTGAAATAACTAAGCTTCTTGTACAGTTCAGACTTTTATTTTTACAGTTGCTGCTGGAAGAATTTCTAAGCATGTTGGGATAAACAGTTCCCACTCGCTGATCCTAAACTAACCAGTGTCCCTTGCTACCCCCCGGGTCACCCTAGTCCTCCAGTCGGCTGAGGCAGTGGGAACAGGAAATCAAGTCTCTCAGAAAGTTCAGGCTGCCTTGAATGGCTGCCAGATCACCCTGGAGGAGAAGCTCCGGAGGCAGGCGGGGAAGACTCCCCTCCTCTGGTTACAGAAACTCTCTCCTTACACTCCTCTCTTAAACCTACCTAAACTTAAATGCAAAAACATTTCTGCAGAGAGGAAAGTGCCCAACATTCTCTGGTTATGGATTGGCGGCCCTGTTTCATCAGTTTTTGAGCAATGTATTTTGGCTTGATTGAACTTTCAGATTGCTCTAGCCTTGTCTCTCCTCCCCCAAACCAAACAAATGAGTGCTTGGAATGAGTGAAGCACATACATTCCTGGATCCAGATTGATATCTGGAACTGGAATGTGACATTTACCAGTGTAATGTGCTGAGATTTAAGTTTGTGGAGAGTATTCTTCCCAGGTAAACCTCTGGCCTCACTCCTGCAGTTGGGGGAGAATGTGGCAGCCACTTTCTGGCCTTTCTCCTGCAGGGGAGCACAAAAGCTTAAGACATACACACCTGCAGGGGATGTAGGGGACTGTTCAGTGGAAGGATGACTTCATTGCCTAATACCTGACCATTCATGGCAGCCTCCGTTTCCTTGAAGTCCTGATGGAAGTTGATTTCCATGGGGCCTGTGTAAGCGTGACTGAGAAAACCACGCCAGAGTCTATACTCAGTCCAATTTGCAGGAGCTGTTTGGAATCCGGGCTGCATTGTTAGGATGATGCCTATTGGCTCTTTAGCCTGTTCTATTATGTCTAAATCACACGTGTTGACTTCTAACATACTAATAATTTTTGCTTTTATTGTGTTTGCCACATGTCTCCTCTCATTAGAATGTAAGGGATGCATGTCTCTTTTCTTTATTATTGTATCCTCAGTGCCTAGCACCGTGCCTGGGACCTAGTAAGGGCTTAATTGATATTTGCTGAATGACTTAATGAACAAATGAATGAATGACCCCCAATAGAATCCTCTCGAAGAGATTTTCATTTTTGAACCAAATCCTTGAATAAATTCATATAGATATTTAGTGAGTCTATGATGTGAGTTAAACAAAAAGTACAGAATAAAGAAATAGGATAAGAATGTGTCAACTGACTAATCTCTCCGGGGAAGTAATAACTGAGCACCAAAAAATAAGCTACATGATGAAATATTGACACTTAAGACAACATAATGACTCTTAAAATTATTATGCTGCATGAAAGAGGCTAGACTCAAAAGATCTACTGGGTGATTTCATTTATGTAAAATCGAGTCTATAAAATATAATCTATAGTCACAGAAAGTAGATCAGTAGTTGCCCGGGTACTGGGAGCGGAGAGGGAGGGATTACCAAGAGGCATGAGGAAAGTTTTAGGGATGATAGGTAAGTTGATCATCTTGACTGTGGCATACAGATGTGTGTATACATCAAAACTCACCATATTGCACATTTTAAACAGGTGCAGTTTATTGTTTGTCAATGATGCCTCAATAAAGCTGAAGACTGCAAAAACTACATTTTAATGCATCAATCAAGAACTACCCTTTGAGTGCCCAACAGGCAGTCAAACTATTTATTTTGATTCTCGCTTTCCTTTTCTGTACCTCATCAGTATCTCAGCAGAATTAATTAAGTAGGCACTCAACTGGTGTTATGAAGTACATCTGTGCTAGTTGTGATACATCTTAGGTTTTTCAGAAGCAAAAGTACCATCACCATGATCCATAGACCTTTTGCGTTATAACCAACTTTTCCGTCTCTATTTTCCCCAGGATAATTGCTTTGCATTGTTTTATTATTTATTCTACAAGCATTTATTGTACTTTTTATGAATTATTTTTCAATTTCCTCTGATCTCTTAAATTCTGATCCTGTCTTGCAAGATGCTAAGTACTCAACTCCCACCCTTCCAACTCCCATCCTCTTCTCTTAATAAGCTTATCTTAAAATCTAGCAAGCAAGTTTTCTCTCCCAACATGTAAGTCATTGGTAAAATGATGAAGAACATCAGACCCATGAAGGAAGATCAGGGGGAATTTCCAAGGCTGTTTACTAAGAAAGCAAACCTCTATCACTGAGATCCTGTAGGTTTGCCCCAAGTAGGGGTTACAATCTAAAAAGAGTGTCAGTTTCCACTGGCTTTCCTCTTGTTTTCCACCTAGCTAATGAACTCACTTCAGCTCAGGATGAAGGGATATAACAGAAGCAGGAAGAAGTGCTTAAAGTGAGAAGACACATGAAATGTTAATCTTTGCTTGACATAAACCCATCTCATTTTTCTGCTTGGCATTCTTCTGTGTAGGCTTCACCTTTTCTCCAGATGGTGCAGTCAGTTGTGTTTGGGCCATTCTCACGTGCATTGTGGTTTCCTAATTCACACTCATGGTTGTTTCATGACCTGATATGCCAGTGAACTATCTTCCTTTTTAGATATACTTGGGCCACATTTTCATTGCCCCTACATCCTTACTTTTTAAATATTGTATGTGAAATCATCTCTCTCAAGTGAGCCTAGCGAAGTCATGACTATTTAAGGAGACAGCATAAACTCTACACTGTAGAGTCATAGGTTTGAGTCCCGGCCTTGAAATCATCTAGACTTCAGGATTGCTGATGATCTCAGAGCCACAGTTTTTCTATCTGCAAAACAGGGCTGATAATACCAACCTGCATTTCTTAAAACATACAATTTTATTGATGCCAACTCATATTTTTTATTTTATTTTTAAAATGCATGTCTTTCCTGCGGACCAACCCATATTTTATCCAAACATCAAGAATAAGCCATGTCCAATGCTGAGGAATGGCTGAGCAGAGGGTTCCACTCAGTCTCACCGGTAGAATGAGTTTAGTTGCTTGCCTTTGGGAAGATCCTAACTTCTTAATTTCAGCGGTAGTTTTATTTGTGCTTTTGGTTTTGAGTTTTTCTTTCTTTCTTTCCTCTTCCACTTGGATGTGTTACCAAGCCTAAAGGGTCTTGTTGGAGAGAGAGATAAATCTCACATGTTGTACTGCTATTGATCTAATTACGCAGAAGACCTCCGGGGCCTGTTAGGCATTTTATTAATTGTATTTAATCTAAGACAATGGGGAAGTCTGGTGGTTTCCTTGGAAATACCCAAGTTCAGATATTTAGGTCATTGATTTTCTGCAACTTTCTTACAGGAAATTAAACATGTGTCCAAGTGATTGAAGTCATGTATTCAAGTCAGCTTTTGCATCCCTCCAATCACTAACTAATAACCTAACTGGTACTTTATGGTTGTCAACCACTAACTGATAACCTAACTAGTACTTTATGATTGTGAGTACTGCAGTCCAGGTTGAATTGGCTTTGTAGATAAAATGGCTTTCTATGTTTATTCCTACAAAGATCTTTCCCTCTCTCTCTCTTTCTCATATTTTTATAGAATGGTGTACAACTATGATCTGCTGAAAGTAGCAAGAATGACTTTTATGATCTCCTGTACTATGATCTGTGCATCTTTTCATTGTTGAGAAGAAAATTCTTAAGCCGCAGTGAGAGGGTAGTGCAAGCTCCATTTCCTGACAATCCAGACTCTCTCCTAATTGTGGCCAGACAAGGGACAGAGAAGACCACTTTTTATCCTGCTTACCAGACCCACTCCCAGCACCCATGATGTCGTGCCAATCAAGTTTTATTTTTACACATACACACATACACATATGAACATACAGAGTTCTAAATTATTTTCAAACACCAATCAACCTTCATAAATGACCACCCACATAGGAGTTCAGAAAGTCTTCTTTTGCAACGGAAAGAAGATCACCCACTAGTGGACGTGACAGAAGGTTGAGATCAGAAGGAATGGAAAACTCATTAGCTGCCTATTGAATTCAAAGGAAAACAGGTACTTCCCTCTGATGTACAGGCATAGGAGATCAGTTAGTTCCCTTTCATGTGTAAACACCAACTGGCCGTGCTCATGCTAAGACTGGAAACAGGCACAGGCCATCCTCCTGTTCTCCCCTGGAGGGGGAGGAAAAGAGAACAATTTGGATGAAATGTGGAAAGAGTGAAGGGAGGAGAAAAAAGGAAAGACTGACAATGAGTGTACTGGAAGGGACATGATGGGTCCCTTAAGAGAATGCCCTATATTGACGATATGGAGTGTGAAACAGGAAAACTGCTGGCGTGGTAAACAGCTGGCTAAGCCCCCTGAACTGGGTGGATATGATATTTGCTTTTGTCTAGTTGTCCAGCACTGCTCAGTGAATAATAGGGACCTCCAGGGCATTGTAAACTGCTTCCTATCATGCAGGGTGTTCACACCTTCCCTTCATATGGGACCCGCAGGCCCATTCTTTATCAGCTATGGGGAAAGGAAGTTGTTCGTCATGACTTCAGATATATTCCAGACTTCTCTTTCCCCTGAAATTCTGCAATTCCAAGATTCCAGATAGGTTGTGGCATGGAAACCAGCATGAAGGAGCCCACAGAGCTACCAGGAAGGAGAATAGGGAGGAGTCGTTGGGAAGAGACAAATGGTACGGGGCTGGTTGAGGCTCTGTCTACACAACAAAACAATTGGCTAAAAAGGGAAAGACGCGCTGGGCGCGGTGGTTCACGCCTGTAATCCCAGCACTTTGGGAGGCCGAGGTGGGCGGATCACAAGGTCAGGAGATCGAGACCGTCCTGGCTAACACAGTGAAACCCCGTCTCTACTAAAAATACAAAAATTAGCTGGGCGTGGCGGCGTGTGCCTGTAGTCCCAGTTGCTGGGGAGGCTGAGGCAGGAGAATGGCGTGAACCCGGGAGGCAGAGCTTGCAGTGAGCCGAGACTGGGCCACTGCACTCCAGCCTGGGCGAAAGAGCGAGACTCTGTCTCAAAAATAAATAAATAAATAAATAAATAAAAAATAAATAAATAAATATTTAAAAAATAAAAATAAAAAGGGAAAGACTCATTCAGTTAAAAGCCTATTACTGTGTTTACTTGACACCAAATCCCTGCTTTGACTGACTTCCCTTCCCTTCCGCTGAGCTGTTACTGGACTGAATTGATCCATTGTGGCTTCAGCATAGAAAAAGCTTCAAAGCAGAATTTGTGTAGGGAGTCAAGTCATGGAAATATGATGCCCAAAATAATATGGTATCAGGAGATGAGTGAGAATTGGAACAGTTTATGGAAGGTCGAAAGCAAAACTGAAAATAGGAATCTTAACTCCAGGGCTGGTTCCCCGGTCTCAGTTTAGTACATCCTGATCATGTCCAGGTTAAAGTGCAGATTGGCCTCATAATTTTAGAATCCTTGAAAGCTGGCAAGTCCTGTTCCAAGGAATTATCCGTTTCAGGTAAACAAACTGTTATTCTCCCAGGGATATTTCCTTTCAAATTACTCTTATCTTTTCCCTTGGCCAAAGGGCAGAACAGCAGTAACACTAAAGCAAAGCGACACAAGAGCATGGAATCAGCAGCCCAGGCCTTCTCTCAGTGCCCTTGGTGCACTCAATACCCACAGCGCTTCAGTCCCTGCCCTCCCTTGCTAATCCCTCGTCTCCAACTGTTCCTGGACTGGGTCTCCCTGTCTTTGTTTTTGGTGTAGGGCCTCTTTCCTAATCCTGCTAGAAGAGTGATAGTTCCAAAATGATCATAATAGTCACACTATGCTATTACTATTATGAATCATCAGAGCCCTTCATTCCCTTGCTCTAAACCTTACATTAGCTGCCCATTGCATGAGAAAAAGATCCCGGTGATGTAAGGCCAATGGGTGGGGCCTCACCAGCCTTCTTCATTGCTCACACGCCATGACCGCCCATCAGTCAATGTAGGTCTCCTCTCCTTCCCTGCGACACAGTGAGCAGTCTCCCACCCTGCCAGGGCCTTTGCACTTGCTGCCTCTCAGCCTGAGACTCTTTGTCTTGGGCATGGTGGTGCACGCCTATGGTCCCAGCTACTTGGAGGGTGAGGCGGGAAGATCCTTTGAGCCCAAGAGTTTGAGGCTGCAGTAAGCCATGATCACACCACTGCACTCCAGCCTGGGTAACAGAGGGAGACCTTGTCTCTAAAAAATAAATAAATACATAAAGAAAATTAAGACCAATAAGAAAGAAAGTTTCAAATGCAAGATCAAGCATTTTTCTTTGCTATTTGGAGATGTGAACATTTGAGTGATTTGAAAGAAAAAAAAAACTTTCCAACGTGTCACAGATTTGAAGAGCATCTCTTGCCTGGCACAAAGTATGAAAATGTCCTGAGCTGCCTGTGTCTGGAAGTCTGGGGTGGGGAAGGTGGGACCTTGAGGGAAAGGCAGCTGCCAGCATCTGTTGAGAGCCTACCCTGCATACTTAGTCTCACCTGGTTTTAAAAATTCCCCTTCAGTCTCCTCAGTGATGACCCTTCATTAGCAAGAAAAGGGAACTAGCTCAGATTTCTCCGTGGGCCACAAGAATCTGTCCGGTGAGAGCATATTCATCTTCATCTGCAAGAGACAGTAACTCAATTTGACCTTAAAGAGACTTCCCTCCCACTCACCCCCCTACCCCAGGATTCTTTTCTGCCTTTGTTTCAGTACTATCAAGCACATATCCTAGAAAAATTAAGAAAACATAAAAATCAAAACAAATCATAAAAAGACTCTTACAGCATAAGACATAAAGAAGCTAAGCCACGTTTCGATGTGTACATTCAATTGAACATAATTTAAGAATCTTCTCCCTTGAATCACAGAAAGAAACATTGTCTATCTAAGCTATGGAATGCAATGTCAAAATTTTTGTAGGTTTCCCTTTGAGATTTGCTTCCATCTGTTAACAATAGGGAAGAAAGAGAAGAAAAGAGAAAGAATGTGGCTCTGCTGTCCCAGCCCCCGGGGATTGCAATTTTGCTCCTCTGCCACCCCTGCCTTGCTCTGTGGTCTCAGAAAAGTTACTGACCTTTCCGTGCCTTAGTTTCCTCTATGTAAGATGGGCACAATGATACTGAGACCTCAAAGTGCTTTTGTGAGGACTAAACACAACCTATGACAAAAGATGTCATTCTGGCTGGGTGCAGTGCTCACGCCTGTAATCCCAGCACTTTGGGAGGCCGAGCTGGGAGGGTCACTTGAGTCCAGGAATTCAAGACCAGCCTGGGCAACATACTGGGATCCTGTGTCTACAAAAAGTAAAAGATTAGCCAGGCGTAGCAGCGCACCCAGGGTCCCAGCTACTCAGGAGGCTGAGACAGGAGAATCACTTGAGCCCAGGAGGTGGAGGCTGCAGTGAATTAGGATCTTATAATTGCGCTCCAACCTGGGTGACAGAGTGAGACCCTGTCTCTAATTTTTTTTTAAAAAGTCATTATTAGGAGGGAGAAGGAAGTTCTCTTTGTTACTACAATCAGTTGATAAGAGGTATTGTAAAATCATGGAGTCATTACATCTGAAACGGACCTTAGATTCCAACTCCTCATTTTAAGAATAAGGAAACCAAGGCTGGAACATATGAATGACACAGCATTTAGACACAAAGTTGGGTTGTCTCTATACAGCCTGAAGCTTTTAGGATGTTGAGAAAACATGTTTTCAACAGTATATTTTTATAATACATGTCCTTTCTACTGATTAATTTAGTAACATAAAAGAAACGCTTTATAGAATGATTTTTATATATAGTTCACTATACATTTTTTCAGAAAATGATACATCTTTGAGTGAAAAGACAAATTGGTGTTTTAGAGTTTCTTTTAGAGCATTCCAGCTTGTTGCTAGACTAAACTGGATGGATTAAAAATGGTCTCTCAAAAAAAATCTCATCCAATCGGTTACTGCTTTGTGATTATAAGTTTGTACAATCTTTTTGAAGTTTTTCTCACCAATATATATAAAATGCAAAATAGTTAAGCTTTCTGAGTGAGCAATTCCATTCCTGGAAATATATCCTACAGAATTTCTTGCATCGGTGTACATGATTCAGTACAAGGATATTCACTGTAGCATTGCAAACATTCCATAACTTAAAATACCCTTCAAACATCTCTCTTTTTTTTTTTTTTTTTTTTTTGAGACAGAGTCTTGCTTTGTCGCCCAGGCTGGAGTGCAGTGCTGCGATCTTGGCTCACTGCAACCTCTACCTCCCGGGTCAAGTGATGCTTGTGCCTCAGCTTCCCAAGTAGCTGGAATTAGAGTCATGTGCCACCATGCCCAGCTAATGTTTTTTTTTTTTTTTTTTTTTTTTTTTAGTAGAGATGGGGTTTTGTCATGTTGGCCAAGCTGGTCTCGAACTCCTGCCCTCAAGTGATCTGCCCACCTTGACCTCCCAAAGTTTTGTGATTATAGGCATGAGCCACTGCACCCAGTGAAACATCTCATTTAAAAAAAATTTTTTAATGAGTATGTAGTAGCAAACATCTCATTTTAATTGATGTTTAGCATTCCATTTTGTTTACCATAACTTATCTGACCAATGTCCTTTCACTTAGCTATTCAGTTTATTTCAAACTTTCTCTTACTACAGTTGAATACTATGAACATTCTTACAGGGAGTCCTCATGCAGAATAGATGATCTGAACAGGGAAAAATGATGAAGAGTTGTATATCTTATATTAGAACACATACAACATCACCCCAAGAGTGAAAGAAATGGCACAATTAGTGAGTTAATAAAAAACCGCTGCATGCTGCATGGTGTCCTCAAATAACAGAGAGAGTAGCCCCAAGGCATTGAAAGCCACTAATGAATAGAGGAATCATCCTAGGATTGGCCAAGAGTCATTCTAACTGCAGATCTGTCAGAAGCTGATTCGGTGGTGATTTGTGGAGAAAAACCTGTACCCCACAGCACTGGTTTTTAAACTACCCCAGTGACAAGCACATATAGAGAATTTACTGTGTATGAAAATTCTGATATTCTTTGCCCAGGGTACAGAAAAAGGAAATGTAATGTTGGGTGGGAGGATTGTTGGATTCTATTTTTTTTCTTTCTTTCTTTTTTTTGAGAAAGAGTCTTGCTCTGTTGCCTAGGCTGGAATGTAGTGGTGTGATCATAGCTCACTGCAAGCTCAAACTCATGGGTTAAAGTGATCCTCTCTCTTTAGCCTCCAGAATTGTTGGGAGAACAGATGCATGCCACTATGCCTGGCTAATTTTTTTTATTATTATTTTTTGTAGACATGGAGTCTCACTGTGTTGTCCCGGCTGATCTCAAACTCCTGGCCTCAGGCAATCCTCCCGCCTTGGCCTTTCAAAGTGCTGGGATTAGAGGTTTGAGCCACTGTGCCCAGCAAGGTTCTAATAAGACAAATGGAACTGAGGATGACAAGTAATAGTAAACCTTTCTTTTCATCATAGACGTTTGAACATGTTTATGTCCCCAAAATTGAATCCATAGTATACCCTGGTGATGGTGTTTTTAGGACCTGAACGTGAGTAGCAAAATAAGTGTAAAAATGTATTTTAGAATGGAATTATTGGGTGTAGTCAGTGATATTGTAAATTAAGGGAGAAAACAGAAATAGATGGGTCATTTGGCCTATACTGTGTCAACTGCTCCCTCACTGTGCCATAGAAAAACATGCCAGCATAGAGAATCTCAGTGGGGGGAAAGGATGCAGATCGTTGGAAGCCCAAAGTGTGTGGAAATACTCAAAATGATTTTTTTTTTCTTGTTTTTTTGGAGACGGAGTCTTGCTCTGTCGCCCAGGCGGGAGTGCAGTGGCGCAATCTCGGCTCACTGCAAGCTCCGCCTCCCGGGTTCACGCCATTCTCCTGCCTCAGCCTCTCCGAGTAGCTGGAACTACAGGCGCCCGCCACCACGCCCGGCTAATTTTTTGTATTTTTAGTAGAGACGGGGTTTCACTGTGGTCTCGATCTCCTGACCTCGTGATCCGCCCACCTCGGCCTCCCAAAGTGCTGGGATTACAAGTGTGAGCCACCGCGCCCGGCCCTTCAAAATGATTTTTGACATATACACGTTAAGTCAAACTTATCAAGTCAATTAATCAATCTGTCCATTAGAGAGATATTTTATACCAATATCTCTGTACCAGTTTAGATATAACATAGAGAGAGTAGTAGGATCATTCTTTACATCAGTCATAAAAATAAAAATTTAAACAGAATCTATACTGTCCTACAGTTTTTAGAAGAAAGGATTTACAGCTGGTGGCTTTAAGAGAGTGAGTTTCTCCTTCCTTGACTCTTTGTTTGGTTGTCATGGGAGTCTGTGTTTATGGGGAAATTCTGAATGTATTTACTATAAGGAGCTATTTCTGATTTCTCTCTCTCTCTATTTTTTATTTTTATTATTATTATTTTTTAGAGAGACAGCTCTGTGGCCCAGGCTGGAGTGCAATGGTGTGATCGTGGCTCACTGCAGCCTTGAACTCCTGGGCTCAATTCATCCTCCCACCTCAGCCTCCCAAGCAGCTGGGACTATAAGCATGTGTCACCACAAGCAGCCAATTTTAATTTTTTTTTTTTTTTTTGTAGAGATGGGGGTCTCACTATGTGGCTCAGGCTGGTCTCAAACTCCTGGCCTCAAGCGATCCCCCTGCCTTGGCTTCCCAAAGTGCTGGGATTACAGGGGTGAGCCACTGTGTTCGGCCCCAGTGATCTTCAGAAGTAAAAATGTCTGAGACGGGGTGGGCTTATTGAATGTAAGTTAAGCAAAAGGACATTTTAAAAAATTAGATTCAGTCAGATACTTTTTGGAGATGTATTCAAAGCACTGTCTGTATAAGGCTTAGGGTGGAACATTTTAATTCTATTCAAATGACTCTTACAATTTGAAAGTCTACCTGAAGCCTTACCATTTTGGAAAACACTCAAAGAATAACTACCTAACCTACTCAGGGAGGCTAGGGAAAGATGAAAGTATGTGTGAAAATAGTTGTCTGATGGTCCAAGAAGTGGGTTATTCAGAGAACTAAGCCTACTTCCTAAGTGCAGGTAAAGACAAAGGAAGCAATCCTTAAATCCCACTTTGCTAAATCCAGGCAATACTGCAGAGAAGCACATGGCTGTGAAGTTGCAAGTCCTCGCTCCACTCTGAGAAACTTACTTAATCTCTCTGGCTGTCAGTTTCGTCATTTGTAAAATGGAAGACAAAAATCTCTATTTTAGAGACGATTGAAAGGATTATGAGATACAGTGTGTGGCCAGTGTTAGTCTGAAGTAGCTGGTCAATAAGAGGGACCGAGGCTGGGCCCAGTGGCTCACGCCTGTGGTCCCAGCACTTTGGGAGGCCAAGGTGGGCGGATCACTTGAGCTCAGGAGTTCGAGACCAGCCTGGCCAACATGGTGAAACCCCGTCTCTACCAAGAATGCAAAAATTAGCCGGGCGTGGGGGCACATGCCTATAATCCCAGCTACTTGGGAGGCTGAGGCACAAGAGTTGCTTGAACCCGGGAGGTGGAGGTTACAGTGAGCTGAGATCACGCCACTTCACTCTAGCTTGAGTGACAGAGTGAAGGACCTGTTTATTTATGCCCAACCTCTGTGCCTCATCCAGGTCCAATTCCCACCAGCCCCTAGAAGTATGGAGTTCTTCTCAGGCCATATTTAGTTTGTTTTAACCATGGTTTTCCCCCTTTAAAATGCTGAGAACTGCAGAGCAGTATTTTCAGAGTATCCGGAGTATGTCAAAGACCAGTCAATATGAATGGCCTGACAAGAGTGATATTCTCTCCTACCATGAGCTTGCATTAGAGAGAAGGCCTCAGAGTTTAATCCAGGCTGTCAAAGGCCAGGATAATATGCAACTAAGTGAGGCAATGGAGTACCTTCCCCTTAACGAATGGGTTTCCTATGGAGTCTTCATCATGAACCTCATCCAGAAGAAATGAAGACACAAGAAGATAATGTGCTAGTTGCCACCATAAGTCCCTGCAGTGTCCCCTGCCTGGGCCCTGCACTCCATCATAACAAGTGAGGATCCTGCCTTTCTTGCGTTTCCCAGGTAAGATGATCAAAGTTAAAACTTTGAAACTGTCTTCCATCCCCCTGCAAAAGGAACTCAGTAGCCACAAAGGAGGCAATGTCATGTCATTTACCAGCCTCTAAAGCCTGCCCCAAACTCAGTAATTCACCAAACCTGAGATTAAGGGGAACAAAGTAGGTCTGTTCTCTTTTTCCCTTTTTTTTTTTTTTTTACTTCCTTGTACACTGTGTCCCACCATGAGAAATAAGCGTGTAGTTTCACTTCTAGTGTGGTCAACGGGCAGAATGCTAAGATCATGGCATTGAGAGAGACTCCGAGCCTGGGGGAAGAGCCCAGAATGCCACCCACTGTGATGAAAACAGCCAGCACTCACAATAGTGAGGGGCCATTCGATATGGGTGCACCTATCCACAGTGCTTTCAGTAGGAGGGAAACAATCTGCCTTATATAGCCATTTAATCACTGAAGCAATGCAAAAGTCAATAGATATTTACTGAAGATTCTACCAGTGTCAGACTTGAGATTTGAACTTGAGACACCTTTGAGAATACAAAGCTTACATTTGATCCCTGCCCTGGAATGCTTAGAATCTAACGGAGAGATAAGAAACCAAACCTGGAAGCTTAAGCAATGATGGGGAATGAATAGAGTAGCACAGATTTGCACTGCTAGAAGAGTAGAATCCCCAATATTTAGTATGGCACAGTGGCAAGGAAATTGAAAACCTGGGATTTAGTCTATATTTCCTAAGTACAAAATGGAATAAGTTTGTAAAACCATGCAACATTTCTGGTCCAGATTTTTTTTTTTTTTTTTTTTTTTTTTGAGGTGGAGTCTCGCCCTGTTGCCCAGGCTAGAGTGCAACGGCACGATCTTGGCTCACTGCAACCTCTGCCTCCCGGGTTCAAGCTATTCTCCTGCCTCAGCCTCCGGAGTAGCTGGGATTACAGGTGTGCACCTCCACACCCAGTTAATTTTTGTATTTTTAGTAGAGACGGGGTTTCACCATGTTGGCTAGGCTGGTCTTGAACTCCTGACCTCGTGATTCACCCGCCTTGGCCTCCCAAAGTGCTGGGATTACAGGCGTGAGCCACTGCGCCTGGCCCAAGAGTTTTTAAAGTTATAACACAAGCAAGATATCTAAAGTCACTTCCAATAATTTTTTTTAAAAAAACAAAAACCTTGTGAATGTGTGAGACTGAGGGGAAGAAGATAAGAAAGCCCTGGAGACCTGTGTGGCTAGTGCAGACACTTCCAGAAGGATTGTCATGGGGAACGAGGCAAGGAGAGAATAAGGCAGGAAGAGAAGCTTCTTCATTCAGGAGAACCCTGAATGCCGGGTGCAAATGATAGCATACATGCGGGTGGGCAGTGTTTCCTGGGCTTTCAAGCATTCCTTCCCTTTGATGACTCACCTGTTTCTGTATCTTCTATTCCTCAATCATGAATTTACATCCATTCTGTCTAATCAAAATAGCTAACATTGATGGAGCATTTTATAGTATCAGGCACTGTTCTGTGGGCTTCATATGTTGCCTTACTTAATTCTCACGCCAAGAATATGGCATATGTATTACTACTCTCTCCGTTAAAGTTGAGAACACTGAGGCACAGAGATGTTAATTAACTTAGTCAAGGCCACACAGTTTGTTAATAGCCCAATCTGAATTTGAACTCACACGGTGTGATAAGGAAACCCAACCCGTCTGCTAACCTGAAAGACTTTTTGCCAAAAAAAAAAAAATCTAGATTTTTGAGTATTTATCCAATGAGATATCCAAGAAGTCTCTTCAGTTTTTCACTGTATCTCACATGTGTGAACGTAGCCACAGTATGACTTATCTGCAGAAGGATAAGGGCAAGTTATTATGTCTCCTGTCAAGGTAAAAATGTTGTTTCCCAATTCCCTGGCCGACCTTCCAGGCAAATTTGCTGCAAAAACAGTTTTCGTGGGGTTTGTAGCAAAGTTACATGATAAGAAAGACAGGAACCGAATTCCTTTTTTAAAGGACTATGCTGGCTTTTGTAGCCCCTGGCTATGTAGTGACAACAAATGCATGCTAAGGGGCAGTCCCTGGTGAGTACTTATCTCTTTAAGCTGTTTTAATCTCCAGACAAGTCAAGAGCCTACAGAGGGATAAAGGACATGTGACATATTCAGTAACATTATCTATGAAAAGATATTCCCGCAATTTTTTTAAAAAAAGCTTTATTGTGTTTACAGGGGCAAGCGTCCCATTCTTCTCCCTATGCCAATTTCACTGTGCAGGAGAGGTCATTAACTTGTGTAATATGGAGGAACCAAGAACTCTGCTTCCTCATTACAGCAGAAGAGACAGCAGCCCCCAGCTGTTATGAAACAGTTCTGAGCTTCACAACAGGAAGTACGATCCATGGCCAGTAAATAATGCTGCCTTCCCTTCCCTTTCAGTAAGCCTCAGAACTTCCTTATCCTCAGTTCCAAATCCTTTTACAGAAGTTTACCTGGGAATTTGGATTTTTCTCCCCTTCTCTTAGCTCCTTTAAGGAGCCAGACAGTGTCATTGACCTCTCGCTTCATGTTGATAGTAAGCTAAGGGGAAAGCCACGATATGTCTGTTGTTCTCAGGAAAACCTTGAAAACACAAGGGAGAAAGCCCACTGTCTGACTATACCCATCTTTTTCTCTAAATATTTTGAGTTGGACTCTATCAGCATCACTTTGCCCTTGAGTCGGAATTTCCCTTTGAATGTACCTTGAGACACCCTGTTCAAAACCAAACCAGGCAGCCTGAATCAGGCAACAGTATTTTGTATGTAAGTTTCTGCAAACATAGTCGGAGGTATAAGAAGAGCACTGTAAATAGCTGCTTTAGTTCAGCAACTACAATCCATGCCAGATAAATGGGGGGAAAAATACTAATTCATCTGTGACTAATTCATCATGAGAAGAGGAGTAAAGGAGTTTCCAAAAAACTGTGCAGCTAATAGCATTTCATTCCTACATCCAAGAATGTGCCATTACTCCAGAATTTCTATTGACAGGTGTGTCCGTTTTCTATTGCTTCTGTAACCAATGATCACAAATGAAGTGGCTTAAAACAACACACACATTTTTTAAACTTTTATTTTAGGTTCAGGGATACATGTGCAGGTTTGTCCTATAGATAAACTGCATGTTGCAGGGGTTTGGTGTGCAGATTATTTTGTCACCCAGGTAATCAGCATAGTAGCCATAGGTAGTTTTTCAATCCTCACTCCCCCGCACCCTCCACTCTCAAGTAGGCCTCAGTGTCTATTGTTCCCTTGTTTGTGTCCATGACCACACATGTTTCTTTTTGTTGTTGTTGTTTTTTTTTTTTTTTTGAGACAGAGTTTCGCTCTTGTTGCCCAGGCTGGAGTACAGTGGCGTGATCTCAGCTCACTGCAACCTCCGCCTTCCGGGTTCAAGCTATTCTCCTGCCTCAGCCTCCCAAGTAGCTGGGACTACAGGCATATGCCACCACGCCCGGCTAATTTTGCATTTTTAGTAGAGACGGGGTTTCACCATGTTGGTCAGGCTGGTCTTGAACTCCCGACCTCTGGTGATCTGCCCATCTTGGCCTCCCACAGTGCTGAGATTACAGGCGTGAGCCACTGTGTCCAGCCCACACATGCTTTTTATCTTACAGTTTTGTAGATCAGAAGTCTGACATGAATCTTACTGGACTAAGAGCAAGGTGTCAGCGGGACTGCATTCCTGTCTGTAGGCTCTTGGTGAGAATCCATTTCCTCGCCTTCTCCAGCTTCTAGAGGTTTCTACATTCCTTGGCTTAGGACTTTCTCCCTCTATCTTCAAAGCCAGCAGTGCCCGGCCAAGTCCTTCTCAGGCTGCCGTCCTGCTGGTCCTCCCTTGCATAGTCCCATCTTCCTTTTTCGCTTTTAAGGACTCTTGTGATTACATTAGGTCCATCCCAAAACTTCAGGATAGTCACCCTATTTTAAAGTCATCTGCTTAGCAACCTTAATTCCATCTGCCACCTAAATTCTCCTTTCCCATGTGACATACAGGACATGGACCCTGTCCTGAATTGGAGAGTGATAATTCTCTCCACCACAATAGGCAAATAGCCACATATTTTTTCTAGAAGCATAAAGTTTGTTCTCTTCTTTACTGCAAGGAGACTCTCATATTTACTAGGAATTCAATTACAAGAAATAACTTTTTTATTATACATGAAGTAATATGAACAATAGCTGCCCTTTATTGAGTATTATTATACCAGGCAATGTATTCTGCATTCATTTGTTTTTCGAATTCTTACTAGAACCTTGCAAGATAGGCAGGGCAGGTGATAAGATTCTCATCTACAGATGGAAAATCTGAGGCTCAGAAAGATGAAGGCTCACTCAAATTGTTATTATTATTATTCTCATTATTTTTTGTAAAGATGAAGTCTCACTACATTACCCAGGCTGGTTTTGAACTCCTGGGCTCAAATGATCCTCTTGCCTCAGCCTCCCAAAGGGTTGGGGTTACAGGCACGAGCCACCGCACCCGGCCTCATTCAGCTATTGAAGTCACACTGGATTCCCGTCAGCCATGAAAGTGACACTTTCTCCTGCCTTCTCAACCGCCAGCCCTCACCTGTGGGGAGCTACCCCCAGGACTCTCATCCTCTTCTTTTGCCTTTAAGTGAAACCCACCTGCCTTGTGAGCCCTTGAGCTAAACAGCTGGAATATGGACTCCTAAGTCGGGGATTGCTGGGGAGTGTGGGCCCATTGAGAATCTTGTAGAAGACCACATTAGAAGACCATGGATCCTACATCTTGGCCTTCTTTGCATCGAGAAAGCAAATCTTTGTGGGGGAACTGAAGTTAAGCTTTGAGTATGGAAGATGGACCCTGAGAGTACATTTTTGGAACCCTACCTAGAAGCCTATAGGTCAACAATGTCATTTCTTCAGACATCAAGGGACATCCTGCTTTTAGAGAGCACTGCTTTGAGCTTTGTGTTCAGTCTTTACCCCCAGGTCACGTCATGATCTTCTCCTAGGACAGAGCAGGTGTCAAACTGCTCCATTCCCCTGCACCTGTTTGGCTTGGGTGGGAGAAATGAGTCCTCGCTCTACAAGTCAAGCCTCTTCTAAGATGAGGGTCAGCACCCCTAGGGTGAGGAAAGAGCATAGATGATCGCCACCAACAAAATTAACAACCGGCAAATGATATGAATGATTTTCTACCTGGATGCTGGCATGATTCAAGTTTTTGGTATTTTCTTGTGCTTTCAGCCTGGGAACAAAGGCCCTCTTTTTGTGAGTTCTTTGCTGTAAAATCAAATAGTTCAACTAGCTGCCACATAGTGAAAGAAAGATCGCTGGGGTTTCTTCCTAATGAGCCCCAGTTGAAAAGTCCCCCCAACTAACACGCTCACACAATTTTCCCAGTATTAGAGTACTTCTCTTCATTGTTTTTAGAAACCAGGACATTTCCTAGTTCTAAGCATCCACATCTTAGATAGTCAGCTCAGTACCCTGCAGTACTTTCCCTTTCCTATCAAAGTCAAATTGGGTGGAACTCTGTATCACCTTCCCAGATTTCCCTCTCCAGCTCACTTCCCTACCTAGGAATGCACTTCTGATTCTCCTGGACTCATAGCAAATGTGGCCCCAGTGAGGCCCCAGGTGGAGAGAACTATGCCTGTCCTCCACAATCTTGGGGCACTGTTTGCAAACCACTCGGATTACATGCATCTTACAGTGTTATTTATGCATCAGCCTCTCCAAGTAGACAGCGAACTATGTCAGGACTTATTTATCCCTCCCACTTGGCTTAGCCAGGGCCCTGTACGGAACAGGTGCTCAGTAAGGTTGGTTAAAAGATCAGCTAGATTAGCTCAAGCAGAGATTTTTTAGAAAAGAGCATGTTATGCAATGCAATATGGTCCCCTGGATTGTCTCTTGGAATAGAAAAAGCACATTAAATAGAAAACTGGCAAAACTGAAATTAAGTCTGGAGTTTAGGTAATAGTATTGCACCTGTGTCAGTTTCTTAGTTTTTGACAAATGTACGGTGGAAATGTAAGATGTTACCATTAGCAGAAGCTGGGTATATGGCAATTCTTTGTACTATCTTTGCAACTATTGTGCAAATTTAAAATTATCCCAAAGTAAAATGTTTATTCGAACAAAAAAGGCTTGCTATTTTGCTTGAAAGAAATTACAATGTTTTAAGATGAGTCGTACAATAAGAAAAATGAATTAAGCTTTTCTCTGCCCCTCCCTGCTCCTCCTATATCCTGGGGTTGGCTCACTCTGGAGAGCTACAGAGTGGCCCCATCAGTGAGCATCCACTTATATACTCCACATCTGGAAGTGGGGGCCACTAAAAAGTACAAATGTCGCCGGCTGGGCGCTGTGGCTCACGCCTGTAATCCCAGCACTTTGGGAGGCCGAGGCGGGCAGATCACGAGGTCAGGAGATCGAGACCATCCTGGCTAACACGGTGAAACCCTGTCTCTACTGAAAATACAAAAAATTAGCCAGGCATGGTGGTGGGTGCCTGTAGTCTCAGCTGCTGGGGAGGCTGAGGCAGGAGAATGGCGTGAACCTGGGAGGCGGGGCTTGCAGTGAGCCGAGAATGTGCTACTGCACTCCAGCCTGGGCGACAGAGTGAGACACCGTCTCAAAAAAAAAAAAAAAAAAAAAGTACAAATGTCTTAGCCATTCAAAGTGGCAGCAAGAAGGGCCACTTGAATTAAAAGTGAAAAGGATTTTTTTCTTCTTTGTTTTCCTGGAATCTCCCTCGCTGTTTGCCAAGCCAAGATCATGGCCTCATACAGAAACCCTGGGCCACCCAGTGACAGCTGGGTTGCCCCAGGCAGTCCTCCAAACCCTTGACTCTGCTGAGACACACACAGGTTGCCCAGCAGCTCTTGGGTCATAGGAGCCTTATCCTTGAGACACTACAGTAAGCTCTGAGACTTGTTGAAGAAGAGGGCATTTGCCTTCCCTATTCCCATCTCCAAGACTGGGAGGTTATTATCGAGCTAGAGCTGATATTGGCTGAGGGAATTAATCTTTCTTTCCCTCAGATGGTTTATGGCTTATCTGGGTGGTGGGAAATCTTTCTAGTAACTGATGAGAGTGTTTCACCTCTGCTTGCCACCTCTCTAGTTCAACTTTGAACAAAAGAGACCAGCAACAATTCCCAGTGTGATGTACAACCTTCTGGGCCATTGGTTGGCAATCCAGAACATTCCATTTGCCTTTGCTGAGCGCATTTAGGAAGATCACAACTGTTACAAGGTGACTGACCATTTTCACCGATGGCAACAAGTCTTGACTGGAGAAGGAATATTTTGGCAAATGCCTAGAAATCTAAAGTCAGATATCTACCTCCCATTCACCATCCCGTCCTCACATCTTCCACCTGGCCCTACTGAATGCAAACCAAATGGTCTAAAGTCTTCAGTTGTAAAGAACCCTACATAGCTGCGGAAGCCTAGGCCCACTGGAACTGGTTTTCCCTCCAGAAGAGTAATGGGAACTGTTACAGCCTTTGTCCACTTTAGAGATACGGTTTTATTTTTTTCTTATTATCACTGTTACCATTTTCCTCTGAGAAGAAACTGAGTTTGCAAAAAGATTTGGGGAGCCCAGTTCTCCTAAGCTCAGTCAGATCACAGTGTAGGGGCCTTGCCTTTCCCTCCTGAGCTATCTTCTGAGTCCCCAGGAGATACGTTCACGTGGCGCAGTCTCAGTCAAGGTTGTTGACACCAAGAAGTTCTGGCAAACTGGTAAGCATGTGCAAATGTAAACAGCAAGAGAAGGGAGGTTTTCCCTGGAGCATCTCTGCTGTCTATGAACTGGCTCTGCAATCTGCCCCCACTCATTCACAGCCCTCCTTCCTTGAAGACGGCTCAAGCAGAGGCTTTAAACAGTGGACAGTGACGCCCCTTATAGAGGAAAAGCCCCTGCATGCCACATGCAATTTGCTATTTTTATTTCACAGCCAAGGATGAAACTTTTCATTTGCAGACACAGACCAAGTCACCCCTGTGGCCAAGATTAACATGCAAACATCTCAGTTTGCAATCTGGTGGGGAAGGAGAAGCTTCCTCAATTATTTATGCAGCAGTAACCCTTGTCCACTTCTCACCTCCCAGAGTCTCAGGCACAGGTACCCCTTTTCTCTTGCATATGTCATGTAGTCTCAACTGTGTCTTCAATCTAGGAACTTTACCCAGCCCTGGCAGCAAGCTGTACTAAACTCTAGTCTGAACATCTGGCTTTTGCCCAGATAATTACATGGCTAACGTTGTAATTCAGGTTTGGCACTGCTATTTCATAATGTTTTCTTTTTCTAAGCTGGAGCCTTCCAAGGGAGGGGAGTAGGACAATGGAGAAGTGAAGACAGAAAAATGCAAGCATTAACCCTGAGGTTTCTTTCTCAGTTGCACTCAGCAAACTAGCAGAGGTACCTAGACTTTCAATACCCAAAATGTGGTCTGTGAACTGGCAACCTCAGCATCACCTGGGAGCTTATTAGAGTCTCAGGTCCCACCTAGACCTCTTGAATCAGAATCCGCACTTTAACAAGATTCCCAGGTGACTCATGTACATATTAAAGTTGGAGATGCATCCTGAATTTGTCACATCAGTGTGAAAGGTGCTGAGCACAGGGCAGATGCTCATGAACTGACCACACAGTGGGGAGTCAACTCTAGGTGACTTCCATGCCACCCCTTTCTAAATATTAGTGACTATTACTGCTGCCACAAGCTGATATGCAAATGGTGTTGGACAATTCATTTTGTACTCATAAGAAAATCAGTATCAATTGATTGCAAAGGGAAAAAATGCTAGACTTCAAATTTCTACTGCAGCAACCCATTTCCAAGTGCGGGTGTCGAGATGGGAGAAAAGAGGGCTTGTCTTGGGTCAGGAGAGCTGGGTTTCATTCCCAGTGGGCCCCTAGCCAGCTGGGGGACCCTGAGCAGTCATCTCTTCCTTTAGTGCCTCAGTTTCTTCATCTGCACAGGGGGAGAATGGAGACTAGACTTAATGATCTTTACAATCATGACCTACAACATAGCATGGACCCTCCACCCTCCTATTTCTTCTCTAATCCTTTTATCCTATTTCACTTTTCTCTAAAATGCTTAGCAATACGCTTGCCATATTATATATTTATTTGTGTTTTTTTGCACTAAAATGCAAGCTTCGTGAGCCACTGCATCCAGCCTGATAATGTTTTTAAATTTGCTGTATGCATCACATCCCCTTTCCTTGTTTATCATTCTCTGAGAAACAAATGTTCTCCAGGGGTTCCGTATTTTAAAAGGAAACTAATTTTTCCTTATCCCCCCAAAACTTCGAGGGAAGCTGGGAGAAGGCATTCATAGGCAGATAAGTAACAACTTATTTCCAAAAACTAGATACAAAGGCTGCAGGCCTACAAAATGTTGTGTTTTATAGACTCCTCACTTTTATAAGATGCAAAAAAAAAAAAAAAAAATCAGAGGAATGGCTTGAAACAAATGGTTACAACTATGGAAATACAGGAATGGCCAAAAAAGGCAAAATTCCACTATAATAGTGTCATATGCTTTTCCTCATTGGTTCCTCCTATTTAAACCCTTAGCATGTCTCTCCATCTTCTCTTACCCTCTCAAGCTACATTTCAGATGGCCCCAACTCCCTGATTTGTTTTCACATATCATTTAAGGGCTAGCAGGACAAAACCTTCTGAAAAGTCATGCAGATGATCATTTGCCTGGCACGCTTTTTTTTAAGTCAGGACTCAAATGAATTGAAAAGTTGCAAACATATTATTTGCAGGCAATGTGCTCAGGCCCCCTTGCCTCGATAGTGGGCTGCATGAAGCAGTGGTGGTGCACCATCATCCACCATTTCTGGTGCCAAGTTGTCTCATGTCCAGCTGAAATGTTAGTCATCTTATAGAGCTGCTTGGAGGATGCTATTACATGTAAGTCCCAACAGTTTTTTCCTCTCAGTACTAGCTTTTTGTGAACGTCTTGAGACTGGGAGAAAAATCTCTCTGCCAACAAATGCTCAGTAAAAACCTCCATCCCAGAAATTACCCTGATATATGCAAATATGGCAGCATGCGAGGCAAGTGGGTTGGCAAAGGGCCACGTGGATTCACATGCCACTACCTTCTATTTCCCTTTGTTCAGCTGTGCTGCTCGCACAGGGTGGTGGGTTCTCTCTTTTTCTTTTTTCTCCTTACCCTTAGCCTGCCTGCCTTTCTTTCCTTCCTTCTTTCTTTCTTTCTTTCTTTCTTTTTCTTTCTTTCTTTCTTTTTCTTTCTTTCTTTC
>NW_026652282.1:9659861-9702867 GCF_009828535.3 Hylobates moloch | reverse complement strand
TTTCTTTCTTTCTTTCTTTTTCTTTCTTTCTTTCTTTTTCTTTCTTTCTTTCCTTCTTTCCTTCTTTCTTTCTTTCTTTCCTTCTTTCCTTCTTTCTTTCTCTTTCTTTTCTTTCTTTTTCTTTCTTTCTCTTTCTTTCCTTCTTCTTTCTCTTTCTTTCCTTCTTCTTTCTTTCTCTCTCTCTCTCTCTCCCTCTCTCTTTCTTTCTTTCTTTTTTTTGGCAGTTGAACTTTGAGCAGTGATGCGTTTTGTTTCAAAAGAGAGTCACCAACAGAAAGGGATTGCTCATTGCTCATCTAACTTCAGGGCTCTCTTCTTGTAGAATGCTTCTGCCCACTCACTGTTTCATATGAGAAAGCATTTAAATTCAAAACTCACAAAGTCAGAACTGAAAGTATGTGGGTTTCAGTTCTCTTTATCCATTTTCCCTTCTTTAAAAACTAAGGAGCCCTATTTGGAGATGTGCGTGGCTGCCAGGAATGAGGAGTGGGGCTCTAGGGTGCTGTGCTGGAACCCATGATGACATGGTTGGCCTATTCATCATAGACCTTTAGAAATGGAAAGAACCAGAAGAGGGCCAGGAAAGAACCTAATTCAATTATTAGGAAGAACCGAATTCATTACTTTTAATGGCAAAAACTGCAATTACTTTTGCCCCGATTTAATACATCATTTTACAAATGAGAAAATCAAAGCCAGAGAGAATGACCTGTCCAAAGTCCCATGGCTAATTAGACCCCGTATCACATGTAGACCCTCGTGCCTTGGCTGCGTTTGGGTGTGGTTACCAATGTATGTTTGAACTTGGATCTACAACTCCTCAGCAAACTCAGAGAATCATGCAATTAAAAAAAAAAATGGAGCTAACAGCAAGTTCCTGCATCTCCCCTTAGTTTTGAAGAAGGCAGCATAAACCAGGATCTAGACCCAAAGCAGAGAGAGGTCTTGATAGTTTTTACATGAAGAAACTCATGTGATTCCCAACCAATTCTATGCAACCACAGTTAAAGTGAGTTATCTTCAACATCTGGCAATCTAAAGAACTGAAGCAGAGATGAGGTTGGGAAGCTGAGTTACCAGGAACATTTTTGTGATGGAGGTAAGTTTCCTGGGTCATCATGAATTAGATGAGAAAGCTCCTTATAACTGGCCATGAAGAAGGCATCAATGACTTTATTAGGTGAAAATGTGGACTAGTGTTTGGATTTTCAAAACAAGCTGATATCGGCCGGGTACGGTGGCTCACGCTTGTAATCCCAGCACTTTGGGAGGCCGAGGCGGGCGGATCACAATGTCAGGAGATCGAGACCACGGTGAAACCCCGTCTTTACTAAAAATACAAAAAAAAAATTAGCCGGGCATGGTGGCGGGTGCCTGTAGTCCCAGCTACTCGGAGAGGCTGAGGCAGGAGAATGGTGTGAACCCGGGAGGCGGAGCTTGCAGTGAGCCGAGATTGTGCCACTGCACTCCAGCCTGGGCGACAGAGCAAGACTCCGTCTCAAAAAAAAAAAAAAAACAAGCTAATATCAGCCACATGTAAGACCAAAGCAATAGTCACAAAGAAATCCAAAGGACAGCCTCTGTGCTGAGAATTAATAGATCCTTTTCAACAATTTTTATGATAACTTGTTGACAAGATGATTGATTGTAAAGACTATGATGAAAAGACATGAGAAAAAAACAATTTGCAAGTAAGACTGAAGTACAGGTGGAAAAGGTGGTTAATGGGGTCATCTTTTTGCCCCTGGCCCTTCTAGCAGCCAATGGGTCAGGGCTGGACCCTTTATCCATCCAGTCAAGAGGCCATAATGTTCCTCTCTGGAGCAGCAGAGGACTGAAAGATGCTACAAAGGTGTGAAAAGAGAAAGCAAAACAAGCTTCAAAGGACAAAGTCTGCAGAGATTGAAACTCATTCTATGAATATGTGGCCAGATTCTTACTAGATGGATGTCAGAGGCCCTTCACTTTATACTAAAATATATTTAAAATATTGCAGCCGGGCGTGGTAGCTCATGCCTGTAGTCCCAGCACATTGGGAGGCCGAGGTGGGTGGATCACGAGGTCAGGGGTTCAAGACCAGCCTGACCAACATGGTGAAACCCGGTCTCTACTAAAAATACAAAAATTAGCTGGGCGTGATGGTGGGCGCCTGTAATCCCAGCTACTCAGGAGGCTGAGGCAGGAGAATTGCTTGAACCCGGGAGGCAGAGGTTGCAGTGAGCCGAGATCGCGCCACTGCTCTCCAGCCTGGGTGACAGAGCGAGACCCCGTCTCAAAAATAAAAAAAAAATATTGCAACAGCCTGCGGCTGGGCCCGGTGGCTCAAGCCTGTAATCCCAGCACTTTGGGAGGCTGAGTCGGGTGGATCACAAGGTCAGGAGTTCAAGACCAGCCTGGCCAGCATGGTGAAACCTCGTCTCTACTAAAAATACAAAAAATTAGTCAGGCATAGTGGCACACACCTGTAGTCCCAGCTACTCGGGAGGCTGAGGCAGGGGAATTGCTTGAACCCAGCAGGTGGAGGTCGTGGTGAGCCAAGATTGCACCACTGCACTCCAGGCTGGGCAGTAGAGCGAGACTCCATCAAAAAAAAAAAAAAAAAAAAAATTGCAGCACCCAAATATTTGGTTGAAAGGTCAGTGCAGTGTCTCCTCCCAGGCAAAAGAAAATCAAGAGAATGGACCAAGCAATAAACGAGCAACAGTTTCTGAAGCACTACTGTGTGGCCAGTCCTATAAGAGATGAAAAAAATGGCCTAATTTCTATCCTCTCAAACTAAATGTTGAGAAGCAATTAGAAAACAAAGCGAATAAGCCCCCAAATGGCTGACTGAAATCAGCCAGAGATTTTTGCTTGTGCATCTCAGACTCCCCGGGGCTTACAGAGTTATAACAGGGATTAAGATATTCAATATCAAAAATGTATTTTTCCCGGCCAGGCACGATGGCTCACGCCTGTAATCTCAGCACTTTGGGTGGCCGAGGCGGGCAGATCACTTAAGATCAAGAGTTTGAGGCCATCCTGGCCAACATGGTGAAACCCTGTCTCTAATAAAAATACAAAAATCAGCTGGGCGTGGTGGCAGGTGCCTATAATCCCAGCTGCTCAGGAGGCTGAGGCAGGAGAACCGCTTGAACTCGGGGGACGGAGGTTCAGCGAGCTGTACTCCAGCCTGGGCAACAGAACAAGACTCTGCCTCAAAAGAAAAGAAAAAAAAATCACATGAATGCCGTTCCTTAGCTTTCCTATTAGATACATTTGTAATTTCTAAAAAATAATTATGGGCCGGGCACGGTGGCTCACACCTGTAATCCCAGCACTTTGGGAGGCTGAGGCGGGTGGATCACGAGGTCAGGAGATCGAGACTATCCTGGCTAACACGGTGAAACCCCGTCTCTACTAAAAACACAAAAAATTAGCCGGGCGTGGTGGTGGGAGCCTGTAGTCCCAGCTACTCGGGAGGCACACCACTGCACCACCTGGCGACAGAGAGACTCTCTAAAAAAAAAAAAAAAAAAAAAAATTATTATGATACTTTTGGAGAACATAAGGGGTCACATTTTTAAAATTAAACCATTGATATAAGCAATATAAATGGAAAATTCAGAGGAAGAGAGATTAAGGGATTTTCATAGAGGAGAAAGATCATAAAAGGCTTAATCCCTGACCAGGAGGATTTTAATTCTTTAGCTAATTTATTTATGGCCTCCTCTGATCACAGTTTCAGTTGGTTTCATAATGGTGGTTTAATTTGCAGAACATATGAATAAAGCTAAGGTTTGGAGGAAGTAAGAATCATCAAAATCTGTACAAAGGGTTTTTGTTTCCAGCTCAAAGGAGAAAAAAATATGATTTTTCCCCACTCTATTGAATTATTTATTCATATAATATATATATATGCAGAATTTGGAAGGAGAAATATCTTTACAACTTCTAGGCCTTAATTTTCCAGTTCTGAGATGAACAAAACATTGTCATATTCATCCCAGAGACCAGAAGTACAGTTTAATTGAATCTATCCTCACGTTTATGAGGTTCTTTGAAATGTTTTGTTATAATAGGCCATAGAAATGTAAATGATTAACAGGAAGCAAGAGAGAACCACCGCCACCTCACCACTATAGCAGCAGAAGGCAGATTTTCTCAATACATCTTCCAACTCATAAAAAAAGAGAAAGGAAGACCTTAGTGATGTACAATCTTCTAAACTTCTCCCGAATGTAATCCCAGTAGTGTAAGTATAGTCACACATCACTTAACAACGGGGCTATGTTCTGAGCAATGCATCGTTTGGTGATTTCATCATCGTTCGATCATAGAGGTACTTACACACACCTAGTTGGTATAGCCTCCTGCACACCTAGGCTAGATGGTATAACCTATTGCTCCTAGGCTACAAACCTGTACAGCATGTTCCTATACTGAATACTATAGGCAACTGTAATATGATGGTGAGTATTTGTATATCTAAACATAGAAAAAGTATAGTAAATATATGGTATAAAAGATAAAAAATGGTTCACCTGTATAGGGCACTTACCACAAATGGAGCTTGCAAAACTGGAAGTTGCTCTGGGTGGGTCAGTGAGTGGTGAGTGAACGTGAAGGCTCAGGGCATGACTGTATACTACAGTAGGCTTTATAAACACTGTACACTTAGGCTACATTAAATTTATGTTAAAAATATTTTTCTTTCTTCAATAATAAATTAACCTTAGCTTACTGTAACGTTTTTACTTTATACACCTTCGAATTTTTTTAGCTTTTTGACTCTTTTGTAATAACAGCTTAAAATATACATTGTACAGCTGTACAGAAATGTTTTCTTTATATCCTTATTCTGTAAACTTTTTTCTATTTTCAAACTTTTTATTTTATTTTTGTGTGTGTTTTTACACAAACACAGACATTAGCCTAGGCCTACACAGGCTCAGGATTGTCAGTCTCACTGTCTTCCACCTCCACAGCTTGTCCCCCTGGAAGGTCTTCAGGGCAAGTAACAGGCATGGAGCTGTCATCTCCTATGATAACAATGCCTTCTTCTGGGTACCTCCTGAAGGACCTGCGTGAGGCTGTTTTACACTTAGCTTTATACCTATATGTAGGAGTACACTCTCAAATAATGATAATGGTGGGGTGCAGTGGCTCATACCTGTAATCCCAGCGCTTTGGGAGGCTGAGGTGAGAGGGTCACTTGGAGCCAGGGGTTCCAGATCAGTCTGAGCAACGTAGTGAGACCTGTTCTCTACAAAAAATGTAAAAATTAGCCGAGCATGGTGGTGCACACGTATAGTCCCAGCTACTTGGGAGGCTGAGGTAGGAGGATCACTTGAGCCTGGGAGGTCAAGGCTGCAGTGAGCCATGATTGTGCCACTGCACTGCAGCCTGGACGACAGACTACTGACTCAGGATCTTGTAAAATTCAAATCTAATATTATCCTAAGTAGAAGATGCATCCCTTCAGGATATGTCAGGTGAAGACTCATTCCACAAATACTAACGCTACCATTTCTGGTTGTCTGAGCTACAAAGGTAAATAAAATGCAGCTTCGATCTCTCTCAGAGCTCACACCTGGCTCAAATTTAAACACCTTTAAGGTAGGGAAGTAAAGGAAAAGGGGAAAAAAAAAGCCCTTCAAAATCAGGGAAAGGAAAGCCAAAAAAGCACTTTATGTCTTCTCATTCTAGATGAGATTTTTAAAAATCATTCTATTTTATTTTTATTTTTAAAAGAATCGCATGCAGCAATTAGTACAGGGAGAACTCTAATAACAAGTTTGTGTATTTAACCTCACATTCTATAAAAGAGCTGGAACAAATGCACTTAAATCAGTGATATTTGAGCTGATGGCTTGAAATTTATTATTAGTCTTTCTGGAAATGATTTTCTTACTCTTTAGGGCTCTTGATTTTTATTTACATGTTTCTGTTCAGCTTGTAACTGCTACAAAGATCAGGAAGAGGAAACAGGACTGCACGGCCCAGTCCTCTTCATATTTGAGAAATGGCTGAGTCGGCTCCTGGGACGGGCACATGCTTCTAGAATATTGTGGGCTTGTTAAGCCAGTCCCAAAGCAACAATGGCACTGCAGTTTCCAATGCCAAATTCAATGTCGTTTTTGGGTTTTACTTCATAGCCAAACCAAAGAACAGACACTCAGATACATTTCTTGCCTGCTATTTTCCACCCTTTCTTAGCCAGTCCTTAGAAGGATATACAGGCAGGCATTTCTGCTCATCTGGAAAAAATCAGCAGTGCAGAATATGACAAAAGGTTTCACTTCCTTTTTAGCCTTTATTGAGCAGAAAAGAGCAATTTGAAAATGCTGTCGCTGGGGAGTAAAAAGTCACTTCCTGGCCGCTTTTGTCAAGAGGGCCCGTGCCGCTTGGCACATCTTCAAATAGAATCAAGGGGCACACTTGATTATACCCTTCATGAAAACATTTAAATAATGTGAAGGTTTTGATTTAACATCCTTTCCCCCACATCCCAGGAACTCTCATAGCCAAAATGATGATGCAGCCTTACTTAAAATGTACCTCTCTAAGGTATTCAGAGCTGTGTTAAGGATTTCCCCCCATGGGCAAGCTACTTAAATGGCTCCAACAACTCAGAAATATAAGACTAAAATTGCACCAGAACCCGCATGGAGTGTCTTAGCAATAATACCGCACGTGGCACAAATAATATATGTTAGGTTGGCTGTTGCTTAAAAAAAGAAATAAATAAAGCCACAAATGTTTAGAAGGAAAATAAAAGTCACTCATGAAATAGTGGTAATCAAATATGAGAAGTTGATATCAGAAGACATTTGCTCTCAGATCTTCTTAATGTAATTCACAATATCCACTGGCAATATGAGCCCCCAGTGGCACCCACTACTCTCCTTTTGATAAATGCAATGGTCTCTTGGCTTTTAAAAAGATAAGTCTTGGGTATAACGCTGAACGTCAGATAGTAATAAAGGTATTTTATACTGTTTTGCCACTGATGACCAAAAAGAAAGTGAGATGAATCGAATTGGGAAAGATACAGCTGTTGAACGTTGAATGAGCGAAGCACCCGGCAGGAAGTGTGTAGGTGAAACCAAACACTTGGTTCAGAGGTGAAATCTGCATCTGACTGGCGGGTTGCAGTTTTCCTTCCTAAGAGCAGTTGGGCTGGTTGTTTTTTCCTCCAAAAGACACAGAAATGATCAGAGTAGGTCAGAGAGCTGACTTACTCCTTTTAGAAGCCTTTGGTTTGGCTGTTGGTAAACTGGAAATTGAGTTAACGGAATCTATTGAATTACCAACGAATTCTATCTCACTCTTGTTCTCTTCGAGAATTGGGTAACTCATTGAATATTTTTGACCCACTTTTCCAGAAGCTGAGTGATGTGGATGGATGTCAATATGGCTTTGAATGATGCTTCCTCCAAGCTTTATAGTCTCTGGGATAGGATTGCACATAAAGCCAGAGGCCTTCTGTGTTTCGTTTGTGTGACATTCACAGTATCCTACACACAATAGATGATTCATAAATGAGTGTTGAATGAATTAAGTTGGTTCATGGTGCACCTATCCCACCCTCTCCATGTAAATACATATAAATAAATAAATAAAAATAAGGATAGATAACAAGCCCATGTAAAGCCCAGAAAGTCTGTATCTATATATTTCCATAATGTCAAACACTTGGATGTTTGGAAACTTCTGGATGGTTGCCTCTACGATTCTATTCTCTATTATTATTTAATGATAAAAATAGATTATATACAGGGATCCTGAGGCAAGGCAAGACATGATCTACTATCCCATAGTCTCTTGGTTCCTACTGCCCTCTAAAAAAATTTCTATGAGAAATTGAGCCACATCTGGATATGTCACTTAGGATAGTTTGCCAATACTTGACAATGAGACTCAGAATGTTGCTGTATGTTGATGCAGTTCTCTCTCTCTCCCCCTCTCTCCCCCCTCTTTATCTTGCCTTTTCCATAAAGCTTTAGAATAACTAGCTCTTTTATTCACTCTGATAGAAATAGAAGAGAGCCCAAAGCCCCAGCCTTTTCAGGAATTCCAGGGCAACTGAGTTACTGCAGCTACTGTACAGCCCCTGCTCCCAGGAATTTTCCTTTCCCAGTGTCCCCAAACACCACCCACAGCCACACACCAGTCCCTCTGAAGAGAGTTTCTCAGCAATCAGGCCCTCTGCCCATCACCAGGCAAGAAGCCATTCTGGGGAATAAGATGACAATAACCGAAAGGACAAAAGCCTGCTCTGTGTGCATTTCTGTCTGCCCCATTGTTGTGAGCACGAGGCAACTTGGGGTTGTGCATTCTCTGCATATCAGGAAATCTGTAATCAGGGGAAATTGTTTCTTTTTACTTCCAAGGACATGAGCAAATTTAGAGCAGTGTTTTGGGGAGGGATTTCTTGTTTGGGGGGTTTGTGTTTGTTTTTTCCTCCTCCCTTTCATAGAAAAAGAGCTTAGTGCAGGCTTTTAACTTGAAACTAGGAGGTGGATCACAACTACTTTTTAGTACAGAAACTGCAGATCCTGGATTTGTTATTCATATTTGTCCATTTGCTACACAGCACTTTATCAAGATCTTTGGCAAGTGTCCTTCCACGTTGACTTTATTGGTTTCATATTAACAGACTTTATCTTAGAGTGGGGAAGAAGGGAGGGGCCGCCTGGGCAAACTAATGTTTGTTATGTGAAAATACTTCTGTGGGTAACACTAAAGGGAAAGGAATAATTTGGTTAAATAAATGATTTGAGCCTAGGAAAATAATCAAGTCAATGAATCCACTAACAATTTAGAAGCAAGTACTTCTGTCCAGATTTAAATTCAACTGAGAGTTATTGAATGCACATGCTTTTACAGTATCTCACTTTGTGTTAAAGTGCCATTTATTGAACTAGCTTGTTCTTACCACAAAAGTAATATGAAATCAGACAATTTGCATTCTAATTTCACCTTTTTTGTCTTGCTTTCTTGGAGACCCAGTGACATGTATTCCGGTTCATATTATTCTTCTGTTTTATGAATAAAATATATGTATGCATGAAAATGAATATCTAATGAAATATCTGATGCCTATTGACCACTTGCTATTTGTCAGTCACAGTGTTAGACCTCTTGTAAGTATAATCTTAATTCCAAAGCCAGCCCAAACTGGTAGGTGTTAGAATGCTAGCATGTTGCTAGAATGATCTCCAGTTTACAGTTGAAAGTACTGAGGCATGGAGAGGTTAAGTCACTTGTGCAATTACATGGCTAGAAAGTGAGAGAGCTAAAATCTAAAGCTGGATTTCTCTGACTCTTGTCTTGCTCAACAGGTGCCTATAATCTCAGCCCTGTGGTGTTACACCATGATTCTTAGGTTATGTTATTTGACAAAGGTGATCGATGTCACTCCCTGATTATGTTACGTTTTATGGCAAAATTGAAGGAGTTTTGCAAATGTGATTAAGGTCCCAAATCAGTCAGCTTTAAGGAATCAAATGGAAAATTATCCAGGGTGGGCCTGACTTAATCAGTTGGACATTCTTTAAAAGAGGGCTTAGGCCTTCTCTGAATCATAGAGACTCTCTCCTGCTGACCTTGAAGATGCAAGTCATCAGGCCGGGCGCGGTGGCTCACGCTTGTAATCCCAGCACTTTGGGAGGCTGAGGTGGGCGGATCACGAGGTCAGCAGATTGAGACCACGGTGAAACCCCGTCTCTACTAAAAATACAAAAAAATTAGCCGGGCGTGGTGGCGGACGCCTGTGGTCCCAGCTACTCGGAGAGGCTGAGGCAGGAGAATGGCGGGAACCCAGGAGGCGGAGCTTGCTGTGAGCCGAGATCGCGCCACTGCACTCCAGCCTGGGAGACAGAGCAAGACTCCATCTCAAAAAAAAAAAAAAAAAAGAAGATGCAAGTCATCACGAGTTGTACAACTTCAAGAAAAAGAATTCTGCCAACAAGCACTTGAGCTTGGAAGATGACCCCAAGCTTCCAGATAAGAATCCAGCCCAGGCTGACACCTTGATTTCAGCCATGTGCGACCCTGAGCTAAGGATCCAGTTAAGCCATTTCCAGACTTCTAATGGAAGAAACAATGAAATAACAAATGTGTTTTTTGAAGCCACTAAATGTGTGTTAATTTGTTATGCAGGAATAGAAAGTTAAGCCAAGACACGCGTAAACTGATAACACAAATAGAAGTATCCATAAAAAGTGTGAATACACAAATATATACCAAAATGTATTACGTATTTATAATTTACGCACATGAACTACCATACCAAGAGAATATCCTAAAATAAAACATGAGACACACAACACACACACACACAGTCTGGAAATGAGAAAGGATGACCGTTGTTCTTAGCCACATCCCTCTTCTGCTACTGACAATCTCTTCCCTGATGGAGGGGTCACAACAAGTATTGAAACTTAAATCTTAGTTATCCCCTTCCAAATGGACTAAAATATCTATAAAATCAAAGGTGGAGGCAAGCTTTTTGAAAGCGTGACCGTAGTATTTCTAAGGGGCCATTGATGGAGGGATAGATATTCAGCCTTCTCACGGGACCCCTAATGTATGTTTGCTTTCAGATACTAGACATTCAAAGGCCATTCTCATCACTTCCTACTCAGACTAGAATCACAGTTATATGTCCATCATACATCAGTCAATCAGCACAGGGTTAGTGTTTACCTCCGGACTGCCCAGCTCCACTTTAAGAAGGCGAGTGTGCTATGGAGAAAGGGCACATCTTGGCAATATGTACAATATGCCTTCAGTCTTCACGCTCTGCTCTCCAAACGTTCACAAAGTTCAGGTTTTCCATCTTTGTTTTTTTCCTCCAGATTTTTGTTTTTTCTGCTCATGTAAGGTGTTCCCCTAGGAATTACATCTTGTGAGAAGTTAGGCTTGTAAATCCATGTCAGTCCATTGTCATAATTTTTACGTGTCTACACATTCCATGCTGTGCCTCAGGGTTCCTTCTGAAAACCACTTTGTTGATACCAGAGGGCAGCAAACTTTCTGAAGTGGGCCATATAGTAAATATTTTCTGTTTGGAGGCAGCTACTCAACTCTGCCATTTTAAGAGGAAAGCAGCTGTAGATAAACTGTAAATGAATGAGTGCAGCTGTGGGCCAAGAAAGCTTTACTTACGGATGCTAAAATGAGAACTTCATATGCTTTTTTTTTTTTAACTTTTAAATTCAGGGCTACATGGGCAGGTTTGTTATATAGATGAACTTGTGTCTCGGGGGTTTGTCATACAGATTATTTTGTTACCCAGGTATTAACCTAGTACCCAATAATGATTTTTCCAGATCCTCTCCCTCCTCCCATCCTCCACCCTTCAATAGGCCCCAGTGTGTGTTGTTCCCCTCTACGTGTCCATGTGTTCTCATCATTTAGCTCCCACTTATAAGTGAGAACACACGGTACTTGGTTTTTTGTTACTGCACTAGTTTGCTAAGGATAATGGCTTCCAGCTCCATCCATGTCCCTACAAAGGACATGATCTCGTTCTTTTCTATGGCTGCATAGTATTCCATGGTGTATATGTACCATATTTTCTTTATCCAGTCTACCATTGATGGACATTTAGGTTGAGTCCACATTTTTGATTTTGTGAATAGTGCTGCAGTGAACATATGCGTGCATGTGTCTTTATAATAGAATGATTTATATTCCTTTGGGCATATACTCAATAATGGGATTGCTGGATCAAATGGTAGGAGAATGTCATATAATTTCTACATGCCAAGAAACAGTATTCTTCTTTTCATTTGTTTTCCAGTCCTTTAAAAATGTAAATACTGTTCTCAGCTCTCAGGTTGTAGAAAAACAGGTAGCTAACCGTTTTGTGCTCTTGGGCCAGAGATTGCTGACTCCTGATTTATAATGAGATGCTATCAGAGTTAATGACTTAATCATTGTAGAAGGTATTTCTCTTTATGGAATAAAAAATGTTATGGATACAAAAGTAGCAGTAGGTATATAGATATGTATTAAATTAGCAAAAGATGCCCTTATAATGGTCAGGTCCACAAATCATGCTATATCTTCAAAGAGGAGACTGATTTGACTTTTGCTAATGGAACTGGTTCTACATGTGCATTTCATTCTGCACAATAAACTCAAGAAACTGAAATATGCCTTGTGGTTCTTACAACTGAAGATCCAAGTAGTCTATTAAAATTACCAGAGTCCTTTACATTATTTTTTAATAATTTAATTAATTAATTTTTTTTTAGAGACAGGGCCTTAGTATGTTGCCTAGACTGGTCTCAATCTCCTGGACTCAAGCAATCCTCCTACCTCAGCCTCCCAAGCAGCTGAGACTACAGGCATGCGCTATCAGGCCTGGCTCCTTTATACTCTTTAACATACACAAGTCAGTATTATGAAAAATGGCCCATGTGATGGCAGAATCCTTAAATATGATTGGTGGCAATCAACCAAGATAATCAAGTGACCCAGCCATATTCAGATCACTGCCAACTTAAGATAATCATGGACAAACTTATATGTCTGGTTTTTCCATGTCCTCATCTGTTGCTTTGAGTGCAAATATACAGTTTAATCTCTGATATGGCTGACCTTAACATCCTGCTGGCATTATGTTATAAAACAAACAAGCGTAGCTTTAAAAGACATAAAGGATTGGATTACCAGTGTTTGCATATTCTTAGAAAAGGTATCTCCTTAGCCAATGGGAAACATGGCAAGTGTTAGTCCCATTTCTCAGAGTCCAAATTCTTAGGTGTTAAATTACTATGTGTATAATATTGCCTTTTACAAACATCAAAAAGAAGAGAAAAGAAAGAGGGAGAGAGAGAAAGAGAGAAAGATGTGGACCATTTTTCTAGAACTAAACAAAAAAATGTTCTCACAATTTTGTGTTGTCCTAGTGGACTGTCAAGGCTTTGCTTGGTGCTTGGCTACACAATTTGTATGCCACTGTATCCATTATGGTGTAATATGTTGATGGATAATGAAAAATCAGGAGTATCCACTTGGGCGGTCTGGCAAGAATTCAGTTTAAAGTAAATATAAGCTCTCTGGAGATATCTACCAGAAGTGTTCTTTTTAAAGCTCATTGTTTGTTTTAATCCAGTGGAGAAAAAAAGAGATAAAAACTAAGGAGTAAGATCTATAAAGAGAAAGTACAAATATTAAGACTGTCAAATGGAAAAAGACAGGGAATGAACTGAAGGCCAATTTAGACTTTTCAGATTGTCCTGGCAAAATTCTCCTTAAAGTGAAGGATAAGGCCCATCAGACCACAATTCCCTAGTTTAACTCAGTAAGACTTGATAAGAAATCTATTGGTATATGTCCTTATTGTGGTTTCAAATACAAATTTTTATTTTATTTTTCATCATATTAAAGTGAAATGACTATATGTGTGTATATGTTCACATGTATGATGTGTATGTATATATATATATATATGTATACACACATACATTTATATTTAGATATACACACATGCATTTGGAAAGGTAAAGTGCAGGGAAGAATATACAAACTATTACTAAACAAATCCACTGCCCAAGGTTAACTAATGCCTTCTATTTTTAAGGAGAAGTGGTGTTAGGAAGTATTATTTTCATTTTACAATAAAAACTTCAACTCTTTTGAACTGGAAGAGCCAAAGAAGGTTAACAGCCCAACATCTAACTAGACAAATTTGGAAACTCTGATCTATAGGGGTCATGACATAACCTAGGCCACCCAGATCCTCACGTATTCAATCAGGATAAGAAATCAGTCTTCTAATTCGTAGCCCAGTTCATAAAGGGCAAAAAATTTCAGGTAACAGCTATAAGCAAGAATCAAAATTTGTCCTCAGCCCTGGAAGAGCTGCAATTTACAAAATACCAGCTTCCTGGCAAAATGAGACCTTGACGCCAAAAAGAATTAGTGTTCCTTAAGTTTTATAGTTCTCTAATTACAGAGAGGCTTTTTAGACTTACCTCCAGAGGTTTTAATATTGCTACCTTAATTTATAGCTGTTCTTTACTTTTAATAGTCAAATGAAAGTTTTAATTATAATCAAGCAAGTCTTCATACAAAAAGATAGCACTGCTGGCTCTTCTTCAAGAGAACATGTGCTTTCAGTTATTTTCTGGGAGTCTGGGGAGGAGAGGACAGAGAGCATTAACCCACTCCGATTCAAACAGTATACATTTGTACAAGGTCTCTCTAGACAAAGCTAGGACTGAGACTATGAATATGGAATCAAACAGAATTAACAAGCCCTGGTCAAACCTATAGTCTTGATTTTAGCTGCATTATACACTAAACAACCTGTCATATCCTGTTACAAATAGAAAACAGGTCTTTACCACGTTAATGGTTGGTCTGCACAAAAACAGTAAATGAGGAGTATTGAATTATAAAAAACAAATTATGTTGAATACTTGATATCCAATAAAAAGGTGTTATCTTTTTGTTGTTTAGCTTTATGAAATAAACTTTATTTTGGAATACTATTATATTTACAGAAAATTTGTAAATAGAACAGAGTTCCCATTTATTCCTCATCCAATTTCTCCATTGTTAAACTCTTACGGCATGGTATACTTGTCACAACTAAGAAATTAACCATAGTACAAAATTGTTGGCTGGGCTCATTGGCTCATGCCTGTAATCCCAACACTTTGGGAGGTTGAGGAAGGTGGATTGTTTCAGGTCAGGAGTTCCAGACCAGCCTGGCCAACATGGTGAAACCCTGTCTCTACTAAAAGTACAAAAATTAGCTGGGCATGGTGGTGCATGCCTGTAGTCCCAGCTACTCGGGAGGCTGAGGCAGGAGAATCGCTTGATCCTGGGTGGTGGAGGTTGTGGTGAGCCAAGATTGTGCCACTGCACTACAGTCTGGGCAACAGAGTAAGACCCTGTCTCAAAAAAAAAAAAAGTATGAAATTATTAACAAAACTCAAGACTTTATTCCAATTTCATCAGTTTTTCTGTTAAATATCTTCTTTAAATACTTCTTTCTTCTCTCTGTTCTGTTCCTGCTGTTCATAGAATAGCACACTGCATTTAGTTGTCATGTCTCCTTGGTCTTCTCTCCTCTGTGAGTTTTTTTTTTCTTTTTTTGTCTTTTCATGACCTTGACAATTTTCAGCAGTACCAGTAAGCTATATTGTAGAATGTCCCTCAGTTTGGGTTTGCCTGATGTTTTCCCCATTAGACTGATGTCAGAGCTCAGAACACAATACCCCAAAATATGGTGCCTTGTCACGATGACTACTTTGAACTGAAGGAGATTGACAGGGCCTCAGAAACAAGATCTCTCTCCGACCTTCTCCCACCCTCTTTCTCCTGTTCCTCTTTCTCCCCCAAAGGAAGCCATAGAAACTAGAACTCCTGTTCCTCAAATCAAGCCACAGAGCCTAGAAGTATATCTTCGCCTTTCTGTGTAGGAGCTGACCATAAAGAAATTCTCTGACCTACCTTGTCTGACTGTAGGTCATAAGACCCTCACTCCAGAGGGGTCCTGCTCCATACTCAGGAGGAAGGAAAGCTACACAGAGAGACCAAGAAGAATTGGAACAGAGAGGCCTTACTGGGTTTCCCACCTTAGTCTGTTACCATTAGATGATAACCTTTTGACCAATCACATTGCTGCATGGCTGTCCATTCTTCATTGAACCTAAGCATGAAATGGAAAGTTTTCCTTGGGTCTTTGGCTCTTCATTTCTGAAAGCTCTCGTGTCACACAAAACTTTGATTAAGTAAATGTGTATGTTTTTTCCTGTTAATCTGTCTGTCAGTTTTATTTCAGACCTAGCCATGAACCCTAGGAGCATTGAGGAAACTTTTCCTCTTGTACACTGGGGATATGGGTTTTTGGAGTCGGTGAGGTGCCCTTCTCATCACAACATATTGGAGGCTACATGACGTCCACATGACATCACTCGTGATGTTAGTCTTCATCAGTTAGTTAAAGGGGTGTTTGCCAAGTTTCTCTACTATAATATTACTGTTTTTCCCTTCTGGTTCCATACAAGGATTTTTATCAGTAAGTCACTAAATCTAGCCCGCCCTCAAGTGTGAATATTGGGGAGATTAATCTCTCCCTCCTAGAGGAGAGAGCGTCTACATAGAATATTTGTCACATGAAAGAGGAGGCTTTCCAGGATGAGGGAAGACAGGTCTTGTCTACTTGGGTATTTGAATAAAAAAAGGAAAAGGCCATTTGTACATCCACGAGAGTTAGCCAGGTTTTTTCCTGACTAAGCAATGCCATTTACTGTAATGCTAATTTTCTTTAAATTTAAAAGTATTGTATTGGCATTTTAGTTGCACCTTTACATTTCTTATTTTTGAGTCATTTTGGGGGGTTATATTTTATACTCTATGTCAATTGTCTTAGCCCATTTTCTGTGGCTTATGACAGAATACTTGAAACTGGATAATTTATAGAGAAAAGGATTTTTTTCTATTTATTTGCTATTATTATTCCTTAGATACAGGGTCTCTCTCTGTCACTCGGGTTGGAATGCAGTGGTGCATGATAGCTCACTGCATCCTCAAACTCCTGGGCTCAGCCTCCTGAGTAGCTAGGACCACTGGTGCATGCCATCATGCCCAGCTAATTAAATTTTTTTTTTTTTTTAGAAACGGGATCTTGCTGTGTTGCTTAGGCTGGTCTCCAACTCCTAGCCTCAAGTAATCCTTTTCCTCCCAAAGCACTGGGATTACAGGCATGAGCCACCAAGCCCGGACAGAATTTACTTCTTACAGTTATGGAGGCTGGTCCCAGGTCGAAGGGCCACATCTGGGGTGAGGGCCTTCTTGTCAGTGGGAACTCTCTGCAGAGTCCCGAGGCGGTACAGGGCATCACATGGCAAAGGGGCTGAGCACGCTAGCTGAGGTCTCTCTTCCTCTTCTTATAAAGCCACCAGTCCCCTCCCATCACAACTCATTAATTCATTAATCTGTGAATGAATTAGTCCATTCTTGAGGGTAGGGCCCTCATGATTCAATCTATTCTTAATGGCCCCTCCTCTCAATTCTGCCACATTGGGGATTAAGTTTCAACATGAGTTTTAGAGGGGACAAACATTTAAACCATAGCATCAGTAGAGGTGTAAAGTCCTCAAGAGGAGTTGGGAAGAGATGCCTGCAGCCAGCATTTTATAGTATTTCCCCCATACAGATACAGTAGATGTAAGTAACCCTAAGAGCATAGTGATAGTAAAATGTGTAAAATAATTAGGCAATGATGCATTTTAAGCATTTATTACCTTTACTTTTCATATAATTTATTTTATTGTAAGTTTATATCATTTAATAGTGACTTCGTTTAACAACCGGCTCTCAATTTTCCAAAAACTTTCACAAGCAGCTCTTGCCACTAACACTATTATTAGAAAACATCTGGATTGATTCACATAAAACTGTTCACAGTAGCTATCTCTGGAAAATTAGTTGAAAGTTAGAGGAACTTTCCCTTCCTCTTTCAGCCCATTCTATACTGTTTGATTTATTTGAAACAAATAAATATGCATTATTCTTGTAATAATAATGTTAAGTTTAAGAATATTATATTAGGAAGATGATTTATAATACCAACTGTGTAAGAGGAGGTGACATTACAACTATTCATTTGTTTTTGCATATATATCAGAGGTTAAACAAGAAACTAATAAAAAGCATTATCCCAAGAGAGTGAGGGCAGTCAGTCGAATGGGAATGTATTTTTCATATTCTTTTGATATTTGAACCACATAAATGGATGTGTTCCAAAAAGTTTAACAAATAAAAACACTTTAAAAAGATCACCTGCTGCTCCACCCTAAAAAAACACAAGAGAAATTTCTATTAATTATTATTACATATTGAGGACTCTGCCTCTTTGGAGGACAAGTCTCACTGAAATCATAAACTTTTTCTTTATTTCCATAACAAACTCATGGTCAGAGTGTCTTGAAAATGACTTTAGGGGTGAGTCATTGTTCAGGTATGCAGCTGTGTTAGCACTGGCCTCGAGACTCAGATAATAAAGGGCACAATTGTTATAAGCAAACAGCAGTACGTGGATGAAGACATTTTTTCCAGGTAGAAAATGGAAGAGGGCCAGACACCCTTGAAGTGCTCTACCTTTTCATTCCTCTCATGCTAGTGTTAGGAAGGTGTGTTTGACCAGTAGAATAGGCGATGTTTGTTTAAGGCTTATGGAAACATAGGCACCTGACCAAAGTCAATCTCGCAATTTTTTTTTTTTAGATGGAGTTTCACTCTTTTTGCCCAGGCTGGAGTGCAATGCTGCAACCTCCACCTCCGAGGTTCAAGCGATTCTCCTGCCTCAGCTTTCCGAGTAGTTGGGATTACAGGTGCGTACCACCATGCCCGGCTAATTTTGTATTTTTAGTAGAGACAGGGTTTCTCCATGTTGCTCAGGCTGGTCTTGAACTCCTGACCTCAGGTGATCTGTCCGCCTCAGCCTCCCAAAGTGCTGGGATTACAAGCATGAGCCACCACGCTTGGCCAAGCTCGCAATTTTGAGGCCACCTCTTGATTCTCAGAGGAAGAGCAGAGGCCTTCTTATGGTGCAGTTGCAGAAGTGACAGTTCTGAACGCCGCGCCCAATTATTCCAGTTGTGTTTAGTTTTCCTTTATAATGCAAACATCTGTTATCTAGCAGGAACCTGAAAAGGATTTGCCTCTGCCTGATTCCTCGACACCTCAAGACTTTGTTGTAGCCCCACAGAACTAATGACAGACATTTCTCTGCCAGATTATGAGAACTGAATAATATTTGTGGTCAATCAAAATTAATGTTAAAGATCTAGTATGAACTGAACATGAATGTGGTTTACATACATGCATCTCTATTCTCTTTTAAAATCACAGCCATAACACATGAGAATGTCAGTTGCAAACAAGCCCTAAGCCGACTCTTAAAGACTGAAATGACAGCACAAGCTTGCATCAGCCACGTTTTCAAAGTCTTTGAAAATGTTCCTTGCAACATTGCACCTCTATAATGTTGTGTCTAGTCAGGCAGGACAAGCCCATGGGCCAACATATAGAAGCTACTGTTATTTTTATTATTGTTAGCATATAAATTTTGAAATTACATTTTTGTTGGTTTATACATACAGGTTAGAACATAAGAAAATGGTAAGTCACATTAGAAGAAATGATAGGGGCCAGGCGCAGTAGTTCATGCCTATAATCCCAGCACTTTGGGAAGCCAAAGCAGGCGGATCACCTGAGGTCAGGGGTTCAAGATCAGCCTGGCCAGCATGGTGAAACCCCATCTCTAATAAAACTACAAAAAATAGCAGGGCATGGTGGCATACACCTGTAGTCCCAGCTACCCGGGAGGCTGAGGCAGGAGAATTGCTTGAACCTGAGGGGCGGAGGTTGCAGTGAGCCGAGATCACGCCATTGCACTCAACTCCATCTTGAAAAAAAAAAAAAAAAAAAGAGGCCGGGTGTGGTGGCTCACGCTTGTAATCCCAGCACTTTGGGAGGCTGAGGTGGGCGGATCACGAGGTCAGGAGATCGAGACCACGGTGAAACCCCGTCTCTACTAAAAATACAAAAAATTAGCCGGGCGTGGTGGCGGGCGCCTGTAGTCCCAGCTACTCGGAGAGGCTGAGGCAGGAGAATGGCGTGAACCCAGGAGGCGGAGCTTGCAGTGAGCCGAGATTGCAGCACTGCACTCCAGCCTGGGTGACAGGGCGAGACTCCGTCTCAAAAAAAAAGAAATGATAGTGTCATAAATTCACCATTTTTGCTGATATCATAGAAAAAATCAATTCAGGCAGGAATCATCAATAAGTGCCAAAACTACTTGGTGGAAGTTTGAGGAAGAACAGGAGACTTGAGCCTGAGCCTCCAATTATCTTCCCGCAGGTTACTTACTAATTACTGTGGGAAAAATGATAGCCTTACAATGCAGAAATCTGATGGCAACCATCTAGACAAGTGATCCAAGTTATCAATGAATGGGACAAATCGGCAGCATGTGCGTCCTGATGTGAGGCACCAGGAAGGACACAACATCCTTTATCGGTTTTCCTACCCCAAATTATCTGACTCTAATCATGAACAAAACAACAGGCAAATCCAAAATGATAGAAATTCTACAAACCAGTTGGTTCATATTCTTCAAAAATGTGACTGTCTTGAAAGACAAAGAGCAGCTGAGGAATTGTTCCTGGTTAAAGAGACATGGCAGCTCAATGTGATGCATGATCCTGGATTGGATCCCAGATGAGGAGGAAGAAAAGGGCTATAAAGGACAATGGAGCAACTGGCAACATTTAAAATGGACTTTATGTTAGATAACAATATCACAGCATTGATGTTAAAATTCCTGAATTTGATCATTGCACTGTGGTTATGTAAGACAATATTCTTGTTCTTAGGAAATATAAGATGAGGTACCTTCAAAGGGTTCAGAAAATGGTTCAGAAAAAAAAGAGGTGAGAGAGAAAGTAAATGTGGTAAAATGTTAACAATTAGTGAATCTGAGTAAAGAGTATAGGGAATTCTTTTAACTATTCTTGCAACTCTTTTTTTTTTTTTTTTTTTGAGACGGAGTCTCGCTCTGTTGTCTGGGCTGGAGTGCAGTGGCCCGATCTCGGCTCACTGCAAGCTCCACCTCCCGGGTTCACGCCATTCTCCTGCCTCAGCCTCCCGAGTAGCTGGGACTACAGGCACCCACCACGACGTCTGGCTAGTTTTTTTTGTATTTTTAGTAGAGACGGGGTTTCACCATGTTAGCCAGGATGGTCTCAATCTCCTGACCTCGTGATCCACCCGCCTCAGCCTCCCAAAGTGCTGGGATTACAGGCGTGAGCCACTGTGCCCGGCTGCAACTCTTCTGTAAATGTGAAATTACGATTTTTTTTTTTAAGTTAACACAGTGACTCACATGACTTCTTGGGAGAGGAAGTAAGTAGCACCATGTTCTAAGTCTATGCTGAGACACTGGGCCCTGAAATAGAAGCAAGAGTTGGAGCAGGAATGAGCGGCTATCTGGGGTTTCTGCTTGCAGAGATAAGACGAGGTGAAGCTCAGAACTCAAAAAAAATCTAGAAACTAAAGACCTAACCTCTAGTCTGTAGAGTGAAGTCAGACACCAAAAGAGGTAAGCAAAAGATCCAAACCAGGGAGCAACAACACTTATGGGGTAAGAGAGAAAAGGCAATCAGAGATGTTGGTGAAATAGAGAAGTCAGAGACTAAAAATGGTGAGAGAGGAGAGGGTTTCAGAAAGTAGAGTGTGGTCAGCATTGTCAAAAGCTACTGTATTAGTCAGGGTTCTCTAGAGGGATAGAACTGAGTTTATTAAGTATTAACTCACATAATCACAAGGTCCCACAGTAGGCCATCTGCAAGCTGAGGAGCAAGGAAAGCCAGTCCGAGTCCCAAAACTGAAGAACATGGAGTCTGATGTTTGAGGGCAGGAAGCATCCAGCATGGGAGAAAGATGTAGGCTGGGAGGCTAGGCCAGTCTAGTCTTCTCATGTTTTTCTGCCTGCTTTATATTCTAGCCATGCTGGCAGCTGATTAAAGGTGCCCACCAGATTAAGGGTGGGTCTGCCTTTCCCAGCCCACTGACTCAAATGTTAATCTTTTTTGGCAACACCCTCACAGACACAGCCAGGATCAATACTTTGCATTCTTCAATCCAATCAAGTTGACACTCAGTATTAACCATCACAGCTACCCAGAGAAAAAATTAGCTGGGGTATGGTGGCATGCACCTGTAGTCCCAGCTACTTGGCAAGCTGAGGCAGGAGGATCATCTGAGCCTGGGAGTTGGAGAGGCTGCAATGAACCAAGATTGCACCACTGCACTCCAGCCTGAGTGACAGAGTGAGACCCTGTCTCACACACACACACACACACACACACACAAAAGGCTACAAAGAGGTCAAGAAGCATTTCAAGTAATAATAGTGCACTGATGTGTGAACTAAGAAGCTGTTGCAATAATAAAGGAGACCATATATTGAGCACCTACAATGTACATATTTCCTTCAACTCTCACAGCAACCCCCTGCGTCATGACCATCCCCTTCCGCATTAGGCAGGTGAGAAGAGTGAAGCTCATAGAAGTTACGAAGTTTCTGAAGGTGGCACAGCTAATAGGAAGTTGACCAGGAACAAGTGACAAATTTTGAGGTGACAGCATGGCAAAGTGTATCATTTTATCTGTTAGTACTTAGGAGCCTGGGTGAAAAAATGGCAAACGGGCCGGGCGCGGTGGCTCACGCTTGTAATCCCAGCACTTTGGGAGGCCAAGGTGGGCGGATCACGAGGTCAGGAGATCGAGACCACGCTGAAACCCCGTCTCTACTAAAAATACAAAAAAAAATTGGCCGGGCGAGGTGGCGGGTGCCTGTAGTCCCAGCTACTCAGGAGGCTGAGGCAGGAGAATGGCGTGAACCCGGGAGGCGGAGCTTGCCGTGAGCCGAGATTGCGCCACTGCACTCCAGCCTGCGCAACAGAGTGAGACTCCGTCTCAAAAAAAAAAAAAAAAAAAAATGGCAAACAGGTTCTTGGAGTGGATTCAGGACTGGGGCATGAAGGAAGACTTCAGCTGGACATGGGGAGGAAAGGGTTTAAAATCCATCTGAAGTGAGTGATTAGGAGTCGAAGCTAGACAGAGAAAAGAAAGGAATTGAGGCCATAAGCAGGCAGGAGGCTGGGGGATGGAAGTCTTGACAAGTGTGAGTCTGACTCACACTGAGAGAAACATTGGACATCACAGATCAGTCATCTCTCTCGCTCATAAATAACTCAAACAGAAGCTTGATAAACAATAGTTACCCTTACCATGCTGGGGAGTTCTAAAAATTCTTGCTTGATTTCTTTTTAGTGATTTATTTTGTCTTTTTTTTTTTTAATTTTTGTTTTCAATGCTGGCAAGAATCAATAAATTGATTTCCTACGACACAGCCTGTGGTTTGAAAACCACACTCTGGGTAGGGTGTGGCCTGAAGTGTGGTAGCGCTGGGGTGGGGACAGAGGTTAGAATGGTAGCCAGCTGTCTGGTTTGGATCTTTCTCAGCCTTCTTTTCTTGGCTAAGCCTGGCCCCTTACAGTTTTCCCTCAGCTGCTCCTGTGGTCTAAAGCCCTAACTCACCCTCCCAACTCGAATGAGATCCTACTTGGAAACACCTGTGGTACAAAGAATGGTGGCAGGGGGCCATGTCACAACCGGCCTTGGCCAAGCCAAATGCCTTAGGCATTCTAGACATACATAAATGTCAACATCATACATAGGTATCTGTCAGCTTCCAGGAGAGGAGAGAGAACATGAATCCTCCCCGTTTCAAAGGAATATGGTCAAAAGTATGGAGTAGCCTTCTTTGGGGCAGATAGTTCTTAATGTCTATGTTAGATTCAATTGACCTCACCTCTTTCTAATCTGAAGGATTTATTATTTGAATGGGTTGAGGACTTAAATGGATTTCCTTTTTGGTATCCATCTCTCCTGTTGGGAAACTTCATGACTTATTTCAGAAAAGAAGCCCTGATAGGCGGAAAGTTCCAAACATTAGATGCCAATATGTTTGTTCTCGATGCATGTTGCATGCATGTATATTTATACACCTATTGTAACACGGAGCTTATACAGAGAAAGTCAGTGGAACCTTAGAGGAATGCCTTAGGCATGCATGTATAGCTTTGAGAATTTACATTTGCATATATGAACTCACGGTGCTCCCACCTTCCTAGCTCAAGTTACCAATAATGTTTGAAATGACAAATTCAGGGTTATATAATTACTATCCTTTCTTCAAAAAAAAAACCCATTCAGATTATATTCTTTTTTACTTTCTTTTCTTTTAAATTTTGTGACTGACCTCTCTAATTACTTAGGGTAGTATATATACTTCTTTTCCCACATGGTATTTTTCACTGCTCTTGAGGAAGCACAACTGTTTTCTGCTATGACCACCTGTGTTATTCATCTCTGTAATCACAGGAAACAAATAACCAATTACAAACCTTTCATTTTCCTTCCTTCCATACCCCTTTCTCTTCACCCACTTATGGGTCCTGTAAGTTTTTCCATATTGGTCCTTAAATCACTGGATAATGTTCTGATTAATGTCGAAAATCTTCAGTTATCCTCTCTCCTTCCACAGACCCACTCATTCGGTAAAATGTCCCTGCCCACAGTGCTGACTGACTGATCACTTCAACCATCGCACTACAGTGCCTCTATTAGACAACCCACTAATGACGATTTATAGTGGGTTAAATAGCAGCCCCCCCCCACCAAAGATCTGTCCATATCAAATCCCTGGAACCTGTGAATGCTAACTTACTGGGGAAAGAGTTTTTTTGCAGATGTAATTAAGGATCTTGAGATGAGATCATCCTGGATGACCCAGGTGGGCCCTAAATCCAATGAGAAGTGCCCCTATAAGAGAAAGACGAGGAGAAGACACAGACGCAGAGAAGGCCACATGAAAATGGAAGTGGACATTGAAGTGACGCAGTCACAAACCAAGGAATACCTGGAGCCACCGGAAGCTGAAAGATGCAAGGAAGGATTCTCTCCTTGAGCCTTTGGAGGGAATCTGGCTCTGCCGACACCTTGATATCAGGCTGCTGGCTTCCAAAACATGAGAGCATACATTTCTGTTGTTTTCAGCCCCCAAGTTTGTAGGGATTGGTTACAGCTGCCCCAGGAACCTAATACATGATTGAAGACCAGCTTTTAATGTACAAACCCTAGTACGAGGCACTGCAAACCTCAGAGATCTCCACACAAAAATGTAATTTTAACCATTTCAAATTGATTAAACTTCTTTCCACTCCAGTATAAAAGTTGGTACCAAATGACCATGAAGTGTTCATAATATAGAGGTGTTACAAGCCCATCTTTTCGAAATGTGGACCAAGAAATACCAATAAAAGGAAGATTTAGCACCTTCTTGTATGAGGTTGCTGCAACACTGATGATGTCAATATGCTTTTTCAGTGACAAGTATGGACAGTCTCTTCTTCACCCTCCTTCCCTATAGCTACATTTCTAAACAAGAAAGGTCTACAGACTGCCTAATGTGGATGAAATGATTTTACTTCTAATATCTCCCAATTACCTAAGGGTAATTTTCAAACTCCTTAGCCTGGCTCAGGGGCCCTTCACAATCTGGTTCTAGTTTATCTCCTGGCTCAGTGTCTTACCTGGCAAAAATAGAAGCTGGGTGAATCGTAGTTGGATAAATGAATGGATATCTGGCTCAGGCCGGATACGGCTGTTCATTCGCACAGGTTTGCCTCTCCCATAGACCAAGAGTAGGCCCGGGCCTTATTCAACTTCCTATTCCAGCAACTTGGAAAGAGCCGGGCAAACACTAGGTGCTCAGTAAATGTTTGTTGAGTAAAGAATGACTCTTTCTAATTAGCCAGGCATGGTGGTACACACCTGTGGTCCCAGCTACTCAGGAGGCTGAGGTGGGAGGATTGCTTGAGCCTGGGAGGTCGAGGCTGCAATGAGCCATGATCGTGCCACTGCACTTACACTACAGAGTGAGACCCTGCCTCAAAAAAAAAAAAAAAAAAAGGAATGACTCTACCCTCCAAGCAAGCAAGTCATTTTAAGTAGAAATAACCATGTGGCATTCCATATATATTTTTTAATCTTTTGAAATATTTTTGTTTCTAGATTAAGAAAATGCTATCACAAAGTCTCTGTGTGGTCAAAGGTATCAGCCACTTCCAGCGCTCAATGTGGTAATGAGGAAAGGCATAATTTCCTGTGGTTTGACAATAACGTGACAGGAATAGCTCCAACTGCTTTGAATAGATTATTGTGCCCCTCCATTGAAGTTCCAAACTGTGGAATCCTACTGAACAAATGTGACCAGCCCTCAGCCAGCCAGGTGCTGTGCTTATGGATACACGTGGTCATCATTTTGCTTGGTTCTCTGAGGGATTTCAAAATTTGAGCAACCATTTCAGCCCCCAACAATCATACAGTTGAATTGTAAAGAGAAGGCAAACAGAGGAAGGGGAAGGATTTAGCAATAAGAAGTGTTTCTTTGGAGATTGAACATCTAAGCCACAAAATCCTAGCAAAAGATAGATTTTAAAATGCTATCTATCCAGGTTGGGTGTGGTGGCTCACACCTGTAATCCCAGCACTTTGGGAGGTGGAGGCAGGGGGATCACTTGAGGCCATGAGCTTGAGACCAACCTGAACAACATAACAAAACTCTGTCTCTACAAAAAAAAAAAAAATTTTTTTTTTAATTAGCCAGGCCTGGTGGCAGATGCCTGTAGTCCTAGCTACTCAGAAGGCTGAGGTGGGAGGATCACTTGAGCCCAGGAGTTTGAGGCTATAGTGCAGCTATAATAGGGCCACTGCACTCCAGCCTGGGCAATAGAGCAAGACCCTGCCCAGAAAAACAACAACAACAAAACCCTATTCATTCAGTCCATTTTTAGATCTTGGGCATTCCTCAGAAAGGATTCTCAAAAAATAACAGTCAAGAGTTATCGTTATCATGCCCAATCTTTCTTTTTTTTTTTTTTTTTTTTTGAGACGGAGTCTCGCTCTGTCGCCCAGGCTGGAGTGCAGTGGCGCAGTCTCGGCTCACTGCAAGCTCCGCCTCCCGGGTTCACGCCATTCTCCTGCCTCAGCCTCTCCGAGTAGCTGGGACTACAGGCGCCCGCCACCACGCCCGGCTAATTTTTTTGTATTTTTAGTAGAGACGGGGTTTCACCGTGGTCTCGATCTCCTGACCTCGTGATCCGCCCGCCTCGGCCTCCCAAAGTGCTGGGATTACAAGCGTGAGCCACCGCGCCCGGCCTATCATGCCCAATCTTTCTATGCTAATAGAATATTTGATTGCAAGGTGAAGAATCAGTCAGTTTCCTTCAAAATTCACTCACCGTTGAACTTTTGGAGGGATTTGAATTAATCATTCTAGATACATTTGGAAAAATGGCTACTGTAAAGCGAAGAATAGGTATTAAACCTCATTTGGAAATCCAAAGCCTTTAGACTCATCATGTACCCTAAAAACGGAAAAGAATAATTTCTTAGTATTTTCCACTTGGAGTCAGATGAAAAATGCATCTTGTAACTAATGGAGGGCACAGGAGGGCAGGGACTACATCTTCTTATTTACAACCGTGTCTCTGTGGCAAATGAATTACCTGGCATGAACTGGTGGAGTGAACTAATGATCCAGTGCTCTGGCTTCATAATATGGAGTTGGCTATAAGTATTGATTCAAATCAGCACAACCGGCCGGGCGCGTTGGCTCAAGCCTGTAATCCTAGCACTTTGGGAGGCCGAGGCGGGCGGATTGCCTGAGCTCAGGAGTTCGAGACCAGCCTGGGCAACATGGTGAAACCCCGTCTCTATTAAAATAAAAAAAAAAAAAAAATTAGCCCAGCATGGCAGCATTCACCTGTAGTCCCAGCTACTCAGGAGGCTGAGGCAGGAGAATTGCTTGAACCCAGGAGGTGGAGGTTGCAGTGAGCCGAGATCGTGCCACTGCACTCCAGCCTGGCGACAGAGTGAGACTCCATCTCAAAAAAAAACAAAAACAAAAAACCCAGCACAGGCCGGGCGCGGTGGCTCACGCTTGTAATCCCAGCACTTGGGGAGGCCGAGGCGGGCGGATCACGAGGTCAGGAGATCGAGACCATGGTGAAACCCCGTCTCTACTAAAAATACAAAAAAATTAGCCGGGCGTGGTGGCGGGCGCCTGTAGTCCCAGCTACTCGGAGAGGCTGAGGCAGGAGAATGGCGTGAACCCGGGAGGCGGAGCTTGCAGTGAGCCGAGACTGCGCCACTGCACTCCAGCCTGGGCGACAGAGCGAGACTCCGTCTCAAAAAAAAAAAAAAAAAAAAAAAAAAAAACCCAGCACAACCAAAGTCAGTGGCAAATTGCTGTTCAAAGCTCTTTAAATATATTTTTTAAAAACATATTTAAAATTGTGATGTCTAACATGACATTCACGTGTTCGAAGGGACCCCCAAACCAGCATGTTAAATGAAGTCTCGACTGGGCGTGGTCGCTTACACCTGTAACCCCAGCTCTTTGGGAGGCCGAGGCAGTTGGATTGCTTGAGCTCGGGAGTTTGAGACGAGCCTGGGCAACATGGCGAAATAAAAAATAAAAAAAATAATTAGCCAGGCATGGTGGCACATGCCTGTGGTCCCAGCTACTGGGAAGGCTGAGGTGGGAGGATCCCTTGAGCCTGGGAGGCGGAGGTTGCAGTGAGCCGAGATTGCGCCACCGCCCTCCTGCCTGTGACAGAGAGACCCCATATCAAAAAAAATAAAAATAAAAAAAAATGAAGTCTCCATCAAGTAAGGGGAGAAGTGTGCTTTGAGGCACAGAAGGAAGAGTGCATGGTGTATGCACACAATGAATGTAGCATGCACCAGCCCTGCCTACAAAAGTCTCAGAAGCCAGGAGCAAAGATGGTACTAGCACGACAATGTGATTACAGAAATAAAATGCTATGCAAGTGTCCAAGGAAAATATAAACTAGGTAAATACAGGTCTTAGAAACATATTTTCTTCCTAGCTTGCTTTGTTGTACATCTCTGCCTTACATTTGTAATTTCACCCCTTCTCATTACATGCAGAGAAAACCTAGTTGAGTCCCAAATTGGTGTGTTTGATTCTCTTAGATTGCAGCGTAAGCCACTCTTGAAAGTGTAATCTGACAGAAAGGATTTGGGAAGTGTGGAGTGCGGAGGATATTTTTTTCTTATTTTCTTGCTAGGCTAGTGAAGGCTACTAGGGTAAATGAAGCATTGAGTGCTTTCAACGTTCTCAAACAATGTTTGAAGTTTACATTCTTGAACAAAGAAAGACTCAAGATTTTTTATTTTTACTTTTTGTTTGTAATGTTGTCTCCAAAATGCTCTGTTCTTTCTAGTAAGCACAAAATTGACCCCATATGTTTAGAAAAAAAATGCAAAAATATTTTCTTTTTGTCTCTTGAGGAATTAGATGCTTCTTTGGGGGAAAATAAACAGACCTTCCTTGTGCATTTAAAGGAGACAATACCTGATTCTGACTACAATGGGTCTCTTACACAGCCGAGAGACTCAAAGTTTGTTAAGATTTTGAATCTCCCCTCCCCCCATACACACTCAATCTTTGCATACACAGCCTAAAAGCTGTGTTGTTCTCCTGAAGGAATAAAATAGCTTTAAAATTCCAACCACTGGAAGGCTGGAAATGTGGCTGTGATGGTTGACAAATTTGCAAGATTTCAAAATGAAGCCAGCTCAATCTCCAAGGTCCTTTAGTGAGTCTCTTTTTATTTCCTTTATTTTTGCTTTATTTGTCTTGATCAATTCAAAATTTGCAGAAATCCCAGACTAAACTGTGTGACCTTCAGGGCTTACTTAAGTTACGTTGGCCTGTTTTGTCCTGGGGGGGAAGAGAAACAGTCATAGGGTCTCCTTTAATCCCAACGTTCTCTCATTCTAAGGGTAAACCTAATGTCCCCTTTGTATCTGTGAAAAATACTGTCGACTCCCAAGTCCTACATAGCAGGAACATATGTCCCCACACTGACTCATAAATACCCCCAGCCCTTCTGGGAGGAATCTCTCTTGGGAAAAACAAAGAATCCCCCATCAAAATTAAAAAAATAAACAAATAGAGTCTCTCCCATCCCCGTGTGCAGCAGTTAAGTCTACAGAGTGTGATATGGGCAGAAGTTTCTGAATTTCCCCATTCCACACGTCAAGCAGCCTGAATTCAATCATTACCAGATTTTTTATTTTACTTTTTTTTGTGTGTGTGCTATGTTTTAGCTTTGTCCCTCTAGGGGAGAAAGGCCTTCTGTTCCATGAATCATCCCTTTTCCTAAATGTTCCTTCTTCAACTGAGGAACACTGGGGCTGGGTTAATTTCTTAAAATCTTCTTTCGTCTTTGCATTGTTTGAAAAAGGCACACAGCAAAAGCCTACGTGGGAATGGTTTCTCTTTGTGCCTTGGGCATTTGCACTGTGCCCACACTCTTCCTTATAGGCAAGAAAAGAAAACTGCAGGGCTCCAGGCCCGTCTCCATCTTGAGATGGCTCCAGAACCTTTGTGCTTACTCCTCTCTTCACCGAGCTGAGCGGGCTGTGGCGCTTCAGGTTTTGTAGCAGCCTCTGCAGCAGCCGGTACACACCCCTTCCCTTGCAACGCAGAGCAAGGCTTCTAGCCTGATGGTCTACTTGATTGTCTAAACCACAGGTAAATGGTTTCCTGTACATTTCTCAAAATAAGCGTTGAGCAAAGGAAATGAAAGCAACCAATTTAATAGTGATCAACAATTTTCCCTACTCCTCCGCTTCAAAAAGCGTATTTTCATAAGTCGGTTTTGAGAAAAATGTTTAAGTTCTTGGACACTTGCATTGCAAAATTTAGCTTTGCAGAATTCAGTGAACTAAGAGCCTTCTTAAATGCTGTTGTTTTCCGCTTAATAAAATTGGTGCTTATTTAAAAAAAAAAAATCTCCACCCTTTCCTACAGAACCAAGGAATCCATTAAAGACCTTATAGAATGGCAAATCTTTAACTTTTAAAAAATTGGTGTTGTCTTCCTGCACCAAGGACTTTGCTTTTACCCATCAGTGAAAATAACTACTTCTGATGATTGATAAGTTATCAAGGACTTACAGACCTAAATGTGAGTCAATTAATTCCCGCTGGATTTAAACTTAGTACAAATCTCACCTGTGTCCTGCTAGTGTCCTTTAAACCCAAAAGATCGAATAAGTTCTTTTAAATCCAAAGATTATTCAAATGAAGAGGACCCAGTAAATTTAAAATCATGTTCACTAATGGTAACTGTATTCATTAAAGCAATCGCAAATATTGAACTCTAATTAGAAACTGGCCATTAGAAAATGAGTAAGCTTGAGTCCTAAATTCCTTAATGCAGCTGCTAAAAATGTAATTTTTACTCATCTATGTTAATGCTAGCACTTGGTTAAATAACCAAGTTCAATTTGATACCCTAAGATACTGTGCTGTAAATTATCACCTTCATTTTCTTGAGCACGTGCATGTCAGCTTATCAAAACCCGTAACTGAGAATATATTTTTATTAAAGCTCTCACACAATTCATACTAGGAATTCAATCAGCCTGAGAAAATGATCTAGTATAGACAAGGTATTTTGCATACCTGGTTGAAACCCATTTCTATGCCATAAGGGAATTTATCCAGTCACCAGATGCTTGTCCCTCCCCAGTGGACCAAGAGGTAGGCCTCTTTGCAAAGGTTTCATCCGCGATCCTTCCAGAGACCAGACACACCAGCTAAGTTTTTAAACTTTTTATTTGCATATTAAAAAAATTGTGCATTCCAATAATTAAAATCATTTGAACAAAAAAAAAAAAAATGGCACTCTGATTAAACTGCATTACAGCCTGCAGGACACCTTGGGCCAGCTTGGTTTTACTCTAGATTTCACTGTCGTCCCACCCCACTTCTTCCACCCCACTTCTTCCTTCACCAACATGCAAGTTCTTTCCTTCCCTGCCAGCCAGATAGACAGATGGGAGAGGCAGGCGCGGCCTTCGTTGTCAGTAGTTCTTTGATGTGAAAGGGGCAGCACAGTCATTTAAACTTGATCCAACCTCTTTGCATCTTACAAAGTTAAACAGCTAAAAGAAGTAAAATAAGAAGGCAATGCTTGTGGAATGTACAGTGCATATTGGCGGCGCACGCCTCATTACGATTCGCCTGCTTGCTTCTCCTGTTCAATCGCTGTGACCAGAAAAAAAAAAAAAAAAGATGGAGGGAGATGATTAAAGGATTCAGTACAGACTAAAAGGCTTTCATTTAAAGCATCTTTTCAAATCATAAACATTCTGCACGGTATTCCATAATTGAATAAAATATGTATATTGAATAAACTAAATAGAAATACATTTTAATGGGTGTGTTTGTATTAATATGGCATATTAAATATTCCATTACTAAATTACTAAAGCCCCGTGTTTGTTGGCTGCAAAACCATTTTTATTTAACCTTTGCAAGCCACATTCATCAACTGTCGGCTCTTCCCCCGCACTTCCCCCTCCCGAATTCTTCCCGCGGCCGCTCCCAGCCTCCCGCCCTTCCACCGGCCGCTCCCACCCAGCCTTTCTAAAGATGCGGGTGGTTCGCAGCTTACTTTCTTTGGAAGGCAGTGGATTTTTCTCTTGCGTCTCTGTCTTCTTCAGTTTCGACTTATCGAATTTCTCGATCTCAGCCATATCGGGTTTGTCAGACATGGTTGCGGAGAAAAAGCTGCAGGGAGCAAGCCAAGAGCGAGCGTGAGGAAGAGCCACCCGCCCCACTGTCTCTGGGCTGGGAACTGCGCTTCTGCCCTACCTACCTGCAGGCTGAAAACCCTTCCCGCCCTCCTTCCGCTGCCGTTCCGCGCTCACGAGCTTCCTCTTTCTACAGAAAAAGAGGCGACACCCCCCGCGCCCCTCCTCCCCATATTTCAAAACGCTGTGGACCAAAGAGGGCGGATGCCTCTCAAAGCCGAATCTTGCAGAATAAAGGAAATTGACCACTGCGAATTGTTAATTACAGCGTTTAAAATTAAAGGCTGGCTAGGACAAGAGAAGAATAGAAAAGCCACTTCCGAATTCAAGTGGAAAAAATCGGCAAGAATTCCTAAAATGGAGCCCAGGTAGGAAAAGCGTTTCCATTTTCTAGCCGCGGCCTCTCCGCAAGGATGCGGGCCGGATCCGGCTTTCTCGTCCTCTCACAAAGGCGGCGGCCGCGGCTGGAGCTTCCGACCACCGCCCTACCCGCTTCCTCGCCCGCGCCACAATGCAGCCCCGCACACAAAGCGGCCGCCGCGCGCCCCGAAGCCGGTCTTGCCTGCTCTCCTGGCAATTCGGCATCCCTGGCACACATGTCTCTGCAAAGACTGTGAAAATATCATAGTATATATAGCCCCGCCGCCGCCAGGCTGCACAGATGCAGCCCGCGCAGCCGTCCGAGGCTGGGAGGAGGCTCGGGGCTCGGGAGATGAACCTCAGAACAAAGGACCTGTCTGTTCCCCCATATCTCAGCCTCCAAAGCAACGCACAATACCTTTGCGGGCAGACACTAACAAATTTTTTAATGTCCCCTCCGAGCGGCACGGCAAAACGCCAGTTTTTCGGTTTTGTTCTTAAATCATCGATTTCCCCACCCCATTATCTACCATCTAGGGTGTTTCGCATCCCCCCAGCTCCCCAAAGCAGCCTTCCCGGGGAGAACCACTGGGGCTCGGCTTTAGGGAATGCGTTCACAGGGACGCAGATGATGAAAGGGCGAGCACGGTGGGAAAGGGACGGAGGCAGGAGGACGAAGGAGGCAGGGGCCCTGGGGCTCACCGGAGCGAGGCGCGCGAGTACGAGCGAAGACTGGTCTGTGCAGTGGCCACCACCGAGTTGTCGGGCGGGGTGCGGCGGGCGCCGCTTTATGGGCGCTCCTATGTAAATGAGGTGATGTCACCCGTCGGCCCGCTTAACTCCTTCGCGCCGCGTCTCGGAACGGCATCCGGAGGCCTGCCGGGCTTTTCGGGAGCCCCACCCCCATCCGGGGTCCACTAGTGCACGCTAACCACCACGATGGCGAAAAAAATAAATGAGCAAAGCACGCTCCAACACTTCATAACACATTTTCCTCTTTTACGTTTATTTCATTACGATGAATTTTTGCAACAGCAGCGCAAAAATTGCTCTTGGGGACCAGTGCATAATAACTAAGGGTCGGGGTGGCACCTGGGGTGACAGGCATTCTTTTACTGCGAAACTGCCTTTGTCTACTGTGGACATCTCCACACAAGGGCGCGGTGTCTCTGCCTGGAGGGCCTGGCCCGCTGCAGGGGTACGATTCCTGTGACTCAGCTTTCAGACCAGTGGAGGGCATGCGCCCCACCCCGGGCCTCTTTGTCTTCCTTGCTGGCGTTCCTCTTGCCTTGGGTGGGACGTAAAGCACCCTTAAGTGATTTTAAAAGAGAAAGTTTCATCACTGAAACATCCATATTGTTTCATCAGCATAATTTTTGTGAGCACTCGAGTCAACAGTAATATTTGCTGGGTGTAAGGTAATTTGGAATTTATAGGGTAAAACACCTCCCTCTTAGCAAAATAAGTCAAGCTCAAGCTCTGCCATTGACTTTACTGCCTGACAATGAGGAAGTTCTTTACCTTCCGCTTCCTTATTTTCATAAATTATAAAAGTGATGGCTAAGGAGGCCTGCGTTGAATTCCAAAGACTACAGTTACATTATCTCTAACGTCTTAAGGTGAAATTCAAAAATCAAATTATATTTTCGAGGGAGCGGTTTCCAGCACTAGGACATCTCTGAAGTGCATCTGCATCTGGAAATATAAGAGTTTCGGGTAGAGGGAAGCAGTTTTCAAAATGGCACCTGACTCTGTGAATACCAGTGACCCACTTGCTACTGAAAATTAGTTACAAATACCATGCCACGCGCCTGCAAATGGCGTGTGAAAGGAAAAAGACGCGCCGGTTACAAAGAGGCCTAGCTGTGATTATTTCTAAGAGACAAGGCAGTGTGCAAAATATTCCTTCTCCTTTTCCGTGGCCTAGGGAAGTGTTTTTAGAAACCCCTTGCTAATCATTTTTATGGCAAGGCTTTTGTCTCGCTGGGGATTAGAGTCAACCTTATATATAGACCCTTGAATGCCACTGCCAGCAGCTTGGACTTCCCCGTTTCTCCATCTACTTGACTTCCTTTTTCCTGGGGAGGAAGGAGGTGGGGGTGAGCAGGGGCAGGTGACCGTCTGGTTCCCTAGTTAATGCTCTGCTGGGTGGCTACCTTCCTGGCCTCCGAATGGGGCACTGGACCTGTTCGTGCATGCACCAAATGTCACCTGTCTGGTAACAGTCCCCCCGCCCCTATTCCATGTTGGGAGTCCACTTCATCGTTGAAACACAGAAAAGATCTTGCAGGGTTAGCTGGCAGCTGCCATTGTACCGACACCGTTTCCGCAGGTTCTGTGATTCCATTTCCCCTCACCCAGCTGCTGTCGAAAATCATTTCTTTCCTCCCAATGTCTCCTGATGACAAAGGAGTGCCACTACCTTCTCCTGGCTTCTTCTCCCAAGGGCCTTTCCTCAGAAAGGGTTAGGCCTCACCGAAGCAATTCTCCAAAGGAGATGGACGAATGCAAACTTGGAAATGTCTGGAGAAGTTTTCCAGTGCGGTAGCAAGCAGCCTTCCACTGTGCTGAGACACTGATAGAGGGCAGGTGGAAACAGAGAGGAAGAGAAAGAGAGACGCCTGCTTAAAGGAAAAGAGTTCCCATGATTGGGATTGACCTGCCAACCGGTCAGGAGACCTAGAGAGACAGGAAAGGGAAGGGTGGTGCAGATACAAGGAAATGCAAACCAAAGGAATATTCTTAAAAGTTGCATGACTCTGGCCACGTGAATGAATCTTTCTGTGCTGGAGTTTTCTCATCTGTAAAATGGGTTCATTGCAACACCGACCTCACAGGGTTGTTAGGAGGATTAAATGCTTCAGACAGTGCATGACAATTAGTAAGCTCTTTCTATTGTTATTATTCACATGATTTAGGATGGAAGGTTGAGGAAAAATAATACTTGTCTTAGTGTTTAGAATTACTTGAAAATTTTAGGTGTCTTGATATTATTTCTCCTATAGAGACATTTATATATTATATATTATTTCTATATAATTAATATATATGAATATATATTATTATTTTCGCTTACAAAATGTTGATAGAAGATCTTTTGGTAGTTTTACAGCAAATAAAAAATGACAACTGTCGGTTGATATTTTCTAAGAGTCAGGCATTGTAACAGAAGTTTTACATTGGTTTTTTCCTTTCCCACCGCCTTTCCATGAGAAGTTTCCAGATGGGGAAACTGAGGCTTAGAGAGCCATCATTGGGTTACCTCAGCTGGTAGCCACTCTGTCATATATGCCAAGAGCATAGAAAAGTCCTCCCCGCATCCTCTTAGTCTGTACCCGAGAATCACCAGGAAGAGTGTGAGTAACTAGGCTGCTGTGCTTTCCACAGTGTCTGGTGGATAGTAGTTGCTCAATAACAGTTCTCCCACTGCATTGAATTGATTTTCTTTTCTTTTCTTTTTTTGAGACAGTCTCGCTCTGTCACCCAGGCTGGAGTGCAGTGGTGTGATCTCAGCCCACTGCAGCCTCGACTTCCCGGATTCAAGCCGTTCTCTGCCTCAGCCTTCCATGAATTGATTTTCTTAAATGAGGGAGGTACTTGAACTCAGGTGTTGAACCTGTGAGTCTAATTGCCTTGCTTTCTTCTCCCCAGATAATTAAATCCATTTAGTCTTCATGTTCTAGATGTCAGAATGTTCCAGGATCATTCCTGCCCCAGGCAGCTATTTATAAGTCTGTTAATATGTGCCGGGCACAACTACCATTGAGGTAGGAGTTTTCGATCCCAATTAAAAAGACAGAGGCACACAGGGGCAAAGGAACTGCCTACAATGGGTGCAGACATTGTTCCCAGTGAGAACCCCGCCCCCCCCCCCAAAAAAAGGCCTTGAGTGACTCTGGGTTGTATGGTGCACTCTGGCCTTGGGGCTCTCCGGTGAAAGATTAGAGTCCACTTTGCACCTGTCCTGCCTTCCTCATCTCACGGGCCACAGCGCCCCATGAAAACTGTGCCAACATTGCCTGCATTGAAGGGCGGTTCCCCTCCAACCCTGTGTCCGGTGGAACCCGGAAAGGGTGGCAGGGGACGCAGTTTTATTTTGCTTTCCAGGGCGGGCCTGGGATAGAGTCGTGGCTATTTCTAACCGTGGAGGAGTTGGCTAGAAGTCTGAATTCATGAAAATGAGTTCTATTAGTTTGAACCTATTTAATTTTGTGCCAAGAACTTACCAGAAGAAGAGGAGAAGGAAGAGGAGGGAGGAACAGAAGAACAGAAACAAAGCTGAGCTCCCAACTCTTGCCTTCTCAAGCCCAGATCCCTTTGTCTGAGTTTCAGGGCCTCCTACCATCTGCCCCACCTGCCTGCACCCCACGTTCCCCTGTGGCCCCTGCAGTCTCCATCTGGTCTCCCTCACAGCGGAGCCCTCCTTCCACTGATTGGAATCTAAAACCCCTTAAAGACACAGCCTAAGTCCCCCCCGTGAATAACAGGAAAATGAAAAGAGAAAGGATATTTAGTAGACTAGCTATATCAGGTACCCTCAGTTATAAGCCCTTTTAAACAATATCTGATTCCATTCTCACCCTATGGAGTGAGTACTAATATCCCCATTTTTTCTACTAAACAAATTGAGGCTCCGAGAATTTAAGCAATTTGCTCTTTATCAAACGCCCAGGTCTGTCTACCAAGTCTTTCCACCGAGGCCTATCTCTGCCTTATCTTTAGTTGAAGTATCTTTCTCCAGGACTCCCACCCAGAGCGGCCCCACATGGTGCAAAGAGAAAGGCGAGCAGGGGGTGGCAGGAAAGCAAAGAGGAGTGAAAGAACACCCTCGCCCGTGCTCAGTGCTGAGTGCCGTGCTGCTGATTGTCCTGTTTGCTTTATTGATCTGATGGAAACTTTAGAGCCGAAAGAAATGTAAAAGGGATCTCATTCAACCCAGTTTCCCTTCTGTGGCTTGAATTTTCCTCTACAACATCCCCTCCAAGTGGTTACTCAGCCTCCACACAGCCAGGGAACAATACAGAAGCAGAGAATCTTCGAGTTAACGCAGGGGGCAATGAGTAGCTTAGCTTGGCAGGCACTTGCGTAAAATGAGAGAAAGTGACAGGAAATAACGCTGGGAGCCAGGCAGGGGCCAGGTTGTAGAATAATGATAGTAACAATCATGGCTGTAACCATAGCAGTAATAACAGCAAGTGCTTTCTGAGTGCTTTCCATATACTTGGGGAGCTTTCCATGTAGTATTTCCCGAATCCTCACACAATCCTATGACAGTGGCACCGTTATTTTCCTCATTTTGCAGATGAGGGAATCCTAGAGGGATTAAATAACTTCCCCAAGAAAACACAACGAAAGCCAAAGGCAGGATTTGAACTCAGACTGGCTGGCTCAGAAGCCGCCTCATTTAAACACTACTCTTCTCTAGAATCCTAAGGCCTTTTAAAGACTTTGTTCCATACGCCAGATAAGGATAAAGTTATATTCTGTCTCAATCAGCTGTCTAGCTCTTTCATCATGTAGATGTTTTTTCTCTTTTTCTTTTCTTTCTTTTCTTTTCTTTTTTTTTTTTTTTTAAGAAACAGGTTCTCTCTATGTTGCCCAGGCTGGTCTCAAGTTCCTGGGCTCAAGCAATCCTTCCACCTCGGCCTCCCAAAGTGCTGGGATTACAGGTGTGAGCCACCGCACCCAGCCTACATCATGAAGACATTTAAACATAGATATCGTAATAATGTCATATACATTAAAATTTTCCCTGCCCCAATTTTCAAATTATTTCATTACAGAAATTCAGTCTGCTCTTTTTCCTCCTCCTGCATGGCCAAGGCACTGGCAATAAAGAGAATTTGTATCCTGAACGTTGATAGTTTTCCTCAGCTTTTCACTACTTCAGTATTTTTTTTTCTTTTTTCTTTTTTTTTTTTTTTGAGTGGGAGTCTTGCTCTGTCACCAGGCTGGAGTGCAGTGGCGCAATCTCGGCTTACTGCAACCCCCGCCTCCCAGGTTCAAGCGATTCCCCTGCCTCAGCCTCCTGAGTAGCTGGGATTACAGGTGTGCACCACCACTCCCAGCTAATTTTTTGTATTTTAGTAGCCACAAGGTTTCACTGTGTTGGCCAGGGTGGTCTTGATCTCCTGACCTCGTGATCCACCCACGTCGGCCTCCCAAAATGCTGGGATTACAGGCGTGAGCCCGGCCTTACTTCAATATTTTTCTAAGAAGTCATTCATATTACAATGGCTAAAAAAATTCGTAGGTTCAATAGCATATTGAAAGGGGAGGCATTACACACTCCCAATGGCTTTCCGTGTTAAAAATGACAAACCTTTCATTCCATCGTGAAGCAGAATTATCCTTAGCAAGTAACAAGTGTTTGCATATTTTAATGTGTTTTTTCTGTGGGTGCAAAGCTTTATATAAAATATAGTTCCCAGATCATCAGCAGAAGATGGTTAATAGCTTTATGGTGAGGAAAATGGAGTGTAGGTAATGGAGCACTGGCTCAAATCTGAGGGGAAAACCCACGTAGGTCAAGATCAACTTCCCTGGCTGACCCTGACGATTTGGCCTCTCCAGGACTGGCTTCACAGGTGCACAGCTGTGCAGCTGCACTGGGCCTTACGCTCAGAAGTCCCTGGTGCTTGGCTTAATGTACTGCTGCCGCCATTTTGAGATTCTTACCCCACATTTCCATTTTGTACTGTGTCCCCCAAGTTCTGAAGCCAGTCCTGCCCTTTTTAGATTCTCATTCTCTGAGTGCCTCCAGTGCTACTATCTTTTCCTGGACCCAGGAATGGGCCATTACACATGTGCCTCTTCCTCTGCCTATAATGCCCTCTCAGGTCAGGCCCATTAACACTTCTCAGGTGTGGAAACTCCTTGTTCTTCTTGAGTTGAGAAGGTGGTGGCAATTTAGAAAAAAAAAAAAAACTTTTTATTAGGAAACTAGAGGAAAACAAATTTTAAAGCACAAAACAATGGGCTTCTTAACAATACTATAGAGGTTAATCTTAGGTTGATTTGGCCGGCAGAGCTTAAGGGCCACAGCATCTTAGTTCCCTCACCCATTCCCAGCGCACCTGGGAGGAGGTGTGGATACCAGACCAAGGTTCTCAGACTGCTGGCACCAGTAGAGCTGGTGGCACCAATGCCAGAATTGGAATTCTTCATCCCTCTCTCAATTTTCTTTCTAGTTGAGGGACATTCTTGTTGACCCAGGACCGGGCCATGCTTGTGCACAGCAGACAATCCCAAGAAATCTTTGATCTTTATGAGCGAGAGGAACTCTCCAACATCACCTCCAGCCGTTCCTTGTTGGGGTTCTTGGACTGTTTTATCCTGACTTTGCAGCTAAGTTTGTCAGCTCTCCTGGAAGTTTTCCATGCTCCTCCTCTTTCACCCCTTCCTTTTGCTGGTGGATCAGTCTGAGTGTGTACACAGGATGCTCTAGCCTCTTTGCCACCTGCAATGCTTCGATCTGAGCCTAGGTGCCCTTGGAGCCAGCGTTTTGGAGCAGCCGCCACCGTTTTCTAGGCCTCTGTGAGGTGCACACACCAGTTCTGTTCTCTTCCTTTCTGCTGGGTTATTTTTTCCTGTCTGAGGGATGGCTGCAACTTTCAGCTTACTTGTGCCTCAGAATTGACTTGCATGTACCAAGGCCAATGAAGGAGAATTGAAACTGACCCAATAGTCCCATAGATCAGCGGTTCCTAACCTTTTTGGCACCAGAGACCAGTTTTTGGCAACAGAGACCAATCTTTCCATGGACAGGGTCGGGAGGGTGCTGGTTTCAGGATGAAACTGTTCCACCTGAGATCATTAGGCATTAGCTTCTCATAAGGAGCACACAACCTGGATCCCTCATATGTGCAGTTTGAAATAGGGTTGGCGATCCTATGAAAATCTAATGCCGCCCTGATCTCACAGGAGGCATAGCTCAGGCGGTCATGTGGTAATGCTCCATCACTGGCCTCTCACTTCCTGCTGTGTGGCCCGGTTCCTAACTGCACAGCAGGGGGTTGGGGACCACCCCACCCCCTCATAGATCCTTTCTCAGAATTATGTCAATGCTTAAAATAAAAAGCCTGGGATCACAAATGAAAATTATATTTACATACAGTTACCAAAAGTTTTTAATAATTGTGATGTAATATATGTGCTGCTTTATATATTAAAGAACACAGTCTAGCAGTCAGTCTCATATCCACTGTAAATTCCAAATAGTGATCAGTGTTTGATATCTACACAGTGTTAACAGATATAAAAATATCTGTAATTTCTTTTGTTGATACAAGCACAGGAACTGCTAAGATATCAGAGGTTTCTTGACTACATGCGTATTTGAAGAAACCGCTAACATTCAGTTAGAGGTTAATGAAAATAAAGATGGGTTTTTTTCCTTCTAAGTTCCCTAGATTCTCTCCAAAAATCTCTTGGGTGTCCGTGGACCCCAAACTAAAGGAACGGTTTCTTAAACTAGAGAAAGTCACCAACAGCATTTTTGTTTTGTTTTTTGAGACAGAGTCTTGCTCTGTCGCCCAGGCTGGAGTGCACTGGCGTGATCTCGGCTCACTGCAAGCTCTGCCTCCTGGGTTCACGCCATCCTCCTGCCTCAGCCTCCCGTGTAGCTGGGGCCACAGGCGCCGCCACCACGCCCAGCTAATTTTTTTTGTATTTTTAGTAGAGACGGGGTTTCACCTGTGTTAGCCAGGATGGTCTCGATCTCCTGACCTCGTGATCCGCCTGCCTCGGCCTCCCAAAGTGCTGCGATTACAGGCGTGAGCCACCGTGCCCAGCCACCAGCAGCGTTTTTTGAGAAAAGAATGGAAGTGATGGTGTGGCTACTGATGAATGTGATAAACCAATAACTCTGCTTTTGAAATTTAATTTACCATTTACCTCTGAATAGTCTCTGCTTGATCTAAATTTCACCATCTATACCAGCAGCTTACCTGAAAGGGTTTGGGCACCAGCTCAGAGAAGGCAACAAATTGGAAAACAGCTGTGGCGGGGTGGTGGGGGGGTGGGGGGGGAAAGACCAGCTTATAGGTGTCACCTTACATTTTGGTGTTTAGTAATTCCTTATGTAATGCAACTCACATTTATCTAGTGTTAGTGAACTTCATCAAACTATTCTCTCACCTTTTGTGTCATTTTATCCTTAAAGTACTTGTATGCAGATAAAGGGACTAGATATTGGCATCAATATTTTGCAGAGGATGGAATTCAGCACAGAGAGGTTAAGCCACCCGTTCGAGGGTATTCAGTTGGTTTGCAGAGCCAAGACCATAAACCAAAACTCCTTGTTTGCAACTGTGGGCCCATAGTCCTTTAGGCATAATTTTAGGTGCTAGATCTCATAGAATCCGTACTTTAGGAGAAAGATTGTGTATCTAAGATGAGAAGGAGCCAAATTCAGATTCAGTCATATGTGAAACTCAGTCATCTCAGAGTGTGTATTTTACCTGAATACAGGATGGTTCGCCAATACTGGAATTGTTCCCAATGCTAACCAAACAATAATAGACCTGATTTTGTTTTGGCAGTGGCAGTGGTGGTGATGGTGGTATATATTGTTAGTTTTTGTCATACAAGCATCCATTTCTCAGATTTGAAATTACACACGTGGCTTCCAAAGACCTAAATTTACTCATTCATGAAAATGGCTTCCTAGTCTTTTTTTTTTTTTTTTTAGTACTTAAGGTCCTTGGCACAAAGAGTGAGCATACATTTGCACTTAAAGTTTTCTGTTTTTCTATGTATACACAGACAGGGACACAATTTTAGTTTGGGCCAGGAGGAGGTATTTTAATGTCTGAATTTTATATTTTGTACTCTGTGGTTATGTTTGCATAAATGCCTTACTTTTTAGCTAGAACACTGTGTTTGGTTTTGTGTAATGAAGAATTTGGCTGGCCATTATCTCTAGTTCCTGAGACGTAGCTTCTAAACCCTTGGAATTTCCTGAGTGATTGGAGTGTCTTTGTTATTCATGGTGGGCCCCTTGGACCAGGCCTGATTGTTTATGATAATGAGGTGGCTCACACTGGACAGTTTATGCTAATGAGACGATTCAGAATAGGGGCTGGCCAGGCCGGAAAGATCAAATATGTGATTAGAGGGTTGGGGCTTTAAGCCATGAGATATAAGCCCAACCTCTGGAGGGGAAAAGGGGAGCTGGAGAATGAACCATGTGACCAGTGATTCCATCAATCATGCCTGTATGAGGCCTCATTAGGCCTCAATAAAAATCTTAGTACACCAAAGCTCAAGTGAGCCTCCTTGATTGACATTACTCCTTGAGTATTGTCACATTTTCAGGCTGGGAGGATAACACATCCTTTTTTTTTTTTTTTTTTTTTTTTTTTTTT
>NW_026652282.1:9650842-9659761 GCF_009828535.3 Hylobates moloch | reverse complement strand
TCCCAAAGTGCTGGGATTACAAGCGTGAGCCACCGCGCCAGGCCTGATAACACATCCTTAAGGATGACAGAAGCGTTGCACTTAGAACCCTGACAGACGTTGCCCTGCGCATTTCTTCTTTGGGCTGTATCCTTTTACTGTAATAAAACTGTAAGTAGGCCGGGCGCGGTGGCTCACGCTTGTAATCCCAGCACTTTGGGAGGCCGAGGCGGGTGGATCACGAGGTCAGGATATCGAGACCACGGTGAAACCCCGTCTCTACTAAAAATACAAAAAATTAGCCGGGCGTGGTGGCGGGCGCCTGTAGTCCCAGCTACTCGGAGAGGCTGAGGCAGGAGAATGGCGTGAACCCGGGAGGCGGAGCTTGCAGTGAGCGGAGATTGCGCCACTGCACTCCAGCCTGGGCGACACAGCGACACTCCGTCTCAAAAAAACAAAAACAAAACTGTAAGTATAGCACTTCCCTGAGTTCTGTGAATCGTTTTAGCAAATTATTGGGCCTGAGGGTGGTCACGGGAATCCCTAATTTTAGCCAGTTGGTTGGAGGAGTGAGTGACCCTGGGGACTGGTGTCTGAAGTGAGGGCTGTCTTGTAGAGAATTTAACTTGTGAAGTTTGGCTTAACTCTGGGTAGATTTACAGAATGACAAAATGAGAAAAACGTGTACTCTCATTTATTAAACCAGTGCCAGGTGTATCATCTACTTTAATCCTCAGTTAAAACCCTTCAAGCCAAGTCCTTCTATTTTTGGTTTTGCTGGAAGGAAACTGAAGCTCAGGAATCACAAAGCTAAATTGAGATTTGAATGCAAAATTTTGAATGCAAACTCCAAAACCCAGAATAAACACCTTTGTTGAAAGACACAATTACAAAATTTTGTTAAAAGATCTTGACTGGGCCAGGCGCGGTGGCCCACACCTGTAATCCCAGCACTTTGGGAGGCCGAGGCAGTGGATCACCTCAGGTCAGGAGTTCGAGACCAGCCTGGCCAACATGGCGAAACCCCCATCTCTATTAAAAATACAAAAATTAGCCGGGTGTGGTAGCAGGAGCCTGTAATCCTAGCTACTGGGAGGCTGAGGGAGGAGAGAATCGCTTGAACCTGGGAGGCGGGGGTTGCAGTGATACGAGATTGTACAATTGCACTCTAGCCTGGGAAACAAGAGCGAAACTCTGTCTCAAAAAAAAAAAAGATCTCGACTGATCATGCTTATTTTTATAGAAATCATTTTAATATGCAACTACATTGATCTCCCATGTTTAATTTTTGAAATAGTCTTTTTTGTTCAACCAATTTTTATTGAGTTACTACTGTGTGGCAGGCATTGTTGTAGGAGCCAAGGATATCTCAATAAACAAAACTTCTGCCCTTAAGGAGTTTACTTTCTGGTGGGCCAGAAAGAGAGAATACATATTTTTAAAAATAAGTAGTGTGCATAGTATACTAGAAGATGACCATGGAAAGTGAGAGTAAGGTAAGGGAAATGAACAGGGAGTGTGTAGGAGGGGTGGTCCAGGTAAGCCATCAGAGGCAAGACTTCGAGGGAAAGAGGAAGTGAGCCATGCAGATGCCTGGGGGAGGTGCTCCAGGGAGAGGTCACAGCCAGCTCCAAGGCCCTGAGCAGGGACCATGACCACACACGAAAGCCAGCATGGCTGAAGCAGGAGAGCAGCAGTGTTCCCTGGAGTCGTACAACGTGAGGCCAAATAGGTCAAATCACCCTTATGGGAGTGTGGGATGGGTGGTGCCAAACATGAGGAACTTCCCAGGCCATTTTAAGAACTTTGGCCTTCCTTTTTTGCGTGAGTTAGGAAGCCACTGGCAGTTTGCCGTCAGAGAAGTCCCATGACCTGATTCAGGTTTGAAAGGGACCACGGCCACTCTGGCTGCTGGATTGAGACTAGACTAGGAGCAGGGAGGCTGCTTTACAGGCCATTGCAACAATTCAGGTGGAGGACAGACCAACATGGGATGGTGGAGTGGTGATGAGTGGACAGATGCTGGATGTATTTTGAAGGTAGAGCCAATAGGATTTGCTGATCTACAGGGTGTGGAGGGGAAGAGAAAGAAAGTGAGGAGTCCAGGCTGACGCAAAGATTTTGGTTTGAGCAACTGGAAGGATGGAGTGGCCATCCACTGAAGTGGAGAAACTTAACTGGGCAGGGGATGGGGAGGCGTGGTGTGCTCAGGTTTTAGGATAGATGATCAGGAGCTCGGATGGGATGTAGGACATTTGATTTGCCTAGTAGAGTCCAAGTGGACATGTCAGGAGGCATTTTAATAAAGATTTTTTTACTTTCTTCCTTCCTCCCAGTGTTCCTGCCTTCTCTACTGAAGGCAGAGAGGATACATACATATAGAATATGGCCTTCACTTCCAATGAGAACAAGAGCCATTGGGAACTGGCTTTGTTGTGAGTCATTGCTTGGCACCTACTGGGTACTTTGTGCAGACATGTTAAATGAAAGAGATTTAAATTTTGTACTAAAAGGAAATTGAAAAACAAAACAAAACAAAATAAATGATCATTCTGTGTACAAGAATGCTAAAACTGCCAGCAGAGGGAGAGTGCTTTGTCATTTGTTTTTGGTTTTACATTTCTGTAACATTAATGTTTTGCTTCCTTTATTAATTAGGACTTATTTATTATTTAGTTTGTAACATGCACCATGGTTGCAGTTACTAGAATGTTTTTCACTTTAGAATAATTTCAAACTTACAGAAAAGCTGCAAAAAGACAGACAAGAACTTTGGTATACCCTTAACCCAGATTCACCAGTTGTTAATAATTGGCCATACTTGCTTTATCAATATTCTACTATCTATCTATCTATCTATCTATCTATCTAATCTTTCTGTCTACCTACTTACTTATTTTTTCTAGACCATGTGAGAATAAGTTGTGAATATGACACCTTTTTACCCACAAATACTAGGTATGTATTTTCTAAGAATAAGGTCATTCTCCACCACAGCCACAGTACAATTGTCAGTACCAGGAAATGTCACATTGCTACAAGACTATTATCTGATGTGCAGACCTTATTCCAGTTTTGTCTATTAGCCCAATAACATTCTTATAACAGCTTTTTCTGGTCCATGTTCCAATCCAGGATCATGCATGCCCCACTAGTGTCTTTTAATTTAGAACTTTCTCAGCCTGTCTGTATTCCATGACACTGTTTTTGAAGAAGACTGGCCACTCATTTTGTGGAATTTCCCTTGATTTAAGTTTGACTGATGTTTCCTCGGGATTAGATTTGGGCTTGCCTTTTTGGCAGGAATGCTACTTGAGCGAGGGACACTGTGACCTTCTCGGTGTCTCACAGCAGGGGGCCCGTGAAGTTGGTATGTTCTGTTATTGGGATGTTAACTTGGATCAATTGATTAATGTGTTACCACCCAGGTTTCTCCACTGCAAAACTAGTATTTTTTGAGATGTGTTGTTTAATGTGTCTCTGTTCCCTGCATGGTGTGGATATTTCAGCTGTCTTCACAAAAACCTTAACTCAGTGATGGCGGGATAAATCATAGCCTTGATAAGGGTGAATTACTGTCCTCACCATGCACAAACCCAAGGAGATTCTGTGTGGTACTGAAGGACCCAGAAACGACATCAGCACTTATGCCTACTCACGGGTAACTTACCTGTCATCTGAGCAACATGACAGTATACACAGTGCACCCTGCTTCCAAAGGAGAAAATTTTTAAAAAATAAAACGTGGCAAAAATCATTAGAAAATGGCATTTGTTTCTCACAAAGGAGATTCACAATAACTTCCCACTCCCCGCCCCACCCCAAGAAGGTCTTTTCTTGTTAAAGGCTAACGAATGGGGTTGTTGATGACCTCTACAAAGGAGATTAAAAAACAATGGGGGAGTGAGGCCGGGCGAGGTGGTTCACGCCTGTAATCCCAGCACTTTGGGAGGCTGAGGCAGGAGGATCGCTTGAGCCCAGGAGTTCGAGACCAGCCTGGGCAACATGGCAAAACCCTGTCTTTACAAAAAATACAAAAATTAGCTGGGCATTGTAGTACATGCCTGTAGTCCCAGCTACTTGGCAGGCTGAGATGGAAGGATGGCTTGAGCACGTGAGGTCAAGGCTGCAGTGAGCTGTAGCCTTGGCACCACTGCACTCCAGCCTGGGTCACAGAGCAAGACCCTGTCGAAAGAAAGAAAGGAAGGAAAGAAAGAAAGAGAGAGAGAAAGAAAGAAACAACAACAAGAACAACAACAACAAAAACAGGGTCTGATGGCCCAACCTGCTTGCTGAGCATGGCAGGATCTAATTGTGTCTCAAAGACTGGACCAGAGAGTTGGGGATGCCCTTCCACCACACCCTACTGCAGTATTTATAGGCCCAAAGGGTCTTCAACTAGCCTGGCACCCAGTAGGTGATTGATAGATTACCCTCTGTTAGTTGAGGTGACTACTTTCCTCCTATCCCACTGGGGAAAGTGGCCTGAGCACTTTAGGGGACCCCTGGCCAAGAAGAACAACCACAAGGATCATTTATCGAGTGCTTGCCAGAGCCAGGCACTGCCCTAAGCGCCTCTTCATTCTCCCAGTGACATTGTGGGGTAGGTAGAGTGAACACTCCATTTTACAGAGAAAGAAATGAGCTCAGAGAAGTACCATGGCCAAGGTTGCTCAGCTAGTAAGACCAACCATTGAATGTGACAGTTTTAAGTTTTATTTTTCAGCATTTTATTTACATTTTCTACCCTCAAGCAGGGGCCAGCAGTGAGGAGAAGGTGAGATCTCAGATGCTGTAGAGACAGTTAAATTGGCCATTGACTAGGTCAAAAAAGTATATCTATATCCCTGTGTATGTATATATATACACACACACACACACACACACACTATATAAATATACGGTATAAGACTATATATATATACACACATCTGTATACATATACAGTATAAGACTGTGTATGTGCATATATGTGTGTGTGTATATATATATATATACACACACACACACAGTCATGTACTGCGTGATGACATTTCAGTGGTCCCATAAAATAATACTGTATTTTTTACTGTACCTTTTCTAATTTTAGATACACAAATACTTAGCATTATGCTACAGTTGCCTACAGTATTTAGTGCAGTGACATGCTGTACAGGTTTGCAGCCTAGGAACAATGAGCTGTACCATATAACCTAGGTATGTAGTAGGCTGTACCATCTAGGTTTGCGTAAGTACACTCTGTGATCTTTGCACAATGAGGAAATCGCCTAGAATGTATCCCCATTGTTAAGCGATGCATGACTATATATAAATATGTATATATATATATTTTTGTTTGGATGAGAAACACACTAACATTTGTAGTGATAAACATTTTTTATTGCTTTGTTGCACCCTCTCAGTAAATCCCATGAATTGAGTCTAAGGATGCTCATTTTACAGATGGATAAAACGAGGCTCCAGAGATCACAGTTGGCAAGTGGCTGAGCTGGGACGGTATCCAGCTCTATCTGGTTCCAAAGTCTGGTCTCTAAGGCCCTCCTCACTGAGCCAAGAACAACACGAGAAGATGCCCCTGTATGGTAGGCTTTCAAATGCAAATCAAACAATGAGGACCTCTCTGCTCCTTTCAGACTGACAAAAATGAAAAGGTTGAGTAGCGGCTCCAGTTGGCCAGAATGCAGGGAAAGAAAAGTGAAAGCTCTTATATGCTGTTGTTAGAAGGGTCAGTTCGTAGGGACTTTTCAGAGGCACCGGTGGCTGTCACAATTAAAACAGCATTTCCAGTTGAACCAGCATTTCCAGTTTAAGTCCAGTGACAGGACTCTTATTCTACAGCCATACTAACACACTTACATATACATATACATACACGTGCACAAACATCTAGATCTTACCCCCATAGCATTGTAGATAAGAGCAAAAGCAATCAACCTAAGTGTACATTAATTGGGAGATTAATTAAATACATGATAGAGTACCCAAACAATGGAAAACTATGCAGCTGTTAGAAAAAGATTGAGGCAGATTTATTCATGATATGCTGTGGAAGGATGTCCAAAGAATACTCTTTTTTTTTTTTTCCCCCGAGACAGAGTCTCGCTCTGTCACCCAGGCTGGGGTGCAGTGGCGCGATCTCGGCTCACTGCAACCTCCGCCTCCCAGGTTCAAACAATTCTCCTGCCTCAGCCTCCCGAGTAGCTGGGATTACAGGCACCCACTACCACACCCGCTACTTTCTGTATTTTTAGTAGACATGGGGTTTCACCATGTTGGCCAGGCTGGTCTCCAACTCCTGACTTCGTGATCCACCCACCTCAGCCTCCCAAAGTGCTGGGATTACAGGCGTGAGCCACTGCGCCCAGCCAGAATACTCTTAAGTGGAAAATAAAGAGCCTCATAAATAGTGTCTGATCCCTTCTGTGCAATAAAAAAGTGAGGTGTAGCGAGACCATTTCCAGAAGGGAATTTTAAGAGCTTACCTCTGGGGAAAGGAAATAGAGCCTCCTCTACCATTTACATTTTTACCAGAAGCATGCATTACTTTTGTATTTTAAATATTTAAAACATTATTGATGTTTTACTTTCATATTTTATACATTTAACATTTTTTGTGTGTATTTCTTGCTCAAGAAACTTGTCACAGAATCAACAACAGGCAGTTGAGTATGCCTTTGAAAGAAACAACGTAACCCTGGGCTTGGGGTTTCTTTAGTAAGAAAACATCTTTGAAAGGAAGTGAAACATACCACCAAGCACCAAGACAGAGGGAGGGGGACTTCCTGCTTATCTGCAAGGGAAGGAACTCGTGTTCTTAAAGGGGCAGGAGGAAAGTTATTTTCAAGTCCGCTGCTGTCATAACCCTAGATCAAACTAACTGCAGACCAGTCTGCAGTAGGCCCCGTTCTAGAATGCAAGTGTAGTTAGCCAGCCCACCATAGGCCCAGTTGAGAACTATCCTCACCTCCAGTGGCTGTGCTTTGGATGTTTTCCTTGTAGAATGTGACCACAACATTACATTTTGGTGAAGTGAATCATATTTTCAGTGAGGTAGGGAAGTTGCTCGTAGGATCATATAGTGATATGTATATGTGCCTGAATATTCATGTATGGTGTTTCTCTAAGTAGAAGCACGTGTGGCCAAATTGAACCACTATAAAAGTGTACATTTGTACAGGTACTTGGTTTCTTAATTTTGCCATTATTTTGCATTTGCTAGCTCACCCTTGCCTCCCAGCAGCCCTGTGAGGGCATGAGAGGGCAGTTGGCATCCCATCCATAAGTGAAGACATGAGACACACAGTAAGGGACTTCCCCAGGGTCTCTGAGCCCCTAGCAAGACCAGAAAGGGTCCCCAAGCCTAGCAGGTTGGCTTCTGGCCTGGTGCCCCGGCAGGGGAGGAGCTGTGGTTTCCTGTGGTTTCCTCATCCGTCTGTCTGACGGTTTATGTGGAAGTAACTTTCCACTAGCTTCTCCTAGGCCTCCCTCAAGAGTGAAGTGCCAATGGGGCCCTGAAAGGGGGCTCTTTGAGGGAGGATCCACGTGGGTAGTGGTTGGGGGATGCCTGGGAAAACAGGTGAGGCTGGCGAGGGCAGGGGTGACATCCTACCTCCCCTCTCAGCCTCTCATCTGTGCCCACACTCACCTGCCTTGTGTGGCTTTATAGCATGGGAGGCGTCTGCCAACTGCCCGATTCCTACTAGTTATTGGATAATCACTTCCACAGAAGCAGAGCAGAAAGGCCTCACACGCCACCGCAGGCTTGCTCTACTTCCACCCAGGTGACTGCCACTAGCGGCATGGCTTCTGCTGCCCCTGGTGCAGGAGGATTGGATGCGCTTGGCCCTGGCTTGTGGTTCCCTGAGAGGGCCACGTGGGGCTCAGGGAGATAACAGGGGACATCTGTGTTCTCTCCCCCTTCCCGCCATCACACCCTGAGGGAGGGTTGCCAGATTTAGCCAATAAAAATGGAAGATGCCCTCAAATTTAAATGGGAATTTCAGGTAAATAACAAATAGCTTTTTTTTTTTTTTTTTTGAGACGGAGCCTCGCTCTGTCGCCCAGGCTGGAGTGCAGTGGCGCGATCTCGGCTCACTGCAAGCTCCGCCTCCCGGGTTCACGCCATTCTCCTGCCTCAGCCTCCCGAGTAGCTGGGACTACAGGCGCCCGCCACCACGCCTGGCTAATTTTTTGTATTTTTAGTAGAGATGGGGTTTCACCATGTTAGCCAGGATGGTCTTGATCTCCTGACCTTGTGATCCGCCCGCCTCGGCCTCCCAAAGTGCTGGGATTACAGGCGTGAGCCACCGCGCCCGGCCACAAATAGCTTTTTAGTATGAATATGTCCCATGCAATATTTGAGACCATAGAAATTATTTTATTTCTGTGAAATTCCAATTTAACTGGGCATCCTGCATTTCATCTGACAAGACTACCCTGAGGGGGAAAACTTAGGCCCTCTCACAGGCACATTACTACTTTGGCTGTTTCTCTGTTTTTTATTTTTTTTAATTTTTAATTTTTTATTTTTGAGATGGAGTCTTGCTCTGTTGCCCAGGCTGGAGTACAGTGGCATGATCTCGGCTCACTGCAACCGCTGCCTCCCACGTTCAAGCGATTCTCGTGCCTCAGCCTCCCGAGTAGCTGGGATTACAGGTGCGTGCCACCACGCCCAGCTAATTTTTGTATTTTTAGTAGAGATGGGGTTTCACCATTTGGCATGGTTGATTTTGAACTCCTGACCTCAAGTGGTCAGCCCACCTTGGCTTCCCAAAGTGCTGGGATTACAGGCGGGAGCCACCGCTACCGGCCTGTCTCTTTATCCAAATTCTCCCAAACATAGACACACACACACACACACACACACACACACACACACACAGAGACAGACCAGACACACACACACACACACACACACACACACACACACACACACACACA
>NW_026652282.1:9453793-9650832 GCF_009828535.3 Hylobates moloch | reverse complement strand
ACACACACACACACACACACACACACACACACACACACACACACACAGAGACAGACCAGACACACACACACACACACACCCTCAACAGGTCTCAGGCCTCTTAAGTTCTCCTCTTAGGGCTCCTGTCAGCCTGCCCCAGCTGGGTCCTCTGCCCTAGGGGAGAGAGAATGGGAGGGGTGAGGAGGGGGTGAGGGGAAGTAGGGGAGGCAGAGGAAGAAGAAAGTTGCAGAAGAGAGCAACCTAGGCAGAGGTGGCTGAGAGCTCAACCCAGTGGAGATGTGGACTGTAAGAATGGATGGGAGCCACCAACGTGATAAAGTGGCCTGCAAGGCTCGGAGCTGGCCCGCCCAGCAAGAAGCCTGTGTTTAGTCAAGGTGGGGCCTGTGTTCACTCAATGGGGCCTGTGTTCACTCAATGGGGCTTGTGTTCAGACAAGCAAGCAAAAGCAAGCCTCCCTCTGAAGTCCCTGAGGCCCTGCGGGGCCTTGCTAGAGGACCCTCCCCTGTGGAGGCTGGCTTCAGCCCTGTCTTCTCCCTGTGGCCACCCAAAAGCAGGATGCAGAGCCAGGAGCAATGTGGAGCCAGCTCCTGGGGATGCAGAAAGTGCCAGTACTCCCACCCTCCGTCCTCCTCACGTTCTCATTCTGCAGAGAATTCCAGAGAGCCCACTAAGTGCTAACACGATGTTTCAGACTCTTTACTATCAACCTGACTGAGGTTTAATTGACATAAAATTCATCTTGAATGTACCTCGATGAGTGTTAGACAACCATGTACGCGCACGTAACCACCCTTCCCATCAAGATTCAGATCACCAACACCCCAGAAAGTGGCCCACTGTGTGAAGCTTCTTTGTCACCCTAAGGCAAAATGCGGTCATCACCCCCAACCCCCCCTTGGAAGGTCTTCTGCAGTGACATTTGTCCCAATTGCTGCCACCTGTGTGTTCTCTTTTTATTTTTATTTATTTAGTGATGGAGTCTGTCTCTGTCGCCCAGGCTGGAGTACAGTGGCGCAATCCCGGCTCACTACAACCCCTCCCTCCTGGGTTCAAGCGATTCTCTTGCCTCAGCCTCCCGAGTAGCTGGGACTACAGGACCATACCCGGCTAATTTTTGTATTTGTAGTAGTGACGGTTTCACCATGTTGGCCATGCGGGTCTCGAACTCCTGATCTCTGGTGATCCACTCGCCTCGGCCTCCCAAAGTGCTGGGATTACAGGTATGAGCCACCGTGTCTAGCCCCACTTGTGTGTTCTCTGTCTTCTGTCCCCATCAGGCTGGATCTCCTCAGTGGTCGGCCTGGGTCCTATTTCTCTCTGTATCTCCAGGACGTAGCAACGACGGCCCTCTGTAAATAATACTCGTTGAGTGGTGAGAACCATATGGGGCAGCAGGATTTGACGCCTGAATCATGAAAACTGGGGAGATTGTTATTAATCTGGAGAGCTCCTCTTCTTTTTTTTTTTTTTAAGACAGGGTCTTGCTCTGTTGCCCAGGCTGGAGTGCAGCGGTGTGATCATAGCGCACTGTAGCCTCGACCTCCTAGGCTCAAGCAATCTTCCCACCTCAGCCTCCCAAGTAGCTGGGATCACAGGCACACACCACCATGCCTGGCTAGTTTTTAAAATTTTTTCTGGAGACAAGGTCTCACTATGTTGCCCAGGCTAGACTTGAACTCTTGGGCTCAAGCAATTCTCCCACTTCGGCCTCCCAAAATACTGGGATTACAGGTGTGAGCCACAGCTCTGGGCCAAGACAGCTCCTCTTCGAAAACAAGTGCTGATGTGGGCGTCAGCTTCCCCTCCCTCATGAACTTGCTCAACTCAGGTTTCTGCTATTCTGTTAGAGACCCTGTTTATTACTAGCCCATATGAGAGGAAGAGCCTTTGAACCCTTCTGTCTAGGCTTCTAGGGTGGTCATAAGGCTTGACCCAACCTCGTGACTGTGGTGTCAGTGGATGGTACCTTCATTCTTCATTGGGAAAGAAAGAATACATAACAATGACAGTAATATGAGAATTACATAGATGTTTCTGATCTTAAATGTCATTCAAGAATCATTGTAGAAAATCTGGAGATTATGATAATATCTGACATTTATGGCCTGCTTTACTACATGCTGAAGACTAGTCTAAGCATTTCTCATTTAAACTTCAGAACAAGGTAATGCAGTATGATTGAGGTAAGTGCTAGAATGGTTCCCTCACGTTATAGAAGAGAACCAGGTTACCTGACTTGCCCAAAGTCACATTATTGGGAAGTGGGAGCTAGGATTTGAATCCAGTGCAGGGGCCAAGGGAAAACCTCCCCTTCGCCCTCTGAAGGTTTACTGCAAAATCAACTCAAAAAAGGCAGATTAATAGACTGGGCGCACTGGGTATAATCTGAGCACTTTGGGAGGCTGAGGCTGGAGGATCGCTTGAGGCCAGAGGATCACATGGGTCCAGGAGTTTGAGACCAGCCTGGGCAACATAATGAGATCACCATCTCTACGAAAACATTTTTTTAAATACTAGGTGTGGTGGCACATGCCTAATTTTTAGTTGTGGTGGTACATGCCTAAAACATTTTTTAAAAAATTCAGGAGTGGTGGTACGTGCCTGTCATCTCAGCTACTCAGGAGGCTGAAGTGGGAGGGTTGCTTGAGCCCAGGAGTTCAAGGTTACAGTGAGCTATGATTGTGCCACTGCACTCCAGCCTAAACAACGGAGTTAAGACCCTGTCTAAAAAAAAAAAAAGCCTCGCCACTGAACTCCAGTCTAAGTGACAGAGCGAGACTTTGGCTCTAAAACAAAATGAAATAAAGAACCACATATGCAACAGCCTGGTAGTCATTTCTTCTTATATATCCCACAGGCCCCCTATACTCAGTATGTCCAACACACTGATAACTAATCCTCTTGACTGCTGAGAGAGAGCATTAAAATATATATAATAGGCCAGGCATGATGGCTCATGCCTGTAATCCCAGCACTTTGGGAGGCCAAGGCAGGCAGATCACAAGGTCAGGAGTTCAAGACCAGCCTGGCCAACATGGTGAAATCCTGTCTCTACTAAAAATACAAAAATTAGCCAGGCGTGGTGGCATGCACCTGTAATCCCAGCTACCAGGGAGGCTGAGGCAGGAGAATTGCTTGAACCCGGGAGGCAGAGGTTGCAGTGAGCCGAGATCGCACCACTGCACTCCAGCCTGGGCAACACAGCCAGACTCCGTCTCAAAAAAAATTTATAATAGTAATAAATTAAAAGGCAGATTAAGTGGAGAAAAGGCATACAAATTTATTGTGCACATGGAGGAGAACCATAGAGTGATTACCAATCCCCGCAGTGGGGTACAGAAGCCTTGAGGTTACAGAAAGACTGGGGCTTGGATCTTGGCAAAAAGATTATGGCATGGGGAGAAGAGGAGGCCTGGCTGGCAAAGGCGTTCTTGTTACATAGGAGAAATCTCAGAGGTAGTAGCTCTCAGACAGAATAGATGGTAAATGTTTCTTTCAGACCTTTAAAGGTATCAGACTCTCAGTTAGTTTTTCCTAGATATGGACAAGAGAGAGCCTCAGAGAAAGCCTGGCTGCATCAATGTAGTTTTTCTCTGCAGATGCAGATCTTCGCCACATGAGACAGCTTTGTAGGGTTGCTTCTGTTTGCAGGCCCGCTTCTGTTTGCAGGCCCTGTGAACAGCCATCTCAAAACATGTCAAAGAAATATATTTTGGGGTAAAATATGTTGATTCCTTCACTGGGCTTGAGGTGCCCCACTCCCAAGTCTGAGAGAAGAATCTGGGAGAGGTTTGGGAGATTTTTTTCTTTCTGGTTTTAATTGCACTCTGTTTCCTCCAGAGTTTACAGTTATTATTATTACTGTGTGATCTAATTATGTGCAAGCAACATAATCACAGAACTGATTATGCCTCTGAAAATTGGAAGGGAATATTTTGGGGGAAAAACCCAAATTGAGAAATGACTGAGTTTATAGCCAGTAACAGCTGTTGTTTTTAGGAAGTTAAATCGATTTCTTTTGCTCAAAGAGTTTAACTTCCTGAAGAGATGTACCCTGTTTTCTATGTGTGCAAAGGCAGTCTGTGTACGTGATGACACTCCATACGGGCCTGATGGCGCTCAAACAAAAGGCCAGGCCAGCAGGCATCAGAAGCTTTTCCTTTCCCCCAGTTTCCTGTTTCCAGATCGTATTCCAAAGCTATCATTTCTACTTACCTTGAAGACCTTCAGTTTTCCCTGTTTCCTTCTTCTACTCCCTGAGCCTCTCACTATGAGATCCCTAGAGTGTGGTTGTAATGGCCTCCTCTAGTGGGTGCCCAGGCCCCAGTCTGCTCTGCTCCACACTTCCCCCTAGGGGCAGTTCTCTGCCTGCGTCCATGCCACCCCCTGCTTCTAAACCTTCCAGCGATCCTCAACACCAGCCGCCTATAAAGTACAAAGGCCTTGCACTTTATAGTTGGCCTTCAGGGAGGGCACAGTTTGCAGCCAGTACTGCCTACCAGCACACTTCTGTTTCCTTCAGCTCACTAAAGCTTTAGCCATGAGAGTTTATCATTCCTTCCTCATCTTCCTGTCCACGCCCGCACTTCCAGATGGTCATTCACACTGTGCCCTCTGCCAGGAATGCCTTAGTCTCATTTCCAACCTCACAGCCACCTTAGGAGACAGCTATTGTGGCATAGATGTTAAGATGGAAGGTTCTGGAGTCAGGCTGCAGGATTTGTACACTAATTCTGCCCAGGGTGTGCAGCCTGTGCAGTCACATAGGAGCCACACTAAGGAGGGCTCCGGGCTTGGTTTTTTGCTCTGCTACCACCATCTTGAAATTCTTAATCATTTTTGAACCAGGGCACTGGACTTGCAAACTATGTAGCCAGTTCTGCTTCTGACACTGACAAACTGTCTAACCATAAAATCAGGGTGACAGTGAAGGCTTAGAACAGGGTCAGGCACTTTGGAAGTGGTCAGTGAATGGGAGCTATCATTATCCCCATCTTACACACCAGGAAAGAGGCTCAGTGAGTTGCTCCACGCCCCACAGCTGTCACGTGACAGAAACGGTGACGTGGCTTACTTTCACTTCCCACGACGATGTGAACTTTCCTACGTAGCCCTGACTCTGTAGCACGTGGTCATGTCTGCTCTCAGTGTATTATGTGGCAGTATTTAAAGGCTGCTTATACTGGCCTTGTTCCTTTAGAAGTAAGCAAAGCGCAGAGTTAGTATTTCTCACACTTGAAAAATGAGAACAGTACATCAGTGACTGCCTTAAACACCCAAATCCAATTATGACCTTTGCTGAGACAAAGATGCTGGCATCAGAGTCTGGAGTCTGGGGCTCTGTGAACCCACACACCATGCCTGTCCCTCTTCATTCTGGAGCCAGAATCCTCCCTTTCCCACAAAAGACAAAAGATGCTAACAGATGCACGCTGGTTTCCGGAGGAAAAGGCCACTTCTGTGAGCCAGTGGGAAGACGGGAAGTCTTGGTCTTTCCTGCAGGAAGGGAGTAGGTAGCTCAAGATACTACCAGGAGATGCTTTTAATTGTTCTGCAACAGTGACAGCTCAGCATCGTGATTCCTGGTGGTGCTGGGGTGCAGTACTATTGTTAATGTCAGCTCCCATTCATTCATTCATGTATTTTCACACTCACACATTCTGAATGCAGTTATTATGCTGTGGTCTTGGGGAAGGAGCTGTGCTAGTGGAAAGTGATGCAAAGTGAAAAGAATATTCTTGCCACTTGGGGATTATGGAGGAGACCAGCAAGTATGCAAAGATTCGCAACCATCTGGTGAGTGCCTAAAGCCAGATATTATCAGAACCTGGGCAAAACCAGAGGCCTAGAAAGGGCAGGAAAAACATGGCTCCCTCAAGAGGTGAAATTTGAGCTGAGATTTGAGGGATGAGGAGACCTGATTGCCAGTCCCGTTGGATTCATTTCCTATCCCTGTAGTAGCAAAGGACCACAGATAGAGCAGTTTAACCAACACAAACTGATCATCTTAAAGTTCTGGAGGTCAGAAGTCTCACTGGGCCAAAATCAACGTACCTGGCAGGCTACATCTTTTCATGGAGGTTCTGGGGGAGAAGCTGCTTCCCTGCCTTTCCAGCTTCTAGAGGCCATCTAGATTCCTTGCTTCCTCCATCTTTAAAGCCAGCAATGTCACATCTTTCTGACCAGTCCTGCATAGTCACATTTCCCCCGACTCTCCTCTTGAGCTGCTCTCTTTCACTTTTAAGGGCCCTTGTCACTACACTAGGCCCACCCGGATAATCCAGGATGATCTCCCTACTTGGAGGTCACCTGACTAGCAGTATTAAATCCATCTGCAGTCAAAATTCCCTTTTGCCATGTAATCAAATATTCATAGGTTCCAGGGATTAGGATGCAGACATGTTTTGGGGGCTGCTACTCTGCCTACTATGCCCATTTTGTAGATTACTTGCTGTGTGCCCCTGAGCAATTTTGTCCAGTCTCTCTGAGCCTGAGGCTTCTCGTCTGTAAAACATAGAAATAAGACCCGCCCTGCCCATCTCACCTGAGAATGTAATGAGATAGTGTTTGTAAAAATGCTTTAATAATGGCAAAGGTCTCTGTCAGCATAGATGTTCCTATAAGGGGGAAGGGCAGGGGATAACATCCTGAGTGTCTGCTGCATTCTAGGTAGGTACTAGGAGATGGGTTATCCCAGATGGCGCATACCTCTTCCCAATTCCACATTCAGAGCTGTCACATTGGTGTCTTGAGATCTGCCACGGTGAGAGTATTTACACCATGGAAATACTCCAAATCAGGGCTGCCCCCACCACCTTGAGAGCCAGCTGTTAAACATTTACCAGCATATGACAGGTTTATTCCATTTATTTAAGAAAAACCACCTGAAGGGGCTTTTATTCCTTTATAGTATAGCTAGGCAAGTCAAGCTCACAGCCAGTGATAAACCCACCTAAGATCTCACAGCTGGTAAGAGTGACTGAGTGTTGAGGCTGGCCTGTCATACTCCAAAGTTGATTTTTCCACTGTACCCTCAAAACCATTCTGCACTCCTCCAATTCTGCCTACCCTTGGCAGGTTTGATTACTCTAACTAACCAAGAGAATTGTGGGACTTAATAGCAGGTTCAAAACTGTAACTGTCATGCCTAAGGTGGTGGATGGCCATGTTTTGGCTGTGGAAGTGCAGTTTCCTGGGGGCTCACCTGGGTCACTGCCAACTTGACCTAAATCAAGTTTAAAGCCTTCCACCCTAGAGCTTAGGCAGCGTATGAAAATACTGAATTCTCCACTGTCAACTGCAGAGGGTTAAAAGGGATTTGATGTAAACAAATTGCCAGGTCACACAAAAGTCAAAGTGCCACATGGCTTCCTCTTAGACAACCTGGAAGTGTTTGAAGGTCAGCAAACACAAATGCTTCATTCAGAAGTGAACAAAGCAAATAGCAGGCTAGCATTATTGACCTATGGGAGCAGAATTAATGGTGGCAATTGGAGATTTAAAACAAAACCAAACTGACTCGACTTTATGTTCCATTTTAATTAGGTTCCTATTTCTCTGCGTACTAACTTTGTTTTATTAAGTTTTGGGTTTTATTTTAAATGTGCTCAAAGCATAAGACATCTAAAGTAGTTAGTGGGCGTGAGGAATTAATTGACCCAGGAGCAAAGACTGCACATCTGACAATGGTTCTCAGTCTTGGCTGTACATGGGAACCACCTGGGGACCTTTCAAAACTCCAGCTGCCCTGGTTGCATGCAGACCAGTTAATCCAAATCTCGGGGGCAGGGGATGGGGGGGGGGTGGTCCCTGGCATTGGTCCTTGCAGATTGAAGCTCCCAGGTGATTCCCATGTGCAGCCAAGGTCAAGAACCACTACTCCTGTAGTTTATTTCCCTTATTCCCACTTAGCGTTTCTATTTTTTGAGTTTTCTGTTGTGTATAGTCTGTTTGGGAAAAGCATTGTATGCAGTTACATGAGAGGTCCTGACACCACAGAAGGTGAAAAGGCATCAGGGCGTTTCCTAGTGGGTGTTTCAGAGAATAAAGAATCCCCACACCTAGAAAACCAGTTCTCCCACTCACCAGGAGTGACATCACCAGGAGCCAATAAAAAATTTCCACTTGAGTTTACCGGTTAAGCCCTCAATTGATTGAACCTAGAAATTGCTAGACAAACTGTGAAGGATTAGGTTCCTCCAAACTGCTCCTTTTAGGAGGCCCAGTCTCTAATTTACACTAGATCTAGCCTCTTACCAGTCCTCTCAGTTTCAATGCATTTATTCTGTGGCTGTTGTAGTATTGGCAGCAGGAGGATTTGAGTCCGCAGGCAGATGAGAAGCCAAGTTTCAGAGAAAAAACAATGCAGATTCCACACCCTGAGCTTGAGTCTAAAACCAAAGCCTAAAGGCTGTAGGCAAATTGTTGCTGCCCCCTATTGGCAGTGATTGGTGTTGACACATGAGAAAGAGTCCAAGCCCCCTGGTGGTAAATCTCAGCTAGGCCCATCCCTTGCTGTCGCTCCACATTCCACTAACAATGCTGTAGGCACAAAAGAATTCCCCCCTTAAATATATCAGATGGGAGTTGTGAAAGGAAAATAAATCTTGGGACCCCAAAATCACTAAGCTAAAGGGAAGTCAAACTGGGAACTGCGTCAAGCAAACCTGCCTCCCATTTTATTCCTAAGTAAGACAGCTACAAAGATTAAAAAAAAAAAAGACATACCTCTCTCACAATTTGCCCACAAGGAAATTCCTCGTGGACAAAGGACAGACAGAGCTCAAAGTCATCCCTCTGAGGCTCATGTGAGACAAATGCATATCTGATTGCTTCCTCTGCCCTGTCGTTTCACCAAGCCAGACCAGGCATAAGTGACTATTCCTCCACCCTCCTCTCCCATGTGAATTGTATATTCAGTGAAAGGCTAATCAGAGACCCAATAGAATGCAACAAATGTTTCTTATCTACCTGTGACCTGGAAGCCCTCTCCCCTGATTCGAGTTGTCCTGCCTGTCTGGATGGAACCAATGTACACCTTACACATATTGATTGATGTCTCATGTCTCCCTAAAATGTGTAGAACCAAGCTGTGCTCTGACCACCTTGGGCCCATGTAGCCAGGACTTCCTGAGGCTGTGTCATAGGTGCATCCTTAACCTTGGCAAAATAAACTTTCTAAATTGACTGAGGTCTGTCTCAGATATTTTGGATTCACAAATTGGTAACCATGAAGGGATTCTGAGTGGAGGTACCCCTGACCTTTGACAAATCTACTGTTGGTGCTTGGTACCAGCTTGAGCTATCTTTATGGCTTAAGCCAGTAGGACAATTGGCTGAGGCCTGGAAGACACCCCCACCCCCGACCAAGAGAATCCCTGATCTCTCCAAATTTGGTTGAGATCTAAAGTTTATTTTGCTGTATAACTCCTTTTCTGGAGTTTCACTTGCTCCCAGCAAGGAAGGCAAGTTTTTCTGCTTCCATGATGAAGAGTGCAGGTAACTCCTTTCTGGAATTTCAGCTCACTTCCAACAGGGAAGGCGAGTTTGAGTTTTTTCCTGCTTCAAAGATGGTAGAGAGCAGTGTTCAGCCTGAGCCCCATTCCTAGGTAAGTAGCTGAATTGGGCTTTTTGTCTTGGCTAAAGTTAAGATTAACAATCAGCTGGTGGCCGGGCGCGGTGGCTCACGCTTGTAATCCCAGCACTTTGGGAGGCCGAGGCGGGCGGATCACAAGGTCAGGAGATCGAGACCACGGTGAAACCCCGTCTCTACTAAAAATACAAAAAATTAGCCGGGCGTGGTGGCGGGCGCCTGTAGTCCCAGCTACTCGGAGAGGCTGAGGCAGGAGAATGGCGTGAACCCGGGAGGCGGAGCTTGCAGTGAGCCGAGATTGTGCCACTGCACGAGACTGCGTCTCAAAAAAAAAAAAAAAAAAACAAAAAAAACAGCTGGTTTTAATTTATCCTTACCATTAGAGCGCTCAGTAACCATATATTAGGTTGGTGCAAAAGTAATTGCGGTTTTGCATTATTTTTAATGGCAAAAAGCACAATTATTTTTGCACCAACCTATAAATTGTGGCATTGTTTGCTTTGCTCAGCTGTTTTTGTTGTTCTTTGTTTGTTTTGGTTGTTGTTTTGGTCTTTTTTTCATTGGTTTCACTCGCGTTCGTGTGAAGAGACCACCAAACAGGCTTTGTGTGAGCCAACAAGGCTGTTTATTTCACCTGGGTGCAGGCGGCCTGAGTCCAAAAAGAGAGTCAGCGAAGGGAGATAAGGGTAGGGCCGTTTTATAGGATTTGGGTAGATAAAGGAAAATTACAGTCAAAGGGGGTTGTTCTCTGGCGGGCAGGAGTGGGGGTCACAAGGTACTCAGTTGGGGAGCTTTTGAGCCAGGATGAGCCAGGAGAAGGAATTTCACAAGACAATGTCATCAGTTAAGGCAGGAACAGGCCATTTTCACTTCTTTTGTGGTGGAATGTCATCAGTTAAGGCAGAAACCGGCCATCTGGATGTGTACCTGCAGGTCACAGGGGATATGATGGCTTAGCTTGGGCTCAGAGGCCTGACATTCCTGTCTTCTTATATTAATAAGAAAAATAAAATTAAGTAGTGGTAAAGTGTTGGGACGGTGAAAATTTTGGGGGATGGTATGGAGAGATAATGGGTGATGTTTCTCAGGGCTGCTTCGAGCGGGATTAGGGGCGGTGTGGGAACCTACAGTGGGAGAGATTAAGCTGAAAGAAGATTTTGTGGTAAAGGGTGATATTGTGGGGTTGTTAGAAGGAACATTTGTCATTTAGAATTATTGGTGATGGCCTGGATACGGTTTTGTATGAATTGAAAAACTAAACGGAATAAGAGAAGGAGAAAAACAGGTATTAAAGGTCTAAGAATTGGGGGGACCTAGGACATCTAATTAGAGAGTGCCTAAGGAGGTTCAGCATAGCCTTGCCAGCAAAGATTATTTATTTACTTCAAGAGTTTATAGTGGCAGTTTGGGGATAGCACGAGGAGATATCAGCTGTGCTGGCTTGGAGAAACAGTGTAAACTGGCAGTGTAAACAAGAGCAGGGCATGTATGAGTAGTTGAGAACGGTGAATAGGAGTATGACTAGACAGAAGATAATAGGGATGACAAGTTTTTTTGGGGCACAGTCTAAGTTGGTCTGGTGTCTGGAATGAGACTGGGGCCTAATAAAAAGGAGCGTCTATACAGGAGCTCAAATGGGCTGTACCTTGTTAGCATTCTGAGGACAGGTCTGACTTCTGAGAAGGGAAAGTGGTACAAGTATTGTCCAGTCCTTTTTAAGTTGGTGGCTGAGCTTGGTGAGGTGTGTTTTTAAAAGACCTTTAGTCCATTCTACTTTTCCTGAAGATGGAGGACTGTAAGGGATATAAAGGTTTCACTGAATACTAAGAGCCTGAAAAACTGTTTGGCTGATTTGACTAATAAAGGCTGCTCTGTTATCAGACTGTATAGAGGTGGGAAGGCTAAACTGAGGAATTATGTCTGACAGAAGGGAAGAAACGACTGTGGTGGCCTTCTCAGACCCTGTAGGAAAGGCCTGTACCTATCCAGTGAAAGTGTCTACCTAGACTAAGAGGTATTTTAGTTATCTGACTCGGGGCATGTTGAATAAAGCTAATTTGCCAGTCCTGGGTGGGGGCAAATCCTCGAGCTTGATGTGTAGGGAAGGGAGGGGGCCTGAATAATCCCTGAGGAGTAGTAGAATAGCAGATGGAACACTGAGAAGTGATTTCCTTGAGGATAGATTTCCACGATGGAAAGGAAATGAGAGGTTCTAAGAGGCAGGCTAGTGGCTTGTACTATAGCATAGCCTGCCTTTGCTGGTGTGTGGCGATTAGGCCTGGTGGAACTGCCATCAATAAATCAAGCGTGATCAGGGTGAGGAACAGGAAAGAAGGAAATATGGGGAAATGGGGTGAATGTCAGGTGGATCAGAGAGATACAGACATGCGGGTCAGGTGTGGTATCAGGAATAATGTGGGAGGCCGGATTGAAGTCCGGGCCAGGAACAATGGTAATTGTGGGACTTAACAAAGAGTGAGTACAGCTGAAGGAGCTGGGGAGCAGACAGTATATGCGTCAGGTGTGAGGAAGAAAATAGATTTTGGAAGTTATGAGAAATGTAAAGAGTGAGTTGAGCGTAGTTTGTGATTTTTAGGGCCTCTAAAAGTATTAAAGCAGCGGCAGCCACTGCACGGACACATGAGGGCTAGGCTAAAACAGTAAGGTCAAGTTGTTTGGACAGAAAGGCTACAGGGTGCGGTCCTGGCTCTTGTGTAAGAATTCTGACCGCACTAACCATGCCTAGGAAGGAAAGGAGTTGTTGTTTTGTAAGGGATTGAGGTTTCGGAGATTAATCAAACACGATCAGCAGGGAGAGCACGTGTGTTTTTATGAGACTTATGCCAAGATAGGTAACAGATGAGGAAGAAATTTGGGCTTGACTGAAGTAATGGGGGCTGTCTGTGAAGACTTGCGGCAGTACAGCCCAGGTGATTTGCTGAGCCTAATGGGTGTCAGGGTCAGTCTAAGTGAAAGCGAAGAGAGGCTGGGATGAGGGGTGCAAAGGAATAGTAAAGAAAGCATGTTTGAGATCCAGAAGAGAATAATGGGTTATAGAGGGAGGTATTGAGGATAGGAGAGTATATGGGTTTGGCACCACGGAGTGGATAGGCAAAACAATTTGGTTGATAAGGCGCAGATTCTGAACTAACCTGTAAGCCTTGTCTGGTTTTAGGAAAGGTAAAATGGGGGAATGGTAAGGAGAGTTTATAGGCTTTAAAAGGCCATGCTGTAACAGGCGAGTGATAAGAGGCTTTAATCCTTTCAAAGCGTGCTGTGGGATGGGATATTGGCATTGAGCGGGGTAAGAGTGATTAGGTTCTAATGGGATGGTAAGGGTTGCATGATCAGTTGCTAAGGAGGGAGTGGAGGTGTCTTATACTTGTGGGTTGGGGTGGGGAGATACAGGGGGAGGATGTGAAGGAGGCTTTGAACTGGGGGAAAAGGTGGCAATGAGGTGTGGCTGTAGCCCAGGAATAGTCAGGGAAGCAGATAATTTAGTTAAAGTGTCTCAGCCTAATAAGGGAACTGGGCAGGTGGGGATAACTAAAAAGGAGTGCTTAAAGGAGTACTGTCTAAGTTGGCACCAGAGTTGGGGAGTTTTAAGAGGTTTAGAAGCCTGGCCGTCAATACCCACAGCAGTTATGGAGGCAAGGGAAACAGGCCCTTGAAAAGAAGGTAATTTGGAGTGAGTTGCCTCCGTATTGATTAAGAAGGGGACGGACTTACCCTCCACTGTGAGAGTTACCCAAAGCATCTGTGATAGTCTACGGGGCTTCCGAGGCGATCAGGCAGCGTCAGTCTTCAGCCGCTAAGCCGAGAAGATCTGGGAAGGAGTCAGAGAGCCTTGGGCCAGAGTTCCAGTGGCTCTGGGAGTGGCTGCCAGGTGAGTTGAACAGTCCGATTTCCATCCGATTTCCAGTGGGGTCCCGCACAGATGGGACACGGCTTAGGAGGAGGAATCCTGGGCTGCGGGCATTTCTTGGCCTGGTGGCCAGATTTCTGGCACTTGTAGCAAGCTCCTGAGGGAGGCGGTTCTGGAGGAACGCCTGGCCACTGCGGTTTAGGCGTTTGGAAGTTCTTGTGTGCTGGAGATATGGCTGGGGTTTGTCTCACAGTGGAGGCAAGGAATTGCAACTCAGAAATATGTTGCTACTTGGCTGTCTCTATTATTGGACACCTTGAAGGCGAGGTTAATTAAGTCCTGTTGTGGGGTTTGAGGGCCGGAATTTAATTTTTGGAGTTTTATTTAATGTCAGGAGCGGATTGGGTAATAAAATGTATATTGAGAATCAGACGGCCTTTTGACCTTTTAGGGTCTAGGGCTGTACAGCGTCTCAGGGTTGCTGCCGAACGAGCCATGAACTGGGTTGGGTTTTTCATATTTGATGAAAGAGCCTAAATGCTCACTGATTTGGGAGAGGTCTGATAAAGAAAAAGGAGCATTAACATTGACTATGCCTTTAGCTTCAGCCACCTTTTTAAGAGTAAATTGCTGGGCAGGTGGGGGAGGGCTACTCACGGAATGAAACTGTAAACTGGACCGGGTGTGAGGAGGGGAGGTGATAAAAGGATTACAGGGTGGAGGAGCGGAGGCTGAGGAAGAATTGGGACCTAGCTCGGCCTGGCGAGGAGCAGCCTGGGGAGGAGGGGAGAGGTCAGATGGGTCTGTAGAAAAGGAAGATTAGAAAGACTGAGCGACGCTTGGGGTTGGGTCTGAGGGGACAGGTGGGAGGGAAAGAAGGAAGATTTAGGACGACTTGCACTGGGCACAGAGACTAGGGAGAGACCGATGTGTAAAAGAATGCCTGGAAGTCAGGCACCTCAGACCGTTTGCCCATTTTATGACAAGAATTATTTCATGCGCGTCCATGTGAAGAGACCACCAAATAGGCTTTGTGTGAGCAACATGGCTGTTTATTTCACCTGGGTGCAGGTGGGCTGAGTCCGAAAAGAGAGTCAGCGAAGGGAGGTAAGGGTGGGGCCGTTTTATAGGATTTGGGTAGGTAAAGGAAAATTACAGTCAAAGGGGGTTTGTTCTCTGGCGGGCAGGAGTGGGGGTCGCAAGGTGCTCAGTGGGGGAGGTTTTTGAGCCAGGATGAGCCAGGAAAAGGACTTTCACAAGGTAACGTCATCACTTAAGGCAAGGACTGGCCATTTACACTTCTTTTGTGGTGGAATGTCATCAGTTAAGGCAGGGCAGGGCCTTTTCACTTCTTTTGTGACCCTTCAGTTACTTCAGGCCATCTGGGTGTATACGTGCAAGTCACAGGGGATGCGATGGCTTGGCTTGGGCTCAGAGGCCTGACAAATTATTTAGATCTTGCAGGATGGAAGAATTGAAAGTGCCGTTTTCTGGCTATTTGGAACCACTGTCGAGTTTGTATTGGGGTCAAGTGGCATTGCAGAAGAAAATAAGGCATTTAGGTTTTAGATCAGGTGTGAGTTGAAGAGGTTTTAAGTTCTTGAGAGCACAGGCTAAGGGAGACAGAGGAATGGAGGGTGGAAGGTTGCCTATAGTGAAGGAGGCAAGCCCAGAGAAAAGAGAGAGTAGAGACACGGAGGGAAGGGGTTCGAGGATTCTTACCCTCCAGAAAAGTGGGAAAGGGGTCGGGATGCAGAGATAAGAGGTCAGGGTGTGGAAATAAGGGATTGGGGATTCTTGCCCCCTAGAAAAGTGGGACTTGCTGCTAAGGGTGAAGGAGAAGGGGTTGAGGGGTTCTGGCCCCTCCCCCAGAAAAGTGGAGAAGGGGTAGAGACACAGAGAGAAGGGGTTGGGGTACTTGCCCCTTCCCCAGAAAAGCGGGACTTGCCGCTAAGGGTGAAGGACCAAGGCAGGCGTCCCTGGGTGGTCTGACACCGCTCAAATGTGGGTGAATAATCAGAGAGGCGTCCCTGCAATGATTAAACACCAAGGGAAGGCTGCCTTCCCAGTCCGTGACTGGCACCGGAGTTTTGGGTCCATGGATAAAACATGTCTCCTTTGTCTCTACCAGAAAATGAAAGGAATTGAAATTAAGAGAAGGGAGAGATTGAAGTGTGGCGCCAAGATTGAAAGGAGAAAGAGGTTGAGGGATAGTGAGGGAAGTTGGAGAAGAGAGTAAAAAGAGGCCGCTTACCGGATTTGAAATTGGTGAGATGTTTCTTGGGCTGGTCGGTCTGAGGACCTGAGGTCGTAGGTGGATCTTTCTCACGGAGCAAAGAGCAGGAGGACAGGGGATTGATCTCCCAAGGGAGGTCCCCCGATCTGAGTCACGGCACCAAATTTCATGCGCGTCCGTGTGAAGAGACCACCAAATAGGCTTTGTGTGAGCAACATGGCTGTTTATTTCACCTGGGTGCAGGCGGGCTGAGTCCAAAAAGAGAGTCAGCGAAGGGAGATAAGGGTAGGGCCGTTTTATAGGATTTGGGTAGATAAAGGAAAATTACAGTCAAAAGGGGTTGTTCTCTGGCTGGCAGAGTGGGAGTCACAAGGTACTCAGTGGGGGAGCTTTTGAGCCAGGATGAGCCAGGAAAAGGAATTTCAGAAGACAATGTCATCAGTTAAGGCAGGAACCGGCCATCTGGATGTGTACGTGCAGGTCACAGGGGATATGATGGCTTAGCTTGGGCTCAGAGGCCTGACAGTTGGGTTTGACCGACTCTATCCAACTTGATCAAATCCAAAGGAAAGTTCCAAATTACGGGGAACAAGACCTCTGAATTGGCTAAATTCCACAGCTGAAAAAAAAAAAAAGCAGGGAGAAAGAAAAACAGTCCAGCAAAAGGGGAAAAAAGAGAAAGGTTCTTGATTTCGACTACCCTGAGGGCTTTATTTACATAATAAGGCCAGTTTTTGTTAGCCAAGCCAAACCGAAAGAGCAATGGCTGTCGCCCCATGCAGCAGTTCCATAGCTAAGCTTCTGCCCCCACTTTTGTTTTTCATCAAGACAGTCTGGGTTTGGTTTCTAAAGCCCTTTCTGGTTTGATATTTGTGTTACTTTTGAAATATCAGCAATTTATCCTAGTTAAAATATGGTAATGAGATTTAAAAGGTTTTTTTTAATGGAGCTCAATGGTTAAAAGTCAGCTTAATTAAAAGCTAATATCCATGATGATGATGATGTGTGTGTGTGTGTGTGTGTGTGTGTGTGTCTGTATTTAAAAAGGTTGTTATGGGTTTTTTTTCTCTCCTAGGGCCTTGTTTTTTTTTTTTTTTTTTTTTTTTTGAGAAAGTTGTTTTCTTAGTAGACTGAATTCTGTTTTCACCATTTACTTCTGCTGTCTCTACATTATTTTGCCACCCTCTGCTGCATGAGGGGACTAATACAGTTTCTAATAGCATGGGATTCCTTAAAGAAAACAGTGCCAGCCTCCCTTTTGGGCAGAAACCTCTGTTTTTCCTTATGGAACACCAAGAGCATAAAGAGACAAGTTCATCTCAGATCTTAAACTGCTTTTTTTATTGTGTTACCTGATTTCTTTTTCTTTCTTTCTTTTTTTTTTTTTTTTTAACTAAAATAGTTATTATAACAGAGGTTTATCTTGGGTGTTTAAAGTAAAGAAGATAGTTTAGACACTTAGAGAAATGTCTTTTAAAAAAAAGCGCACTGTAAAAGCATCATGTGTTCTAGTCCCATAATAATTCTCTCTTTTTGGAGACCCAGGATTCAATGGGCTCTCTGCCCAGAGCTCAGAGATCCATTTAAAAGATAGAGACTAAATGTATTTAATGGAACTACCTATCTAAATAAAATTTGTTTCCTTATACAATCCTGATAGATTTCTATAAATTTATGTTTGATTTGGCATTTGTTTTTAATCTCCTAGCACCACCAGACTCTCTCTCTCTACCTTGAGATATAAATTTCAATATCTGATTTTTCACCTGAGAGCTATTCCTTTGATATGGAAATTTGGGGCTATCTAGCTGACAACTACCTAGGGTAATAAAATGGGTCATCAAGAAACTGGAAGTCTAAAATAGGAAAAAGAAGAGGTGTTATGAATCTATAAGGTCTATCTGCATGTCTAATATATCTATTTATGTGTCATGTATATAATGTTTCACTACTAAAAATACATGAACAAGCTCTGATTAATTGGCTTAAAGGAAAAAAAGTACTTAAATATTTTTTTTTCTTTGAGACAGAGTCTTGCTCTGTTGCCCAGGCTGGAGTGCAGTGGCATAATCTCAGCTCACTGCAACCTCTACCTCCTAGGTTCAAGTGATTCTCGTGCCTCAGCCTCCCAAGTAGCTGGGATTACAGGAGTGTGCCACCACGGCTAATTTTTGTATTCTTAGTAGAGACGGCATTTCACCATGTTGGCCAAGCTGGTCTCGAACTCCTGACCTCAAGTGATCTGCCTACCTTGGCCTCCCAAAGTGCTGGGATTACAGATGTGAGCCACTGCACCCAGCCAAAATCAAATTATCAGAAAAAAATACTTTAAGCCAAATGCTTTTTCAAGTTCATATGACTTAAGTAAATTTTTAATAAATAAGCTGGTTTTGAAAGTATTCATGAAATAGAATTAGAAATGGCTTCAGAATTGTCAACATACATTATTGTTTAGATTTATTGGTAAAGTGGTTTTATATTTTATCGCTGCTACATGTTAAAATTTGGCATGAGGGTTGTAAAGCTATGAATGCAGCCCAAAGGAAAATTATCTTTATGTAAACTTTGATAAATAAAGCATTTAATATTGTTCAATTAATGAAAACAGCTAAATCCTGAGTTATTGGCAAAAAAAAAAAAAAAAAACCCAACACCAAAAAAACTATTTATCTAACCTTAAGGTTCTCACTTAGGAAAACCTGAAATTCACAGGTTATAAAATGGTTAACAGGGAAATAACTTTAAATGATAACTATCACAGTTTTTATAAGTAATCTGGGTAAACTATGTTAAAAATTAATTAGGTAAATGTAGTGAGATAAATGCTTATAAATAAACTTATAAAATTTAAAATCTAAAGTTAAATAATAGATATTCATTGAATGTCTGGGTCATTTCCAATTTTTTTAAGTGATAAGAAAATATTTTTTCTAAAAAAAAAAAGAAATGTGTTCTTATTTAAAGGAAAATAATTTTTGTCTAATTCAAAGTTTATTTAAAAGTTATTTAGAAAACAAAGTAATGGTAACCAGTAAATAAAAGCAATGTAAAAAAAGTTATAAATGTAAAGAGGTATTTTTGGCAAGAAAGGTTAAAAACAAAATAATTTTGTATGAGAAAAAATATTGTATGGTAAATTTTTGTCCTAGAATAAAATGACTGGTTGTTTGAGAAAGAGATAAGTTCAGGACAATCCACAAAGTCCACGCATGTCATGAATATCATGAATGGCCTGTGTAAGTTGTAATAAGGTTTGTAAAAAGAGAATTTATGGAAAAAAAGGGTCTTTATGATCAACTTGCCTAAAATTAAAAGGAAATTATTTATGATGGTCTTTCTAGAGATCGGGCTTTAATATTTAAAGAGCACTTATACACTAAAGAATTGGGTAGAACAATGGAATTTTCTTCTTCTTTTTTTTTTTTTTTTTTTTTGAGGTGGAGTTTCGCTCTTGTTGCCCAGGCTGGAGTGCAGTGGCTTACTGCAACCTCCGCCTCCCAGGTTCAAATGATTCTCCTGCCTCAGTCTCCCAAGTAGTTGGGATTACAGGCATGTGCCACCATGCCTGGTTAATTTTGCATTTTTAGTAGAGACAGGGTTTCACCATATTGGCCAGGCTAGTCTCAAAATCCTGACCTCAGGTGATCCACCCGCCTCAGCCTCCCAAAGTGCTAGGATTACAGGTGTGAGCCACCATGCCCGGCCTGGAATTTTCTTAAGGTATTGGTTTATTCTTAATAAAATTACCAGCGATTTTAATTTTTTTGAACCCAAAGTTCACCTTTTTTGTGTCTTGCTATTTTCAGCTTTCTCTCCCTTTTTAAAAGGCCTGAAATAATAACTCTATCCTTCAACTCATTTTCAGCTCCTGTAAGATTTTTTTTTCCCTTAGGTTCTAACTGTTTGTTGAAGTCTGATGCTAAAAATGTTTTATAAATGTCTAAAGGAAATATTTTATTCCAACATAACATTCTGTGCTTTTGGCTTTAAATTGTTCTATGAATCCAAAAATTTTCACTTATTACCCAAGAAACACTCTTCTTATGTCTGATTAATTGACATACCCTTTTCATTAGTTTGACTTGCAGGTTATCTAAATGGACACCCATAGTAACAGCAATTGCACTGCAGAAGGTCTTTTCTTCTGCCTCTTGGTGACTGGTCTAACAAACGAATTTTACATTTTATCAAAATAATTCCTATGTCATTGTTACTAACTTTTGATTTGCTTAGAAAAAAACTGAGACTTTAAAAATTGGTTTAAATAAAAATTATCACATCCATGTAACTTCCTGTATTTTGCTCTGAAAGTCTTTGTGCCATTAAGTTACAAGGCTTTGACTCCTGGGTCTAAAAAAGACACCAAGTCCTGCTGAATCTTAAACATTGACACCAGTTAAAGCCTCATCCTCAGACCTGGTAGAAGATGCCAATCAAAATAAGCTGTGTTTGTGAGGCACCGGGCCAGAAATTAAAACTATTCAACTCCTCAAGGCCCAGGGACTACCATGGAAGAGGATGGTGTAATAGATTGTAAAGGCCAGTTTTGAGAGATAAAATTAGTTCAGTTTCTCTATAAATTAACCATTAATATTGAAGGTACACTGATGCAAGACCAGCATATGGGCCCCTGTGTCAGATTAACAAGTTTTCTTGGAATGTTAACCCACTCCTTAATAAAAGGTTATAAAAGGGTTTATGGAAATCATATTTTACAGTCAAAATGATTACAATTTTTTTAAAATTTTTTTTTTTTTGAGATAGAGTCTTGCTCTGTTGCCCAGGCTGGAATGTAGTGGCACGATCCCGGCTCACTGCAACCTCTGCCTCCCAGGTTGAAGCAATTCTCCTGTCTCAGCCTCTGGAGTAGCTGGGATTACAGGCACCTGCCACTACACCCAGCTAATTTTTGGGATGTCAGTAGAGATGGAGTTTTGCCATGTTTGAAATGCTGATCAGAGACCCAAAATAATGCAACCTTTTGTGTCTTATCTACCTATGACCTGGAAGTCCCCTCCCCTGCTTCAAGTTGTCCAGCCTTTCTGGACCGAACCAATGTACATCTTACACATATTGATGTCTCATATCTCCCTAAAATGTATAAAACTAAGCTGCACCCAAACCACCTTGGGCACATGTTATCAGGCCCTCTTGAGGCTGTGTCATAGGTGTATCCTTAACTTTTGGCAGAATAAACTTTCTAAACTGACTGAGGCCTGTCTCAGATATTTTGGGTTCACAGAGTAATGCAGATAGGGAGCCACTCCCATCTGGTATGGCTCCCTATGTGCATTTGGGTTCAGAGAGTAATGCGAATAAGGAGCCACAACTTACCTGTGGACTGTGTACATGTGAAAATTAAATGAGCCTTCCTTTTGTAATGTTTCATATTTTGTGATCAGAACATGATGATCGTGTGTTCAGATTAGTGGCTAACTTGAAACTTCTGGCTGTTGGAGGCTCGGGAGGTATGCAAAGCTCTCCTGATAAGTCAGAGGAGCAGGAAAGCCAGAAAAATCCAGCTGTTGTGGTTTAAGAACCAGTCAGCACGTCTTTGCCAAACTATATCCCCTCAACAGATCTGGTGCATTGCTTAAATGAACATCATTAGAAATGCATTTGTTTGGTTTTAAGATATTGCCATCAGTAAACAAACCATGTAAATCTCTGGAAAGGTTAATGTATGCATCAGTTCATAATACACGTATTTATCGGATCACTTTCTAGAATTTTATTCCACAAAAATTGATTAAACAACTGCTAACTAATACGTACTGTACTTTGTGCTCTGGAGGATACAGGCATGAGTAAACTGTGGTCTCTGCCTTCCAGGAATTTACAATCTTCAGTCCCCTACAGTCCCCTATAGAATTTACAGAGGAGGGAGATCAAGCTACTAACTCTGACCAAGATAAAACAAAGAAGTGCCATGATACAGGAGCAAAGTGCTGTCTAAGGTGGAGGTAGAAATTGTTGATTTTGAGCGGTGCACTTGGGGGATGCTTAGATCAGTGGTTCTCAAAGTGTGTTTCCCAATCAGCAGCATCAGCACCACCTGGTAACTCACTGGAGCTGCACACTTGTCAGGCATGCCCCAGACTGTGTTTTAACAAGCCCTTTAGGTGATATAGGCCGAATTTGAAAATCACTACCTCAAAGAGAAGCTGATGTGAGATAGGCACATCAAGATAAATACCTTCCCTTGACTGACTCCTACCTCCATCTTTCCCCACTCACAAGGCCTTATTTCTTCTCTCTCCTTCCCAATTCTTTCTTCTTTTCTCTTCCCCATCACCAGACGTTGAACCACAGCTCACAGATCTGCTCACTCTTGGCCTCTTTTTAGCGTATGTGCTGAGCTGGGAAGAGAAATGCCCCTCAGGGAATGATGCAGATTTTGTCTTTCTTGTTTTCAAGGGGAATACTTCCAGCTTTTTCCCATTCAATATGGTATTGGCTATGGGTTTGTCATACATGGCTCTTATTATTTTGAGGTATGTTCCTTCAATACCTAGTTTATTGAGAGTTTTTAACATGAAGGAATGTTGAATTTTATCAAAGGCTTTTTCTGCACCTATTGAGACAATCATGTGGTTTTTGTCTTTAGATCTGTTTATGTGATGAATTACATCTATTGATTTGAGTATGTTGAACCAACCTTGCATCCCATGGATGAGGCCTACTTGATTGTAGTAGATTAGCTTTTTGATGTACTGCTGGATTCAGTTTGCCAGTATTTTGCTGAGGCGTTTTTTTATTGAGACAAAATCTTGCTCTGTCACCCAGACTGGAGCGCAGTGGTGCAATCATGGCTCACTGCAGGCTCCATCTCCTGGGTTCAAGTGATTCTCATGCCTCAGCCACCCAAGTAGCTGAGATTACAAGCCACCACACCCGGCTAATTTCTGTATTTTTAGTAGAGAGGGGGTTTTGCCATGCTGGCCATGCTAGTCCCAAACTGCTGCTCTCAAGTGATCCGCCCACCTCGGCCTCCCAAAGTGCTGGGATCACAGGCGTGAGCCACCACGCCCAGCCTGTTGAGGATTTTTGCATCAATGTTCATCCAGGATATTGGCCTGAAGTTTTCTTTTTTTGTTGTGTCTCTGCCAGGTTTTGGTATCAGGATGATGCTGGCCTCATAGAATGAGTTAGGGAGGAGTCCCTTCTTTTCAATTTTTTGGAATAGTTTCAGTAGAAAGAGTCCCAGCTCTTTTCTTCTTTGCACCTCTGATACAATTCAGCTGTAAATCCATCTGGTCCTGGGCTTTTTTTGGCTGGTAGGTTATGTCTTTTCTTTTGTGTGTGTGTGTGTGTGTGTGTGTGTGTGTGTGTGTTTTGATGAGGTGATGCTTTTTGGTGACTCCACAACAAACTGGATGTTAGGAAAGAACATTTAAATAGAAATAGAAAAATTACTACATCATGCTCTCATTTTCCTTATTTCCTTATTTTAAATTTTATTCTCTTCTTTATATCTACTAAGCAGTCAATAATGAACATCTCTATCTATATATAAATACTCCTCTACATGTGTCTATATATGTACATTATATATACATTCACACATTTCATATTAGTTTCCAATATAAACAATATCATCTCTAGAGTACTCAACCTCAGTTGGATAGGGTTTGCTGATTCAAAGGTGGAAATTCTCTCAAGATCAGAGACTAATTGCTTCAGTCACTTCCACTGGATTCAACATCTTTGAAAGTACTATATTCCCTATTAAGTCCCTAGAGAGCTCATCCAGCCACAGCCAAGGTTAGCCCACTCAATGGGAGGATTATGTGTGTTTTCAGTTTATGTCAAGTGCTGAAATTATCCTTTATATGGCTAATGATGCTTTAGAAATGAATATTAACCTCTCCACCCTATATCAAAGGAGAAGCTATCATTTTTACAGTTTTATTATTCATCGCTTCTGAATCATATTCTGCCTTGTTGTCACATCTCTCTTCAGAAGCAATAACGTCTCCTCTAGAGACCTAATAGGACCAGTTCAAGGAGCTAATTATCTTGATATAAAGGCCTCAAGGGACATGACCTAGATTATTGTGGGTTTTTTTTCTGTTTTTAAAACATAACAATTCATGTCAATATGGTGACTATCATCATATACCTGGGAACATTTTCAGGGGTTCATTAGGCTGGGTAAATCTCTCTCAGGCCTTCAAATCTGCATTTCCAAAGAAAGAGAGAGAGAGAACATTAGCTCTAGGAGATGCCCTGCAAAAAAAAAAAAAAAAAAAAGGAATCGTGATCAAATAAGTTTGGGACACAGTGTAGTATAGTTAGTTCTCTTTTGGAGATCACAAGGCATATGAGAAATACTATAGTAACTAAGATGTTTCCAAACCTGTTTGAACTCAGGAGCATTTTTAATGGAGTACTTAAGTATGGAATTGACTTGGGGAAATTCTGCTTTGAATGGTGGCATAGAACTAGTGAACTAGCACATGCTGGCAGAGCCACACCAGCCTTCCATGAGCCTGAATTCAGACTTGCTCTTATGCCCATATTTTTTTAGGGACCATCACATGATTTCTACATAGTTGCACTCAATTTACACACTTCTTCCATTTCATGATAACGTCCTTTGCCGCCACCTTGGCTTATGCTGTGCTTGCTCTGAACCATAGCCCCACACTCAATAAGAATGTAAATGATTCTTGCCCAGGCTCAGAGCCTCATGGAATCAGCATCATGGCACCCGAGATTGTTGGTGCTGTGTAGTACTCAAGAGACAATCAGCATGCTTGCCACCATGAGTGGGCAATGGGAACATGGAAGGTGCAGAAGGCCTGCCCTTATGCATGACTGCTACAGTGGGACATTTGACAATGTGACCTGACCTTACTGTATCTGTCCTAGGGTGTAGCTGCAGAAGCCAACCTGAACCTTTGCTCATTCATTCATTCACTTGAAAAGTATTTATTGAAAGTCTTTGTTGTGTATCAGGCATGGTGATGAATACTGGGGATAGAGTGATGGACTAAAAGTCACCTTCCCTGATCTTTGGATCCTACAGTCTAATGGAAGACACATGTTGCAGCCACACTATTTATTTCTCTATCATTTACCCAACAAAACTTGTGGTAAATGCTAAGAAAATAGTATAAGGGGGACGTCTGAGTGGGATTTGGAGTTTAGAAGAAAGCTGTTCTCAGTGGCATTTAACCTCTCCCTGTAGGGTGAGCAGGAATTAGCTAAGTGAAGTCTGGAGTCAGAGGTGCCTTGGGGCAGTCGTATGTGTGTAGGTGCTGAGATGGGAGTTTGGTGTGTTCTTAGCACAAACTGAAGACAACTGGTGGGGGTGCTTAGAGTGGAGGCCGGAGGGGTGCACAAATGGAAGGTCACAAAGGGATTGTGGGTCTTGTCCAGGAGTTGAGATTGTCAACCTAATTCAGAAGAAGGCACACTTTTGATAAGAATCACTCTAGCTTCTGGAAGTGAATTGGAGGGAACACAGTAGATACCGGGAAGCTAGTGAGCAATGCAGGTATCTTGCACAAGGGGTGTTGATGATGGACACAGAGATGGGGGATGGATGGGAGAAGAATTTAGGAGGTCAAATGGAGAGTCCTTGATGAGTGGTTGGATATCACGGTGAAAGGGAAGAGTCAACAACGAGGCTCTGGTTTCTGGTTTGAACAACTGCATTTGGGCTTCTCTCACAAACCCAGACATGGCTCTTAATTATCTCTGAACTTCTGGGGTCATCATTACTGAGATAACCAGGGAGCCATCCCTAAAACAGTTTAGGGGTAATCTCAAAGGAGGGAAAGACTGAGTACATAAAACAGGGGGGCCTTTTCTCTCTACTCCTGGAAATATGTTTCTCACACACAAAAAAAGAAATTTTAAAAAGGATCAAATAATAAACAGCTCCCCAATGGCAATGTTCTATGATCATAAGTAGATTTTTTGTTTGGTTTGGTTTTTCTTATTAATATCTGATGAATTTTAAATTCTAGTCTCTACCCTTTGCACACTGGAGGGACATTTATAAAGACCATTTTCCATTTTGAGTCTTTGGCACAGGAAGCCCTGGGTTGTCTCCTTCAGGTTCAAAACACTGCTACGTCTTGCCCCAATTGCTGAGTAAGGCCTGGGACTTTATCTATTCCCCCTTTCCCTGAAAGCATTTAAGGGCAGCAATGAAGAGAACACAGTAATGTGACCTTCCCTTGTACTCACTGGAAATAATGGATACTATTATGACTTTAAGTTCAAGGATAATGAGAGTAGAAACCTGGCCATATTGCTATAATAGCTTTATTAATAGCCGACAGGAAAATTGCGTTTTTCATGAATGACTCTCCCATTCACAAGGGCATTTTCAACTTTCATGGAGTTCTCAGTAATTTTTTTTTTTTTTTTTTTTTTTGAGAAGGAGTCTCGCTCTTTCACCCAGGCTGGAGTGCAGTCGCGCGATCTGGGCTCACTGCAGGCTCCGTCCCCCTGGGTTCACGCCATTCTCCTGCCTCAGCTTCCCGCGTAGCTGGGACTACAGGCGCCCGCCACCTCGCCCGGCTAATTTTTTGTATTTTTAATAGAGACGGGGTTTCACCGTGTTAGCCAGGATGGTCTCGATCTCCTGACCTCGTGATCCGCCGGCCTCGGCCTCCCAAAGTGCTAGGATTACAGGCGTGAGCCACCGCGCCCGGCCCAGTAATTTCTAAGGAAGGAAAGCCATGGTTGTTGTTATGGGTTGAACTGCATCCCCACAAAATTATATGTTGAAGTCTTAACCCCCAGGACCTCAGAAGCTGACCTCATTTGGAAAGGAGGTTGTTGCAGATATGATTAGTCATGATGAGGTCATAGTAGGAGTAGGGTGGGTCCTTAATCCAGTATGACTTCTGTTCTTAAGAAGAGGAGAGAGACATAGAGGGAAGATGGCCATGTGACAACAGAGGCAGAGACTGGAGTCCTGCGTCTTCAAGGTAAGGAATACTGTGGATTGCTGGCAAACACCAGATGCCAAAAGAGGCAAGAAGGATCTTTCTCTATAGGTTTCAGAGGGAGCGTGGCCCTGCAGACACCTTGATTTCAGACTTTTAACTTCAAGAACTATGAGACAATAAACTTCTGTTTTTTAAGCCATGCAGTTTGTGGCAGCTCGAGGAAACTAGAGTAGTTGTCATATTTCAAAGTAACTTAGAGATCATTCAGTCCACTCTATAGATGAAGAATCATGCTCAGCAAGGTGGAGTGATTTGTCCAGAATCAACCAGATCCTCTCCTTTGACCAGACCAGGCATTCCAATTCCTGTAGTTTGGGGTTCTTTACAGAAGCCAACAATCAGAGGTCAGTGCCACACAATGATCTGGCAAATCTTGATCAATTCCAAGAAAAAAGCAGAGGGTCTGGGAAAGCTGATAGAGAAGACTTCAAGAGTGTAAGTGCCAGGAGCTTCAGACATGGTGCAGCAATGCCAGAAAAACCACCCAAAAAAGGGGCCAGGAAGAGAAATATTGCTGTCAGTATATTCACAGAGTTGTGCAATCATCATTCCAATCAATTTTAGAACATTTGCATCACTTCAACAAGAAATCCCAGACCCCTGAATAGCCATGCCCATCTTCTCCCAATCCCTCAACCTTCTACTGCCTCAGGCAACTACTTACCTACTCTCTGTCTCTATGCATTTGCCTATTCTGAACATTTCATATCAGTGGAATCGTACAATATAGGGTCTTCTGTGTCTGGCTTCTTTCACTTAGCATGATGTTTTCAAAGTTCATCGATGTTGCATCATAGTATTAGTGCTTCATTATATTTTATGGCTGAATAATATTCCATTGTATGGATAGATCACATTTTATTTATCCATTGATTAGTTGATGGATCCTGGCCATTTCTGAACTCACCTTAAGACTTAGCACATATTAGTTGTTCAAAAAGCCTTTGTCCACTAAGTATACATTTTGGATCAAAGAGGAAGATAGTTGAGGTAACCCAGGCCTGATGATTTTATATGCTTACCTAAATTGGTGATAGGAGAGGCTAGAACCTTGAGAGGTAAAAGAGATTTGCATCATTTGAGATCTATCTTTCTCAACAGAAGATGTCTGAGGATCTAATTTTAACTGAATCACAGGTTCAGTTGTTCACCCCTCGCAGAGTCCAATTAACAAGGGTGAGATGTGGTATAAAGAAAGTGACTTTTTAAACAAAATTTTATTTTTAGTTTTTGTAGATACATAGTAGATGTATATATTTAGGGGGTACACGAGATGTTTTGATACATGCAATGGGTAATCACATCATGGAGAATGGGATATCTATCCCCTCAAGCATTTATGCTTTGAGTTACAAACAGTCCAATTACACTATTTTAGTTATTTTTAAAAAGTACAATTATTTTTTACTATAGTCACTCTGTTGTGCTATCAAATAGTAGATCTAATTCATTCTTTCAATTTTTTTGTGCCCATTAACCATCCCTACCTCCCCTAGCTTCCACTTCCCCTCCCAGCCTCTGGTAACCATCCTTCTACTCTCTATGTCCATGAGTTGAATTGTTTTGATTTTTAGATCCCACAAATAAGTGAGAGCATTTGATATTTGTCTTTCTGTGCCTGGCTTATTTCACTTAACATAATGACCTCCAGTTCCATCCATGTTGTTGCAAATGACAGGATCTCATTCTTTTTATGGCTGACTAGTACTCCATTGTGTATGTGTACCGCATTTTCTTTATCCAGTCATCTGTTGATGGACACTTAGGTTGCTCCAAATCTCAGCTATTGTAAACAGTGCTGCAGCAAACATGGGAGTGCAGATATCTCTTCAATATAATTACTTCCTTTCTTTCGGGTGTATACCCAGCAGTGAGATTGCTGGGTCATATGGTAATTCGATTTTTAGTTTTTTGAGGAACCTCCAAACTGTTCTCCATCGTGGTTTACTAATTTGTATTCCCACCAACAGTTTATGGAGATTCTCAATAAAATGACGTTTATTCCAAAAATTAGCTTAGGGGGAAGAAGTATAGGCTCCTGACTTTAAGGGTACCACTTTGCTTTGGGGCAGAAAGCAGGGGCTTTTAAAGGGAGAGTTGGCATGAATGGCATGCAGGGAAGTGAGTGAGCAGGTGAGGTCTATGCAACTTGCTTTTGTGTCTTATGTACCAGGTGGTTGAGCTGGTGCCATTGCAGGCAGAACTAGGTTGCAAAGTGACCATTGTCTCAGGATATCCTCCAGGTGGGAGAGAGTTTTGTTGTGGGCATGCTTTAGGTTGTAAATTGACTGCTGTCTCTTGAGGCAGTCCCCTAGTGGGAGAGATTTCTGGCTCTGGAGCTTTTAAGTAAGCATATACATAAGCTTGCCCTGTAGGGAGTGTCTGGTGAAGGGAAGATAAAGGTTACAATTGCATCTTTAAAGATCTAACTAGGGAGTGGGGAAAAGGGGAAAAGGAGGAAAGAGAAAAGAAGAAAAAAAAATTAATAACTCATTCTCTTTCTCTTAGGAAAATAGGGGTACTCGGTTATATAATGATAGCTAAAGTGTTAATGACTTAATTATCGGCTCCATTAGCACATAGAAATGAAGAATGTATGGATAGTTTCAAGAACTGTGGCAGTCCCAGGAGGAGCATGGAGGCTTTGGTCGGGGGGACTCTGGAAAGTCCTTCACATACCCAGAGGCTGACTGCTATGACACAGCTGCCACTTTCCAAAGCCCATTCTTCCTTCCCTTCTTTCACTCCATGAAAACATGCTACCCTGAGGCCTGGTCTTGAGAAAAATGCAGAGGAGAAGAAGACCTGTCACCAATGATCCAAGGACTCTGCACAAGTACATTTTGACACAGTGCCAACTGGTGTACATAATAGGTGCTCATTCAATTTTTATTGCTTGAACAGTGCAGAATATCTGAGTATGAATGACCTGCATCGAAAGAATGGAGATTTCCTCTGAGTGAGAGCCTCCACTTGGCAGAAAAAGGTCCGGGGAATGTGAAGGAGAATGTATCAGGGTCTGACTCCCAGGTAGCTGATAAAACTCAATCCTCACAAATTCCTCCTCCATAGAAAGGCTCTACCTTTCCTCTAACTAAGGTGCCCTTTGCTGAGGGCAGTGGGAAGCATGTGGTTCAACTGGTAGTCCTACAGTTGAGGTAGATTTTAATGCAAGGATTATAGGTGTGAGATACCACACCCGTCTGATCTTGCTTTTATTTTATTTTATTTTATTTTATTTTATTTTATTTTATTTTATTTTATTTTATTTTTTTTGGAGACGGAGTCTCGCTCTGTCACCCAGGCTGGAGTGCAGTGGCGCTACCTCCGCTCACTGCAAGCTCCGCCTCCCGGGTTCACGCCATTCTCCTGCCTCAGCCTCCCGAGTAGCTGGGACTACAGGCGCCTGCCACCGCGCCCGGCTAATTTTTTGTATTTTTTAGTAGAGACGGGGTTTCACCGTGTTAGCCAGGATGGTCTCGATCTCCTGACCTCGTGATCCGCCCGTCTCGGCCTCCCAAAGTGCTGGGATTACAGGCGTGAGCCACCACGCCCGGCTTGCTTTTAGATATTTGTCCCTATACCTCAACAAGCACAAGCATAAACATCTTCGTATAAACTCATCATGGTCACAAAACAGGATGCAATGTGACAAAATTAAATTGTCCTTGGCAAACTTGCACTGCTTTCCACTTTGTGTGTATTAAATAACACTACGACGCATTATTTTGGTGAGTTTCTTAGAAGCACGTATTAAAAAGTAACTCATGCTGTAAGATTTAATTAAAAAGGAAAGATGATGTATTGGAGGTTTCTCTTCTTTTCATTCTGAAGCGACTTCCTTTTCTTATGCTTGGATAATTTCTAGTTATTCTCAGGTAAATTTCATTAGATATCTCAAGATTCATACTGGATAGAGGATGCTATGGACTGATGCAGAGGAACCAAGGGGACAGTAGAAGTGGAAAGGGTTGCCAAAGTTGTTTCATTTGGGGGAATTGCACAAAGGCTACCAACAGCCAGGCATTCTGACTTTATGTCTTCTGAGTAGGGATCAAGATAGAATTTATCTATTAATAAGTGTCTTAAAGTAAAAGCTTCATGAAAACTGCTTCCCCTTTGATTTCTACCAAATAGTTTTTTAAAAAGAGTTCTCAAAAAATTCAGTGTATATGGCAATTTCTTTTATATTAAAGAACAATTTCTCTACCATATATTTATCATACACTCCTCTTGTAAAATGAAACATTTTCATTCATTTTAAGATTTACAGCAATGGCAATTAACAATATAGACCAAAAGCTTCGAATTTAGCTGCATACTTTTAAAAAATGGTTAAGAAGTAAAAGATGCTTTAAAAGCTATCCATCTCAGTTTTTTTTTTTTTTTTTTTTTTTTTTTTGAGACAGAATCTCGCTCTTTTGCCCAGGCCGGAGTGCAGTGGCGCTATCTCGGCTCACTGCAAGCTCCGCCTCCCGGGTTCACGCCATTTTCCTGCCTCAGCCCCCCGAGTAGCTGGGACTACAGGTGCCCGCCACTGTGCCTGGCTAATTTTTTTTTTGTATTTTTTTTAGTAGAGACTGGGTTTCACCGTGTTAGCCAGGATGGTCTCCATCTCCTGACCTCGTGATCCCCCCGCCTCGGCCTCCCAAAGTGCTGGGATTACAGGCGTGAGCCACCGCACCCGGCCTCCATCTCAGTTCTTAAATGGCATCTAAACCTTAGAAGTCAAATGTTATAGCAAATATTTGTAAAAGCAACTGTAAATAAAACCGAATGCAACCACAGCATAATATAACCATGTAGCCATAGATATATGATAAATATAAACAACAGCTTAATATTAGGACCATTAGTCACAGTGGCAAAAGTTCTTAGATATTGAAAAGAAGGTGTATTATGTCAACTGCCAAGATGGTCCACAGTGATCCCTGCCTCCTGATATTCACAATCTGTGATCAAGATAGCAGGCCATCCCAGGACAGCAGTCAAGGGAAAATAGTTGATGACCAAATGAGGCAATCAGAGCTCACCATCTTGGTCTTCAGCTGTTTTCCCTGGGCTGAGGTGGTCACTCCCATGGAGCTGGTGGGACCTGTGGTTTACTTCTAACAAATAGAGTATGGCCAAAGTGATGAGATATCGCTTTTTTGATTCGATTACAAAAGATTGTGACTTCATCTTGCTAGCAACCTCTCTTTTTTGCTAGCTCTGATGAAGCAAGCTGCCTTGTGGGAGAGGCTCACATGAGTATAGCCTTTGGCCAATAGCCCGGGAGGAATTGAATCCAGAAAACAACCACATGAGTGTGACCCCAGAGATGCGTATGTCTCTGGTGAATACCTACATTGCAGCCTCTGAGACACCCTGAGCAGAGGACCCAGTTATGCTGTGCCTGGACTCCTGACCCTCAAAAACTGTGGGCTAGCAAATGTGTTGTTTTAAACCACTAAGTTTTGGGATAATTTGTTACATAGCAGTAGATAACTATGACAGAAATATCATTCCTTTGCATCTTTATTATGGCGCGAAACCATGACTTAGCGTCAGTTAGTATTGCTTAATGGAATCAACATACATATTGTTATACCGTGAATCATTTTCAGTTAAGACCACATTTCTCAGAGTTTGCCAAAACAAGCCTTCTGCCTTCGGGTTGTCAGGCCACTGGAGGATGGAGCTCTTACAGATCCGCTGCCGAAGCCTCAAATACTGAGAATGCTGTAACACTGGCTCCAGCAGGATAAATATAATCACATCCATGTTCTCATCCATTAGCCTCTGCAAAGCCAAGTAAAAAGCTGTTTTAAAGTTCCAGCTTTTTGCATATTTTTTGGTTAAAACAAATACTGTTTTCTTGCTTTGGTTGATGCTCTGCATGAGGTTGTCAATGATGGCCAATCCTGGGTCCCAATCCCTCTCCTCTAGACAAAGGAGAACGTTTTTGTCTCGGCTCTCCTCAAGGTGGTAGCGCAGCTCATTTATCACCCAGTCAGTAACAGAGGCATCTTTGGTGTCATAAGAAATGTAAGCATCATAGAAAGTTTGGGAGGTGGAAAGAGACCTGTAGCCTTTTACCTTAGCTAAACACACATTATATATAAACCAAACATCCCAGTAAAACAAATGGTGAGCCAGGGCAGCCAACATAACCATGGTGGTGATAAAGAACGTGAAGAAAAATAATATCACTGCAGTGACATCTGAAACACAAGTTGTTAGCTCCAGACTCACAATACTCTTCCCTCTTTGATCCCCAGGACTGGCACAAATGACATCTACCAGTCTGGGAATTCTGACGTTCAGATGTTCATCCATCCATCTTCGGAAATCTCCAAAGTCACAGGTGCATTCAAAGGGGTTTCCGTGTAGTTCCAACTTAAATAATTTGGTGGTGGTCTTAGCTTCAAGTGCGGATTTGTTGATTGTTTTTAGCAGATTGGAACTTAAATCGAGGTGCACCAGACTACTGACTTCAGAAAGAAAGCCAGAGGGTAGGTGGGAAATCCTGTTATGACTCAGCAGCAGTGTCCGAAGGGAAGATGTAAAGTCAGATAGGCTATCAGTTAAAAAGAATAGTTTGTTTCCACGTAAGTCAAGCAACTCGAGACGAGGAAACTGCTGGAGTAATGTCCAGTTGAAAAACTTTAACATATTATCATTTATATGTAGTGCAGTGAGACTCGCTGGCAAATTAAGGAATGCTTCATTTGGGATGTGCTTGAGCCTATTAAGGGATAAATCCAGACGTGTCAGATTCGTGAGACCTTTGAAAATGGAGATATACCTGTTATCGTCATCATTCCACAAAATGTCAAGGCGATTGCCACTGAAAACTAATTCTACCAGGGACTTGCTTTCCAGGTTATACTTATCTGTTAAAGTGTAAATGTTGTTGTGGCTCAAGTTTAAAACTTTTAGATTTGTAAAATTTTGAATAAATTCTAGATGATGTGTTACCCCTGCTATTCTGAAATAGTGTGAATTATAGCTGAGATCTAGAACTTCCAAGTCGGACAATTCAGTAAGAGCACTAGCATTATCAAAGTCTAGTCTATTGTTTGTCAAATCCAAATATTTGACATGAGGAATGGCTGAAAATTCAGTGCCACTTAACACTTGAGCATTGCTATTTGCAGACAGATTTAAACAGGCAATGTCTGGAAGATTTTCAAATTGGTTTGGCCCAATGAAGAAAATACTGTTGAGGCTTAAATCTAAGGCTTTTCCATAAGCAGCACATTGTGGCTTTATTAAAGGACGGGTGAAATGGTAAAAGTTCGAATGTGGGTCAAACTCAAAATCTGTTGAGCGTCGTTTCAGGATATGATGTTGAAAAGAGGAACTATTTGCATAACTCTGCCTGGTGTCTTTTACCAACGGTGATATTCTGTTTTCTGACAAGTAAATGATTTCCAGATTGGAGAAATTTTGGAAAAGTTTGAAATCAATTTGCTTAATAAAATTAATACCCAAGTTGATAGTTGATAAGTTTGGAAGCTGCATCAGGGGCTGGAAATCTTGTTCTCTGAGTTCCTGGAACACATAACCTCTTAAATGCAATGCCCGTAGAGACAAAAGTTTAGAGAAGTTTTTGGAAATATTAATATGCTGTGGATAACTCCCCTTTATATAGTTAAAAGACAAGTCAAGTATTTCTAAGCGGGGCAGCATCGTTAAAAATGCCCCAGAGGCTATTTCTCCCACTAAATAGTTGAATTCAAGATCCAGCACCTTCAGATGAGGCATATTTTTAAACCAGGCAGCATTAATCTTCCTGAGGGAAGTGCTAGAGAGGTTTAGGTATCGAAGTTGGGTCAAGTTTTGAAAAGCAAAACGATCTATATTAATTGAAGCACCACCATCACAAGGCACGCATGGAAATGGGGCATTGAAGCACCTCGGACAGTTCCCACTTAAATCTAGTAATGTTAAATTTATCAATCCCTTGAAATCTTCTTCACCAATGTATTTGATCTGGGTGTTGCTCAGATAAAGTTTGCGTAGGGAGCTTGGCAGTTTGGGTGGCACATGTGAAAGAGAATTGAAAGACAGTGATAGCAACTCCAAATTTGTTAGCGTTTCAAATACTCCATCTTCTATGTTAGTTTTCTCGCAAACTTTGTTAAAATAGCAGTTCCAGGCCAAATAGAGATTTTTCAAGTTTATAAGTCTTGAGATGCCCTCTTTAGTTATGTTGTATATATTGTTTTGAATTAGACTAAGTTCTGTCAAAGACTCTGGCAAACCAGAGGGTATTTGGGGTAACTGGTTGTCTTCAAGCAGTAACTCCCTTAGGTTTTTTAGGTTGAGGAATGCCCCGTCTGTGATATTCAAGCCATTTGATTGTATACCAGGATTTCCGTTCTGGTGCTGTACATTGGGGTTGTGGTTTAGATTGATTTTAGTGAGATTTTGCAGCCCTTGAAATGATTCATTCGTTATATGTGTGATGAAATTATCAGACAGGTCTAGTTCTGTCACATATTTGCCCACCGTTTGGGGAACTTCCTGTAGTCGACGATTGCTGCACTCTGCAATAACTGAGTCATTTTGGTTTTTCTCATCACAAGGATAGCTTCTATAAAAATTTTCTTCAGCGCATAACTCACAGGAACCAGATATTAGCAGGAAAAGGCAGGTCAGCATTGACGACTGAAGGAACATGTTTTCCTAAGGAAAATCAAAAGTGCAAGCACAGTATTAGAGTAGCAGTATTTGCCAGGTGTTTTGTAAATAAATTAGCAGTGCTGCACCATACTTATATGAATTTTAATGTGTGCATTCACTTAACAATTAAATAAATTGCATCAGATTAGGTCCAGAATGATTTTACTTTTTTACTATGTTCAGCTTCATGGTGCTAAAAGAAGTTGAAGATGGGCTGGGTGTGGTGGCTCACACCTGTAATCCCAACATTTTGGGAGGCCGAGGTGGAAAGATGGTTTGAGCCCAGGAGTTTGAGACCAGACTGGGCAGCATAGGGAGACCCTGACTCTACAAAAAATTAAAAAGTCAGCCAGGCGTAGTGGTGCATGCCTGTAGTCCCAACTACTTGGGAGGCTGAAATGGGAGGATGGCTTGAGCCCCTGAGGTCGAGGCTGAAGTGAGCCATGATTGTGCCACTGCACTCCATCCTGGATGACAGAGTGAGACCCTGTCTCAAAAACAACAACAAAAAAAGGAAGTTGAAGATGAAGCTATCTGAGATGATGATGATGAGAAGACCTGGGAAGCTTCTGCAGAGGCCATTAATCAAGATACTCCACCATCATAATGAGTCTAAGCTGATCCACAGCTTTGGTTTATAGTAAGTCTATAGCTTTGCAAGCTATATATTTATAGCACCAACCTACTGACATGACACTTGATGAAACTTTGGCCAGCCCCCAAGGAGAGTTCAGATGGAACTTCTAGTATGATATCATCCTAGATCTTCTAGGCAGTCATCTTTACCTTATTTATACAACTATATCTCTCTTACTGGTATTTCCCACAATTGTTCTATACTTCTATGGTGACATATATTATGTTTTCTTCTTGCATGACTGGAAAGTGGGCACCTTATGTTGATAATAATAACAAAATGTCAGGTATTGTGCTAAGTGCTTCATAAACATTTCATCACCCACATTAATGCTCATAAGAACATGATGCAGTAGGGTCCTATTATTATGTATAATTTGCAGATGAAAAAACAAACTCAGAGACTTAAGTACCTTTTTGAAGGATGGTATGTTGTAGCACTGGGACTTGAGCCAATCTGATTCCAAAATCATATTTTTAACAACTAAGCCATCATGCTACACAATCTCCTTTTGAAATCCTTGTGCCTGAACAGTGCCTCAAATGTAAACAGCACTCAAAAAATTGTTTGTGGAATAATTACTACTCATATGTTCCCTATCACACAAACATTAGCATTAATAGCTATTTGCTTGCTAATTTTGAAACTTCTCTAGGGAGGACACATGGTGCTTTATATTTTTATGCACCCACAGTAACACAGGAGAGTGCCTCACTTTCTGTAACTGTTTCTTAATAAATAGAGAGCTGAATATATCACTTTTGGTAACCATACAATGCAATACACAGATTAATGTGATAAGTTTGATCAAGGGTTGTAATTAAGAGAACTCTCAAAAATCATCTTTCACTGAACACAGAAACCAGCCTAGATTTTTCGCTAAAGCCCAACTCATGTCTTTATTATGGGTTAAACCAGATAAGTGGCTTTTTTCAAATTCTCCTAAAATTTAGGGCCGGTGAACTAACACCTTTATGTGTCACACCCTCACTATGTTATAAAAAATTTTTATGTGGACATTGATTATTCTGAGGCTCAATAATTATTGCCCATTTGTAACGGCCAAGGACAAGCCAGCTCCTTTTGAGATGGAAATTAAAGTGGAGCAGAACTCCCAGACATGTTCAGTTGCTAGTAGTTATTTTCAAATGCAACACTATCGTGATGTTGCTGCTTAATGTTCAACTTGCACTGAAACAAGGCTCTACTATACCTGGTGTGGTAGGCAGAATTTTAAGATGACCCCCATGAATTTTGTCCCGAGTATTACTGCTGTGATGACATTATATTATATGGCATATGGGAATTTATCTGGATGGGCTTAATCTAATCACACAAGCGTTTGAAGGCGAAACGTTTTTTCTGGTTATCGGCAGAAGGAAAAGTCAGAGGGGTAGGATGCATGAGAAGAATTGGATGCGCTATTTCTGGCGTGAAGAGGTTAGGGGCCCCACAACAAAGAATGCAGGCAGCCTGTGGAAGCTGAGAGTGGCTCTCTGCAGGCAGCTAGCAAGGAAATGAGGTTTTCGGGCTGGTGGTGGGGTGGTGAGTCGAACAACAACTGCAAGGAACTGAAATCACCTGACAATCTGGATGAACCTGGAAACAAATTTTTACTCAGATCCTCCAGATGAGAGCCCAGTTTGGCTTTATGAGACTTGAAATGGAGAACTCAGGCAAACCTGCCCAGATTCTAACTTACAGAAATTAAGGCCAATCAATGGGCATTCTTTGAAGCCTCTACATTTGGGAACGATTTGTTCTGCAGTAATAGAAAACTAGACGCTATGGATTCTAAGATGATTTATGGCTTGAAAACATGGAGCTCCTGCAGAGGCAGCCACAGGCTTCCAGGCTTCACATCTTACTGGGAGACACAGGCACACCAAAGGAAGGGGCAACGGGGCTCAGACATGCAAGGCACTTTGGGGAAGACGCCACAGGCAATGCTATATTTGTTCAGGCACCTGAGCAGATCTCAGCCTGTGTGATTTCCAAGTCCCAGCATTGCTAGATTTCAAAGTCACTTTCCGGACTCCCTGCCTTGATTAGCTAGTGGGTGGCCTGGGAAGTCTGTTTGATTACACTCACAATATATGAATTGGCTCCCAGTCTCATGGGTACAACAGATATGACTTAAACACAACATTACAAGGTTTACACTGTGATAAAAAAGTGCATGACACTGTAAGAGCCTAACCAGAGGGGACTTTGGCCTGGTCATGGCAACTGGGGAAGATTTCCATAAAGAAGTGGAACCTAGGCCGAGGCGGGCCGATCACCTGAGGTCGGGAGTTCGAGACCAGCCTGGCCAACAAGGAGAAACACTGTCTCTACTAAAAATACAAAATTAGCTGGGTGTGGTGGCGCATGCCTGTAATCCCAGCTACTCAGGAGGCTGAGGCAGGAGAATCGCTTGAACCCAGGAGGCAGAGGTTGTGGTGAGCCAGGATCACACCATTGCACTCCAGCCTGGGCAACAAGAGTGAAACTCCGTCTCAAAAAGAAAAAGAAAAAAAAAAAAAAGTGAAACCTGACCTGCAATCCTAAGGTTGAGTAGGCATGTGTAAGGCACGACCAAGATGTCAAAGGAATTTTTCAGGAAAAGGGAGCAGCATGTGCAAAGGCCCTGTGTCTATTCCCGTGAGTTTCCCAGGCTGTACCTCCAGAGAAGCCCTGGGACAGGAATTCAGAGAGATATGGTGTGGGTCTAAGACAAGGCACATCAGCTTTCGTGTTTGCCATGGTAGGACTGCTTGCCGTGGTAGGACTGCTTGCCACAATGGGGCCCAGTGGACTGGAATGGCACAGAGGAAGTGGCTAATGGAGATGTCGTTGAGGTTCTCAGTATCTCCATGTCACTATGTTCAGTGGACATTTTTCAGTCCTCATCTTACTAAGCACATAAGTTTAAGAGACTGAGAGAAAGCCAGGGACTTGAGTAAAGACCAGAGTGGGCCAGCACAGTGGCTGACGCCTGTAATCCCAGCAGTTTGGGAAGCTGAGGCAGGTGGATCACTGGAGCTCAGGAGTTGGACACCAGACTGGGCCATGTGGCGAGATCCCATCTCTACAAAAAATACAAAAACAAATAGCAGGGCATGGTGGCGCATGCTTGTGGTCCCAGCTACTTGGGAGGCTGAGACTGGAGGATCGCCTGAGCCTGGGAGGTGGAGGCTGCAGTGAGCCATGATCGCACACTGCACTCTAGCATGGCGGACAGAGACAGAGACCACCCGTCTCAAAAAAGGAAAAAAAGACCAGAGTAGGTTTAAAAAATATTAATTAAATTGACAACTAAAAAGTGTATGCATTTATGATGTACAACATGATGTTTTGAAATATGTATACATATAGAATGCCTCAGTCAAGCTAATTCACATATGCATTACCTCATACACTTATCATTTTTTGGTCGTGAGAACACTTAAAATGGACTCTCTTAGTGTTTTTCAAGTGTATAATATGTCGTTATTAACTATAGTCACCATATTGCACAATAGAGCTCTTCAATAGAACTTTTTCCTCCTGCCTAACTGAAATTTTGTGTCCTATGACCGACATCTCCCCAATCTCTTCATCTGAGAAGTGATGCGAGCCTTTGAAGGTTTTTAAGCAGGGTGGCACCATGCTTAGATTGATTCTACAGTGTTCACTGGCAAGAGGGCACAGAACTTCAGTCATGAGATGATGGGAGTTTGAACTTAGGGTGGTGGCAATAGAGATAGAAAAAATGCGTTCAAGAGATATTTGGGAGGTACATTTGCGAGACATAGCAATGGATGAATAAAGGGAGGTAGAGGTTGTGACGGAGAGAGATGCAATCAGAGTGACTTCTAGGTTCCTGGTCTGTGCACCTGGAGGGATGGGTGTCATTCACTGAGCAGGAAGATTGTTTAGGGTAGGGCTACTAGTAATTAAATTTGACAGGTTTGCTTTTGAGTTGAGTTTGTGATATTCAAGTAGAGATGTCCAGTAGGCAGCTGAGTATGTGGGTCTGAAGCTCAGAGGAGAGTTCTGACAGAGGAATGAATTTGGGATTCATGACAATTGAAGCCATGGGTATGAATGAGATCACTCAGGGCAGTGTAAGGCATAAAGGATCTTCCACACTTCAGTTTTAGGAACAATTTTCTCATCTTTTTCCTAGTAATTTTTTATGATTTCATTTTCTTATCCCACTGGAATTGTTTAGGTATAAAATGTGAGGTGTAGACCCACATTATTTTTTTCTAAATGGAGACCCATTTACCCTAACGTTATTAATTGGATGATCTTTTGCCCACTGATTTTATAGGCTTCCTGTATCACTAACTCTTCTGTTATTTGGATCTATTTCTAGGCTTTCTGCTCTGTTTCATCAATATGTTAGTATTTAATACATACTTGGTATAAATATGTAATAGGTATATGCATTAATGAAAAGACAAATAACCCAATAGAAAAATTGAAAAAATATATTAACAGTTCACATAAAAAGGAAACATAAATTGCTCTTAAAGCATAGGAAAAGATACTCAACCTCACTCAAAAATTAACACTGTCATACCATTTTTCACTGATTCTATTAGGCAGTTGAGGATATGGGGAAACAAATACTCTTAAATTTTGCTGGTAGGAATCTAAATTAACACCACCTCTAAGATGGAGGGTAATGTGTAATATCTATCACAATTGGAAACATATACTTGAAGTCAGCAATTTCAATTCTAGAAGTAGATCCTAAAGACACACCCTCATATATACAAATGTCTGTATACAAGGATGTTCATTGCAAGGGCTGTTAGCAATAGCAAAAGACCGGAAATAATCTAAATGCCTATGAGTAGTAGTCTGGGTAAATAAATGATGTTATGTTCACACAATGAAATACCATGTGGCAATTAAACGGATAAGGCAATTCTATATTCATTCATTCATTAAATATTTATTAGGCAGATATTTTATTTCAGGAACTGTATTTGAGTTGCAGATAAAACAATGAACAAACCAGGCTAAAATACTTGCCCATTTTGAAAGATGGAATGTTAGATGGTGGAAAGTATTGTGGAGAAAAATATAACTGGGAAGGGAAATGGTTATGTAGAATGTCCCTGGACGGGGACTTATCTGATGCTTTTGTTATGATTAGACCGAGCTGATGGGTCTAGGGGAGGAAGATCACAGAAGTGCAAGGCCGTTCTAGCCATATCATATGAAGGGTGCATGCTATCAACACGACTTTCACTATTTATGTGTACCTTGATCATCTGACTGAGGTAGTGTTTGTCAGGTCCTTATTACAATTTTTAACTACAGATTAACACAAATTATTTTTTTCAAAAGGCCCAAGGAGAATATGTCAGGGCAAGGCCAGATTCCAGACCATTCCCTTTGCATGCTAAACAAAACACTGTTAGTTGGTAACTCATGTTTAGGTGGACACTTGGGTGGGTCCAGAGGGCCGGATCCATCTTGTGTGGCCTCACTAGCCTGGAGGTAAGGCCTCAACATCCGATTTCAAATCCAATTCTATTTCATACAAGGCAGAGAACAATTGAGGGGGAAATCCTCTAGGGGCCGCTAGAAACCAAAACTGGAGTCTTTTGAGCTCTCCTCTGTTCTTTCTGGATGAAAATAGCCTCCGGGAGAGTCTAAAGCAGCTTAAAGCAAATTATGGGCCATGAAAATGGCCAGAACATTCCAAAAGACGTTTTTTAGTTAAGAGTTTGAGGTTTGTAGTGCTGCCCTCCCAAAAAAGTACTGAAGTAAGAAACATGAGTCGACAAATTCCAAATAACTTGATTTTGAAAAGTACATAAATGGGAAGGGCAAGAAATGGTGAGCAGGTTGCTTGCAGAGAAGTTGGGGAGACTCTCATTGCTCCACCTTCTATATTCCGTGCAGGACTGCACAGAGTTTGAATGGATTGCTAATGCTCACTTTGCAGGGTGCTCTGCTCAAGTCCATAGGAGTGCTGTGTGACCATGCCAGGCATGGGGCAACCCCAGCTCCCAGCAGCCGCTGATCTCAGAAGACAGAGCGGAGACCAAAGGCCCAGCAAGAGCTGCACCTTCTGAGCCAAGTTCTTCCTTTCAGCCACACCCATGCCTCTGACTACCAAAAGTTGTGGCACCAAAAGGATATCAAAGGGCATCTGGTCCCAGATGAAGTGAGAAGGATACTAACGAGAAGTCACCCTCATTACAGCAGAACCAATCAATAGAAACAATCCAGCCTGGCAGAAGAGAAGTATGCAAATAAAATAGAGAAACAGCAACTCTACAATAACTTAGAGAAATGGCAATTCTGCAAATAAAATAGAGGAAAAAAAATACCACTATGCAAATAGAGAAAGAAAGAGAGAGTGAGAGAGCACAACCAACTTCTGGTGGTTGAACCTAAAAGTCGGGTGCTCCCATTAAAGCCATGGTAAAAGAATAGAATCCTATAAGATCAAAGAAAGTGTAGGAGGAGACAACAGCTGACAAGAATTTTCTACAAAGTTTAGGAAAATGGAAAGGAGGTGGATGAACGATAGATGGGGCAGAGCAAAGCAGAGAAGGCTGAAGCCTACAGCCCTGTGCCTTCTGTGCTGAAAGAGAAGTCCACCCTTGACGTCAACAGCTGATGGTATAATGGGGCTCAGGCCAGGCCCCAGGGACCAGTTAAGATAAGGAAGAGATGCTTACTAGAACTAAGATAAGTATTAGATTGGGCGTTGATGAAGTGAAGAACCTGGATTGAGTAGAAGTGGCAGAATAGAGAATCAAAAAAGGGGAGTGTTTAGGTTGAATTGTGTCCCCTAATAGATAACTTGAAGTTCTAACCCCTGGTACCCGTGAATACAGCCTTATTTGAACTTTGCCGATGTCATCAAGTTAAAATGGGATCCTACTGAATTAAGGTGGGCCCTGATCCAATAACTGGTCTCCTTATAAGAAAAGGGGAATTTGGAAGTAGACACACAGGAAGGAAGGCCACCCACATGAGGAGAGAGGTGAAGGCTAGAGAGATGCAGCGGCAAGCCAGAGAACATCAAGAATTGCTAGCTACCACCAGAAGCTGGGAGAGGGGCATGAAACAGATTTTCCCTTTAGCCCCTTAAGAAGGAACCAACCCTGCCAACAACACATTGATTTCTGACTTGTGGTTTCCAGAACTGTGAGAGAATATATTTCTGCTGTTTTGATCCACCAAGTTTGTGGTACTTTGTTTCAGCAGTTCTGGGAAACGAATCAAGTAAGAACAGAGAACAGGTAAATGACAGTTCTGTGAAACCCTCTGCTGAGACAAGTTCAAGCTGCCAGAAAAAAGGCCTTTGCCTGGCATGCCCTTGAGCTTGCTGCAGTGAACACCCTGATGAGGATGACTGGGTCTTTGTGGTCCAGATCTTTCACTGGGGTTGTCTTGGAGCACCCAGTGAAAAGCAAAACCCACTTCTTTAAAGAAAACATATGAATCATGAAAAAAAAAAAGAAAAAAAAATCTGCCCAACTTCTCCTCTCCCTGCCAAATACAGTTATTGCTAATGAGGAAGCAATTTCACAACAGTTTTTCTATTTTCCATACACCATTTGTTCTTTGGTTAGGTCCACAGTACATAACCTGCCAATTTTCTTCTGCAGATTTTGAAGGAAACAGACAGCACAACAACAACAACCTCTCTCGGTCCTCACCCAAATCTTTCTTCTGAAATTGGATGCTGATGGCCACCAAACACATTTTTAAAAGACCAGCGCAGTTTGAAGAACAGCTCAGAAAGTCTGCCTTCGCTGAAAACTCATTCCCTGGGAGTTGCAATGAGCAGACAGGCCACACCCAGAATTCGCCTGAAGGGGAGGGCTGCAGCCAGGGCGGAGACCAGATGTGAGGGCACGCTGCCATGTGAGACTAAAATAAATTCCACGTAATGTGCAGTGCAGGTGGTCTGGGAGGGGCGTAAAGCTGTCTTCCTGGAATTAACAGCTTTTTACCTTTTTAGTCTCCTTTCCCAGGCTGCAGGAGCTATTTTGCAAAGATGCTCCTTCATTCTCCCTTTCAAAGGCTTCCTTCAAGCTCTCCTGGGATGGGTCTTGCCGATGTTCCCTAACACTGAAGTGTCAAGAGAACCTATTGATTGTAACATGTAATTAATCTCCTCAATTGAATGACTTAGCTGCTTCAGCGCAATGTTTGGATTCAACCAGAGCTGAATTTTTGCCAGACTGGAAATAGTTCTAATTTTTGATGGATTCTGATTCATTCGCAGTTAACAATGTTGACCACTGATACGTGATGAAAGGAAATTAAGAAATGGTTATGCAGGTAGGATTTGTCACTTTAGATGAAATTTACAATTAATAATAGATACGTTATTTTACCCATCCCAAATTCAATGGATTCACTAACAGGTTTGGAAGACAAAAGAAAACATGACCACATTAAGTGCACTTATCAGTAAAGAGATGGATCCTGACTTAACATACACAAAAGTATGAAAAATTATGTTATTGGGTGCTGGGAAATAGGGTAGGGAGCATTTGTTTAATCCTCAAAAAAAAAAAACAAAACCCAAATCAATGAAGTCCATGAGGCCCCTGCTTTACAGACATGGGACCTGAGGCTCAGAGAGATGAATGTTTTCAAGGTAGGTGGTAGAGTTGAAAGTGACCCTAGATTTACCTGAGTAGTTAACGAATTAGGAGGGCTGAAGCCAAGGGGCTAGTTGGCCATGATCTGGTTTCAATGATCAGCAGAGACCTGACAGTCCTATGTGGAACCTCCAAGACTCAAATGCTGGTGGCGGATTTTCCGTGTTCCCTTTCTGCACTGAGCAGGCTACCACAGAGAACTTCCAGATTATTTGTCATTCCTTAGAACCACAGGAAGTCTACTGATTTTAGACATACACACCAACTAGCAGCGCTTCGTAACTTTCTGCAAAATCAACACAGCCTGTATCTACTGATGCCAATCCAGAACCACAGGTTATGCATTTAAATTACTGTGTCTTACAGCAGGGGTGTCCAATCTTTCGGCTTCTCTGGGCCACACTGGAAGAAGAAGAATTGTCTTGGGCCACACATAAAATACGCAAACACTAACAATAGCTGATGGGCTAAAAAAAAAACAAAACATAATATTTTCAGAAAGTTTATGAATTTGTCTTGGGCTGCATTCAAAGCTGTCCTCAGCCATATGCAGCCCGCAGGCTGAAGGTTGGACAGGCTTGTCTTGTGGTCTTGAGTAGTCATAAATTGGGGCTACTAATTTAAAAATAACAAATCCCTCAACCCCATTTAATAACCCAGTTGAACTCAGAGATGTTGCATTGGAATGATGTTCCCCTCAATGGATCCTGGAGGCGACAGTATGATGCACTTACAAATAATGTCCAACTGCGTTTCAAAGACTAACCGTGGGTAATGACATCCTTCCCTGTGAAACACACCCTAATATTCTGTAAGTCTGGGGTCTTCCATAAGACTGCTCTCTCTTTCATAAACTCTGAGGTTCTTAGATTATTATAATGAAAGGATGAGAAGCAGTGATTGAAAGAGGAGAATGAACTCCATCAGCTGCCCTCACTCTTATCTGCAGTCTCAGCTTTTCAGAGAAAGCATACTTAGAACTTCTATTTTGCTTTCTAAAATCAAACCAAGGTGGCTAGTAAATACATTTCAGCTCTTCCTGGAGCATTTCTAGCCACCTAAAAAAAGGGACTGTGCTTTTTAACAAAAGGACCAAAAAACTGTTGATGTTCTGAGGCACTGATTCTTAACTTTGGCTGCACAGTAGAGATACTTAGGAATTCTAAAAGCTACAAATGCCAAGCCCCATATCCAGAGATTTTGGTTTCATTGATCTGGGGTTCAGTCTGGGCAGCAGGAGTTTTGAAAGCTCCCGCTCTGATGTGAGTCCATTGCCAAGGCTAACCACCTCTGCCTTTAGGCAGGAGGTCAGCCAGGTCCTTGACCTCCATTGGCCACCAGTGGGAGCAAAGTGGCCATTTTTTGCAAGTTTAATTTGATTTTATTATTACTCTATTTACCAGTCTGTTGCTGCTGTTGTTTTGACACAGAGTCTCACTCTGTTGCCCAGGCTGGAGTGCAATGGTGTGATCTTTGCTCACTGCAACCTCCACCTCCTGGGTTCAAGCGATTCTCCTGCCTCAGCCTCCTGAGTAGCTGGGACTACAGGTGTGCACCACCACACCTGGCTAATTTTTGTATTTTTAGTAGAGACGAGGTTTTGCCATGTTGATCGGGCTGGTCTCTACCTACTGACCTCAAGTGATCCGCCCACCTCGGCTTCCCAAAGTGCTGGGATTATAGGCGTGAGCCACCAGGCCCCGGCTATTTACCACATTCTTGTAGTACAATTATACTGGCTATCACAGCAGCTTACAAATATCAAGTAGAAATTGGATAATTTCAACTGCAATCCCGTATGTGTCATTGGCCCAGTTGACCGAATTCCATATGAGCCACCTACAGTCATTTTGTAAAGCATCGTAAAATTTTAGTGCAGAATTAATTTACCTTCAAGATCCATAATGAACATTAGGTGGGTATAAAAATTAACTTCAGGCCAGGCGCGGTGGCTCATGCCTGTAATCCCAGCACTTTGGGAGGCCGAGACAGGCGGATCACCTGAGGTCAGGAGTTCGAGACCAGCCTGGCCAACATGGAGAAAGCCCGTCTCTACTAAAAATACAAAAATTAGCCAGGCGTGGTGGCACACACCTGTAGTCCCAGCTACTTGGGAGGTTGAGGCAGGAGAATCGCTTGAACCCGGGAGGCGGAGGTTGCAGTGAGCTGAGATCGTGCCACTGCACTCCAACCTGGGTGACAGAGCGAGACTCCATCTCAAAAAAACAAAACACAAAACAAAACAAAACACCCATTAACTTAAAGAGACTTAAATGCACTTTAAATTGTCAAAATTAACTCCAAGGACTTTAGGGAAAAATATATAGTACATTTTGGATGAGACTCTCTTGAAATCAGACTTTTCAATTGCTCTTAAACCTCATTGAATTTTCTAGAAAATGTATCATTTAAAAAGAAGTGTAAAGTTCGTTTTTAGTCTGACAGTTCTTGACAATAACAAACACGGACCACCTGCTATGTCTAGACAGTGTAAAGTAATAATTACAGAAATTGTAGCATGTTATTAGGTTGGTGGAAAAGTAATCACAGTTTTTTGTACCAACCTAATTATTTAAAACTCTGACCAAGAAAAGTAGCAATTAATGTTGAACTTTAAGCTTCCAACAGTAGGTTAAGCTCAGGCTTCACTAGGCTCTAGCAATTGACCTATGTATGTGAAGGAAGAGAGTTTGTCCTTTTCTACAGAAATAGCAAAGGAAAAATATTTCCCTCACCTTCTCTTCCAACCCCGTTGTTCTGGAAGAGGATATTGTCTCTGGTAGGGCCAGTAAGTAATATTTCCAGTTCAATTTCTAACTTGAAATTTTCTTATTTTCCTGTTCAAATTAGTAAGATCATCACTGCATTTGATTTTCAAAATTTACTCTCTAATTCCTTTATACTAACGTGTGCACAAATTAAAGATCATAGCAAGCCACTTTACCTGCATTTACAGTTGTTTCAATCTTTAATTTTTATCCTTATTTGCCCATTTATTACTTTCTTGGCTCACACCATTTGCTGCCAACCCAGATTTCTGGGTCAGAAACCCCATATTCTGTTGGAAAGCTTTGCTAAAGAAATAGAAGTGGCTTACCACGTTTCTGTTGTTCTAATTTTTCATTCCGTAACTTGCAGCAGTGCAGAATGGTACCCTCTATGCAGGAGGTGGCCGAGAAGAGAAACTGGCTAACTTCCTGAAATGGGTCTGTTTACCATCAGCAGAACCTAGCGTGTGTTTTACAGAAATTTACATGAAAAGAAGGGAACTTGTGATTTCTTAGCTGTTGCCAAATCATTAATTGACTGTGCTTTAAAACTTTGAAACTGAAGTTGTGGGAAAAAGTCATTTATAAAATGATTTAAATGCAACCCAAATCAGACACATACAGCGTATTTTTGTTAGTTTTTGTGTATTTGTGTGTACAGGGGAGAAAAAGGGAACATTATTCCATTCACTAAGAAAACTTCAGTGTATTCTTTTTTAAAAAAGTTACCATAAGTTTGTACTGAACTTAGGATTTCTCAAACTCGTCTTCCTTGTGTAATTCACAGATGTAGGCGAATAACGTGAACATTGCTTCATCTTTGTTCCACAAGTTTCTGAGATAGCACCAGTAGGTATGGGTCTCCCTCCCGCCGGGCTGTGGTCACAAAGCAAGCATCTTTCTCCTGGGTGCCCCATGCCTCCCCCAGCACCTGGCGTGTAGTATAAGCTCAATGAATGTTCATTGCATTCGTGAGGCTGGAAAATTTAATCTTCCTGATTTAGTCTGATAAATGGATTCAATTTTATGCTAGCAGAGCAAGGGCCTCAAAAGGCGTAACCAAGAGCAGAGGTCAGCAAACTGCAGCCTTTGAACCAAATCTGGCCCAGAAGTGAAAACATTTTTAGATGAACATTGGCAATGGATTTGATGATAAAGAACACTAACTTTAAATTCCAACTAAGCAGAATGTTATCACCTCCAAAAATGATTCCATTCTTCTCATTATTAAACCTATACTACAAAAAACTGCCTTTGATGATTATTATTACATTTTGAGTTTCATCAACTAAATAATTGTGGAGATTTTTATTTTACTATATAAGTACCTACATAATGTGCCAAATTTGCTTCTTGGCCTGTAAAACCTAAGATATTTGCCATCTGGCCCTTTACAGAAAAAGTTTGCTGACCCCTGGCCACAGGAATAAAGTTTAGAATGGGATGTGATGTGTTTCATCTTGCCTTACACCCCAGGAGTGGGAGAAAACCAAATTGGCAGCAGGGTGGGCAGAGATGACATCCATCTATAAATGGACTGTGGAACACCTTGTTATGAAGGAAGGCCTGTCAGCAGTCAAAGAATGGCTCGGGTGGGTGTGCCTAGATGGACCTCTAAAGATCACACCCTAAGGGAATTCAAGACCTGATGCACGGTTTGAGAAGTGATTCCTATGACATCAGAGAGTGCAGCCTGGGCCTTCATGGGCAAACCAAAAACGTTTATCTCTTGGTTTCCCTCCAAACATTTGCTTGGAAATAAAGTAAAGAAAGTAAGAATGCATCGAGTGCAGTGGCTCACACTTGTCATTCCAGCACTTTGTAGAGGCCAAGGCAGGAGGATCACTTGTGCTCAGGTGTTTGAGACCAACCCGAGCAACATGGCAAAACCTTGTCTCTAAAAAAATACAACAATTAGCCAGGCATGGTGGTGTGCACCTGTAGTCCCAGTTACTCAGGTGGCTGAGGTGGGAGGATCGCTTGAGCCCGGGAGGTGGAGATTGCAGTGAGCCATGATGGTGCCGCTGCACTCTAGCCTGGGTGACAGAATGAGACTTTGTCTAAAAAAAAAAAAAAAAAAGGCCGGGCACGGTGGCTCACGCTTGTAATCCCAGCACTTTGGGAGGCCGAGGCGGGCGGATCACGAGGTCAGGAGATCGAGACCACGGTGAAACCCTGTCTCTACTAAAAATACAAAAAATTAGCCGGCCGTGGTGGCGGGCGCCTGTAGTCCCAGCTACTCAGAGAGGCTGAGGCAGGAGAATGGCGTGAACCTGGGAAGTGGAGCTTGCAGTGAGCCGAGATCGCACCACTGCACTCCAGCCTGGGCGACAGAGCGAGACTCCGTCTCAAAAAAAAAAAAAACAAACAAAAAAAACGAAGTAAAAATGACTTCCAGCGGTTGATTGAGCAAGGATCCTTGGAACTGGAGAGTTTGTCAGCTTTCTAGAAAAGCGAGACTCACATACCCTGGCTTCTAGGCCACCAAGTGTCAGCCAGTTGTAGACCAGTCAATTGGCCTTGTAAAGCATGCTTGCATACATATATATATATAGAAATATGTGTGTGTGTGTGTGTGTATCATGTATATATGATATATATATTTTTATATACATATGCATGTTTATATGTATATATACACACATACAGTCTAGTATCTATGTTAAGCAAACTCATAAAAAGGAGTGACTTACTTACACCAAATGAGCCTTCCGTTTTCTCCACACAACCAGTACCATAAAAGATGAAAATGAAAATGGAATTGACACCAGGGCAGGAAGGTTACTGAGAGGCAGAAGCTCCATCTGCTTGTAAAGTAGCCAGATGATTGGCTTCTGCCCAAGCCCAGAAACTGGTCCTTCGTGGCCAGGTCTGCTCTCCGCACCCTGCGCTGTGAGGCCCAAAGCTCCTGGGCATCTCCTAGACCAATCTTTCCTTACTCTTCCCCTTGCCATCCATGCTGACACAGATCTGGATCCCAAAATGGAGAAGACCTGTCATGAACCGCTTCTGCCAGGCAAGCCTGCCAGACAACGTGCACTTCCCAGACACACAAATCACCAGCAGACAAGCGTCTCTCAGCCTTAGTTTTCTCATCTGTCAAATTGGGATAAGAATACTAGTGTCTTTCTCAGATGCTGGCTTTGAGGATTAAATTGCTCATATTGTGGAACTCTTAGAAAAGTAGCTGGCACAAAGTGAGTGTTCAACTAGTAGAGCTAGAATTATTATTACTATGCTTGTTGTTACAGACTTCACACATTCCTGGGCTGTTGCCAACAGTAGGCCTGAAGAACCACTCTTGGGGCCTTCCCCAGCCCTGGACACAGCCCTTTCCTCTCGAGTCAATGATGACCAGACAGTTCATAAGGCAGCAAATGGCTTCCCCATACTGGGGCTGCTGTGAAGTACCACATATGGAAATAATGTGCAACCCTGGAAAAAGCTCAAGGTCTGGGAAAACACCAAGTGCCTGGAATCGGTTGTTTGTTGTGAAATCAATGCTAAATATATACAAAGCTAAAGTGAAAGGACTTATGTGGAAGAAACTTTTAAGTCAATGATTCGGACGAAGAAATGCACAAGAGGCTTCCTTTACACAAATCTCTTGTGATCCTGGTTTTAAGTGGGGGTGCAGAGCTCCTGAGAGGACAGCTACTGTGTGTCCGTGTTTAGGAGCCACACTGCGGCTTCCCTTGGCCCCTTTAAGCGGCTGCCCTTCCCTGGCCAGGGAAGGTACGGGTGAGACAGGCCACAGGTGTTTCCTGAAACTGTCTCCTCCTGCCTCCACTTGATCTTAGCTTTGCAAATCCTGGGCGCTTTGTGGTCACCTCTGGGATGCAACTTGTTGGTGTCATGCCCACTTTGCCAGGTCCTGCCGGCAGATATGGGCTGCTTGTCTTCTTTGTCCCCAAGTCCCCACGTGCCTCCTGATGGTCTGTGGCCCGGATGGGATGGAGTCCTCTGCACGAACACCTCCTTAAGGCTCTACCCACCCACCACTCCCATTCTCTCTGCTTGCTACTATAATCCCCATTTTTAGAGGAGGAAACAGGCTCATAAAGGCTCAGTCATTTACACAAATTCAGCAGCAAAGCTTGGATCTGAACCAAAAGCTCTGTCGTACTTGCCACTTTCTCTGCTGGATGACATTTTGGTGGCTCCGTGTTACATTCTCCACCAGACTGTACACCTTTTGAGCCCAAGGGCTGTTCTATCCATCCAGCCTGGTCTTACACATGGATGTTGGTGAAAATGGATGGAGATGGATGGATGGATGGATGGATGGATGGATGGATGGATGGATGTTGGTGAAAATTAAAGGGAAACAGAGGATGATATTGATAGAATTAAGGGAAGTTTGTATATAAAATTTTTCTGATTATAATGTTATTACATCGTCCTAAACATCCCAATAAAGGAATGTAGAACACATCAGATGAAAGCTCTCCAAATTCCACTCCTAGAGTTAACCATTGTTAATGGTTTGGTATATGTTCTTCAAGATTTTTCCTATGTATATACTGACATATAATTACGTACAGAATTCTTTTTGAAAACTGAGTTCACATGATATGTGCTATTCTGCATCATTTTTTTTTCCAGCTAGCATTCTGGAAAAATTTGGATATGCAGATCTGTCTTGTTCTTTTTTTTAATGGCTATGTTCTGTAGATGGTTATGCATGTAGTATTTTGCTTAACGAATCCCTTATTGATTAGCATTTGTGCTTGTCCTAATTTTTTGAAATTACAAACAATGCTGTGACAAACATCTTTGGAGGGAAGATAATTTTAAAAGGAGTGTGTTCAAGCGAGGAGGAAAAGCCAGCAGGATGGAGAAGAGTGGTCACGTGTGCAACGGACAGAGTCAACCTCATGGAGCCCCTTTCCCAAGTAGGGAAAGTGAATGAACCAGGGGCAGTGGTGGGTGGGCTTGCAATTTAGGAAGGGAAGGGCCACCTCTCCTTGGAATGAGAACGAAGGCAGATAGGCTCTGTGAGGAAAGAATCTGGATTTTGTGAGATGATGATGAGGTCGGTGACATAAAACATGTTTGATGTAGAGAGGACAGAATTTGAGGACGCAGCCATTGGTGGGCGGATGTAGGAGGCAGGGCTGCTTGCTGGGGACAGGGCATCTGGTAGAGAGATCAGTACCAAATGCTGATTTGAGGCCCAGGGCTTGGCGTGGAGAAGATTTGAGAAGGGCCATTCCTGTTATATAGGCTACTTCTCCATGGAATCTTCATTTGATTCCTCACAGTCTCAGGACCCCTCTGCCCTTCCCCACAATATGTTTTATTTTCTCTTTTTTTCTAGTTCTCTTTTGCAAGTCTTCCTATCTCCAGAATCAGTGCTTTTAGCATTCGAGAAAGGCATTTTCGTTTCTTCCTTCCTGCACCTGCACCTGTTTTCAGGGACTGCAGAAACGCCTTCACGTGTCAGCATTGGCTTGAAGATCCAGCCAATGGCCCAGATGTTAATAACCATGCTGCCACAAGATGGCGCCCACCACCCAATATCTCGGACTTCCTGATCAGACTGGTAGGTAATTTTTGTGTGGCAACGTACAGTATAAAATTTTATTTTTTCATTTTATTTTATATTTTAAACAGGGTGTCGCTCTTTCACCCAGGCTGGAGTGCAGTGGTGCAGTGGCGGCTCACTGCAGCCTCAAACTTCTCAGCTCAAGTGACCTTCCTGCCTCAGCTTCCCGAATAGCTGAGACTTCAGGCACACACCATGCCCAGCTAATTTTTTATTGTTTGTAGAGACGGGGTCTTGCTATGTTGCCCAAGCTGGTCTCAAACTCCTGGGCTCAAGCGATTCTCCTGCTTCAGCCTCCCAAAGTGCTGGGATTAAGTTTATGAAATATGCAAATATCTACAAGTTTTGCTTCAGGCTTTTTTTTTTTTTTTTTTTTTAAGACAGAATCTCGTTCTGTCGCCCAGGCAGGAGTGCTGTGGTGCGATCTCGGCTCACCGCAAGCTCCGCCTCCTGGGTTCACGCCATTCTCCTGCCTCAGCCTCCTGAGTAGCTGGGACTACAGGCGCCCGCCACCGCGCCACGCTAATTTTTTGTATTTTTAGTAGAAACGGGGTTTCACCGTGTTAGCCAGGATGGTCTCGATCTCCTGACCTCGTGATCCGCCCGCCTGGGCCTCCCAAAGTGCTACGATTACAGGCGTGAGTCACGGCGCCTGGCAGGCTTTTGAGCATCTTCAGTTAAGGAAATCCTAAATAAAAAACAACTTTGATTCATAGTTTGCCCTATAGGCACCAAAGTGCTTAAGATGTAAGAAAGGAAACATCATGAAACGATCTTTTGCTCATCCCATTTTGGAAAAGACAGAGGATTTTAACTACGTTCTGTGCTAGGGAGGGGTCAATTTTATAATTGATGAATGATATAAAATCGAGCTCAGAATTCCCAATGTATATTCTAAATCTACTTACTGAGTTAAATTTTGAAAACAAAACAAATACAATTATGCAAGAAATATACCCAGGTGAAAAATGTTCAAATAGTTAAACATATGTCTAATGTGTCTGCTGTGACTTAGTCCACCAACTGAAATGTGCAGAGACGTTTGTTTTTTATGACTCCATTCTGTGTCTGTCTCTGAGCTTTCATCCTACCTCACTCTCCAGAAGATCAACTCAGACCCTCGGAGGAGTGGGGAATGTGAACCCCGAAAATTTGACAGCGGTCTCAGTTAATTTAGAAAGTTTAATTTGACAAAGGATGCGTGCTTGTGACACAGCCTCAGGGTGTCCTGACAACATGTGCCCAAGGTGGTTGGGGCACAGCTTGGTTTTACACATTTTTGGGAGACATGAGACATCAGTCAATCTATGTAAGAAGTACATTGATTCTTCCAGAAAGGGGGGACAACTCGAAGCAGGGAGGGAGCTTCCAGGTCACAGGTAGGTGAGAAACAAACGGTTGCATTCTTTGAGTTTCTGATTAGCCTTTCCAAAGGAGGCAATCAGAATATGCATCTATCTCAGTGAGCAGAGGGATGACTTTGAATAGAATGGGAGGCAGGTTTGCCCTGAGCAGTTTCCAGCTTGACTTTTCCTTTTAGCTTAGTGATGTTGGTGGCCCAAGGTATTTTCCTTTCACAGGAGTCCTTGCCTGCCAGGGATTGGGTATAGCTTCTGAGTCTGATGTAGTGGCAAACCAGAGTGGGGTGTGTGGAAGTGGGGTACACAATTGATTTTTTAATTCAACTCCTTCATCCTAACTCTGTGGAAGATTGATAATTTCTCACATAGAGTTGGCAGGGTCCCACTTTTCTCAGGTCTGACAGACCTCCCCTCATCTATTAATATTACCTTCCTCCCCTTCCCTCTTCACTTCTTTCTCCAGAAGGGGCAGAAAAGCAGCCCTGTCCCTTCTCTTCCTGGACACCTGGTTGATGCCCTAGAGCCGCTTTGTTCCACGGACTCTTCTATGATCCCCTAAGGCCTTTAGGCCTTCCTGTAGAAGACAAAAGCCAACTAGCTTGCTTCCTCTGCACATGCACCCTGAGGCAATGCATACAGTTTAGGATCAGCTTGAATGGCGATGAAGGAAAAGAGAAAGAGAAGAGATGGCATTCTCGAAGATTACTCCACCTCCCAGTGTCATCTCAGTGCTTAAGGTTATAAATATAAATTGTGTCTAGAGCAGGGTTTTGCAAAAGTTCATCTTTAGGTCATCTACATCAGGATCATCTGGGTGGGTTTTTATTTGAAACATAGATGTCAGGACTTTGCCTTCATATCTATTAATCGAAGGGCTCTAGCACAAGGCCTAGGCACTCATAGGTGACTCTATTAGCCAGTCAAGTTTGACAACCACTCAATAGAGCAAGACCAGCATCAGTTGGGCCCATCTTGTAAGAGATGCAAATTCTCGGGTTCCAACTCCAGACCTACTGAATCAGAAGCTGAGAAGTAGGGCCCAGCAGTCTGTTTTAACAAGCCCCTCAGGTGATTTTGATGCCTGCTAATGCTTGAGAATCTGTTGCAATCAAGCAATGATTCTGAAGCAGTGGTTCTCAACTTTGCCTGCATGTTGGAATCGCCCTCCAGCTTTAAAATCCCAAAGCTCAGTCTGTAGCCCAAACCAATTAAATCACAATCTTTATGGTAGAACCCAGACATAGTCTTTTTTTAAAGCTGCCCAGGTAATTGCAAGGTGCAGGCAAAGTTAAGAGCCACTGTAACAGGTTGGGGAGTTGATACCTAAATCACTAGGACTGGCCAGGTGTAGTGGCTCACACCTGTAATCCTAGCACTTTGAGAAGCCAAGGTGAAAAAGGATTGCTTGAGCCCAGGAGTTCGAGGCCAGCCTGGACCTTGTCTCTACAAAAAAACTAAAACTAGCCAAGTGTGGGGGCACACGCCTGTAGTTCCAGCTACTCGAGAGGCTGAGGTGGAGGATTGCTTGTGCTCAGGAGGCAAAGGCTGCAGTGAGCCGAGACCTCACAACTGCAGTTCAACCTGGGTGACAGTGAGACGCTGTCTGTCTTAAAAAAAAAGATCACTGAGACTGTCTCACAATAAATATATACTCACTGCTGGGATAGCATGGTATTATCCTCACCCTGAAAATCACTGTGGTTGTAAACCTTGTCATTGATGGGACAGGGTCATCTTCTGCCTGTGTGTCTGATTTAGCAGGTCTGAGGTGGAGCCTGAGAGTCAGCATGTCTAATGAACTCCCAGGGGATGCCCATGTTGCTGGTCCAGGGACCATGGTTTGAGTAGCAAGACCCCGCCCAAGGTGTCCATTACTCCCATTGCCACAGGAGTGTTCAACTGCATCTTTCCAGCTCAGCTCTATTCTTTGAGCTCCGTAGACTATGGGCACCTACTGACTCAGCATCTCCATCCACTTGGTGATTCGAAGGCTCCCAAATGCCATATGACTAAGACACACTCTTTGTCTCCCACCCCCAAATATGGTCATCTTTCAGTGTTGCCTGGTTCAATTAACTCATTTTTCACATCTTACCTTGGGTGGCCTTCCTCAGGGCAGCCTGCCCCTCCTGCTCCCTGGTTTCACTCCCTTTTCCAGGTCATCACTCTTATAGAAACCTCTTCCTTTCCTTCATCACACTTGAATCTCCTTCAGTGCGATAATCTGATTAATGGATTTCTGAATAAGCTCCAGGAGAACAGGGACTATATCTATTTTGGCTCGCCACTGTCTCCTCACCCTAAGCATCATGCCAGGCCCATGGTGGGCACGCCATAAATATTTATTGACTGACTGACTGAATAGATGGATGGATGGATGGATGGATGGATGCAATCAACAGTTTCTGAATATTACATCTATGTAATGCAGAATACAAATTTCATAGCTATATTCTATACCATTTCAGAAATGCCTAGGGGAAATTGTAGAACCCAATCAATAATAATGAGTCTTGGAAATTCTTTCTTTCTTTTTTTTTTTTGAGATGAAGTCTCGCTCTGTCGCCCAGGCTGGAGTGCAGTGGCACAATCTTGGCTCACTGCAACCTCCATCTCCCGGGTTCAAGCAATTCTTGTGCCTCAGCCTCCCGAGTAGCTGGGACTACAGGCATGAGCCACCGTGTCCGGCTAATTTTTTGTATTTTTAGGGGTTTCACCGTGTTGGTCAGGCTGGTCTAGAACTCCTGACCTTAGGTGATCCACCTGCCTTGGCCTCCCAAAGTGCTGGGACTGCAGGCGTGAGCCACTGCACCCGGCCAAGTCTTGGAAATTATATCTTTAGCCCCATGAAGGTAGGGGCTCTGTATCTTCTGTACAGTAGATTCATGATGAGGGGAAACCTGCAAGCTTTGGTCTCTGCTCTGCAGGGAAGAGTCTTTTTCATGTCATGAGTCCAAGCACGGCACCATGTTTTACAGACCTGGCTCCTCAGTGTAGACAATCTGGTTGAGAATTTATTCATTTATTGTTGCTTCAGGATGGTAATTTAGAGGAACTTCTCTCTTCTCCCTACATTTCGAAATCAACCCCTGAAATACGGAAGGGTGGGGACTTGTCCCTCTTCCCCTTTCCTCCTTCCTATGCTTCTCACGAGAGACAGAGTGACTTGTGGGATTGGTGACAGTGGGGAAACTGTCCCTGCTGCTGCTGCCTCAAGTCTCCCGGCTCTTGTTCTCTCGGGACAGCCTACCTATAGGTGGAGTACACCCTCTTTGTTTCTGCTGCCGTAAGGTGAGCTCTCTGTGACAGGGATCCTTTGTTCTGGATTGATGGCTTGCATTTCTTCGATGGCTTGCGTTTCTTCTTTGCTACCTGGAGGCACTGGAGAGTTGCAAGACTGCAAGTCCAAGCTATGGCCTATGGAATTTATGGACCTACTCACTCTCAGCTGCACTGTCTGCAGTGTGAATTGCTCAGCTGGAGAGGGTGTGAGTAACCAGCTCCCTCAAGCCCCAACAATTCTGAACACTTAGTTTTATAACTAATCTATACAAAACATGGCTATGAGCTTATCAGTAATTCTCACACACACACACATATATACACGCTTGCACATATATGTATGCATATACACACAAACATATGGACAGGTATGTATGTGGGTATACAGAATATATATGTGGATGTGTAAGTGTATATATATCTCAGCAAGTAAGCACCCCAACGTCTTTGACTTAATTAACAGGCATGAAACACCCAAACATCAAGCATTCCAAGTGGGATTCTAAATTCCCAGGTGAATTTCACGAAGGCTAGACTTGGCACAACTTTGGAGACCAGTGCCTCTTACAGGCAGGTAAGCCCTGCCGGGCCCATTCTCAGAAGAAACCACTCCTACCTTTGCATACAAACTCTGCTATGGTCTCCTTCAACGTGGCTTTTAAAATGAAGTTTTATGAAAACATCTGGAAGAATTTAAACTCACATGTGACCATGGAAAACACCAATTATACCCAGAGTCAGGGGGAAATCAGGAGTAGGGGGTGGGTAGGAACAGGAAGAACTCAATGCTGATGCTTACAAGTATCATCACAGGGTTTTATGCAAGTTAACATTTGGCGCTACTTCATACTTTTGGAACTTCCTGTGGGATCACAGGAAAAAGCAGAATTGGGGAAATCTGGGAACTTGGATCAATTAAAAGGGACTTTCCTCAGATAAGCTACAAGCAGGAAGTGGTCAGCGTTCTTATGGTAAAGAGAAGATTATTGAAAATAAAAAATTATATTTAAAAAAGCCTACAGAGATATCTGTATCTCTGGGTATCTGGGACATTTCTGGAAATTTTGATGGATTTAAATCTAGAGAAAACAGGAGTTTTGATTGAGAATATGTAACAAATGGAAGAGCAGTAAGTTGAGTGTCACCCTTTAAATTAAAAACTTATTGTTAAATAATGTATGAATATAGTACATGAAATGTTGAACATAAACTTTATGTACAGAGTAAGTGATGAGTAGAAAAAATTTCCCAGATACTGTATATTAAAAGAAAAATGTTAAAAATTTTCACTGTATGAAGAATATAGAATTAGCCTCTTGAGATTATGTAACTGATTAGCCAGGCGCGGTGGCTCACGCCTGTAATCCCAGCACTTTGGGAGGCTGAGGCAGGTGGATCACCTGAGGTCAGGAGTTCGAGAACAGCCTGGCCAACACGGCAAAACCCTGTCTCTACTAAAAATACAAAAACTAGCCAGGGGTGGTGGTGCATGCCTGTAGTCCCAGCTACTGGGGAGGCTGAGGCAGGAGAATCGCTTGAACTCGGAGGTGGAGGTTGCAGTGAGCTGAGATCGCACCATTGTACTCCAGCCTGGGTGACAGAGTGAGACTCCATCTTAAAAAAAAAAAAAAAAGAGATTATATACTTGATTAGATATCCAAAGTAATAAAAAGAATTTAAAAAATGAAAATTAAAAAGTTTAAAAAGTAATAAAAAGAATTTAAAAAGTTATTTACGGAGTGTTTGATAGATGTCAGACCCTGTGCTGAGTACTTTTTATGGTTTATCTTACTTAGGTTTACGATTAATCTATGCAAAACATGGCCATCAGTAATTCAGTAATTCTAATACACACAAATATATACATGCTTGCATGTATATGTGTGCATATACACACAAACATATATGGACAGCTATATATATGTGTATACAGAATATATAGGTAGGTGTGTACATGTATATATATCTTAGCAAGTAAGCGCTCCATCATCTTTGACTTAATTAATGGGCGTGAAACACCCAAGCATCATGCCTGTTCAGCAACTGTCTTCATGAACTGACAGTCAAGTAGGCAAGCAGGATGAAAAAGACCTAAACCCTCAAACTGGCAAGTTACTGCAGGCTTCAAAATGCCATTTATAGGGCGGGGGGTGGTGACAGAAGGGAATGGTTAGTGGTTGGATTGCTCGGAAATAGAGAATGTTCAGCTAGAATGTGCAAGAAAGATACTGATACGCAAATACAGTTTTAAAATGGGGGCTACAGTCTATAAAAAACGGAAATGTAGGAAAAAGAGGATCGGTCACCTAGTTAACTCAAGGCTATACATCTACATCTGCATGGGCAAAAGGAAACTCATGACTGACCCCATTTTGAGACTTAAAGCAAAAACAATGGAAATAAATGATAGAAACAAATATTCAATAGTCTGTGGCCTTCAACTTATTTTAAAACTGCCCTCCCATTAGTGAACATTTAACACAGAGCCCTACATATTTCTGTATTAATACACTGGGTATATGATAAAAATAGCCACAGACATACTTTTAAAAACATGACTATATCTGTTCTTACATTTTCTTCCCACATCCCCCTTTGGAAGCCCATCTAAGGGTCTCAGAAGCAGAACATCAGCATCCAGGAGGGATTTCCCACCCCACTAGGTGGCGCTTGGCGCCACATAAGTAGAACCATAGCGTCTATCAGTAAGATGTTAGGGAAGTTACGGTAAAGACATCCTTTTACCCACAAATGTAGTCAGCAACTCTATCAGGACTTACGGGACTTCAATTCCATTAACCACATGCCCCTGTCTATCTAATTCTGCCCTAGTGTTCTTGTTCAAATTGTCTTCACCTTTGGGCCCTAAACAGAACTGCCAGTCCTATAGTTAAATTATATCTGTCCAAAAACAGTGCCCAGCGGGAAGCAATTTGAGTTTAAGCGCAGCTCCACTCCCGGGAAGTAGGTTGAGAGCACCAAAGTTTATACACAAAAGGAAGGAAATTGAGCACAGCTTGGGGGTCTGGGCTTTCCTTGCTAAAGTGATCCCTGTAATAACAGTCCCTGGTATCCCAAAGGAAGATGTGGTGCTTCCCAAAGTGCTCTGCAAGCCAGTTGCTTCAAAAGTATTCCAGGGATGCGGACTCCTGGGTCCCAGAGATTGAGCAGTTGACTTTACCTCTCTGATCTCACCTTTTTCTCTGAGTTAACCCATCATCTTTAAGATGGAGCTGCTAATATTAGCCTCATAGAGGTGATGTGAAGATTCAAGGGAATAAAGGAAGCATTTAATTTGCATTTGCTGCTTAATAGATGTGACTTCCCTTCCTCCTTCCTCTCCACCCCTTACTCAATGACAGTGACTTCATCTTGAGCCCTTCTTCCTAAGATCCTCCTCACTCCCTCCTTGCCTGTCGTTCCCTTTGTGGGCCTGCCCTCATGAGCAGGAGCCAAAGTTGGGATTACTTTAAAATGCATCTTCTCCATTCAGAACATGCTTCCTGTGTTCTGTTTTCTTAGGTGGCCTGTTCTGGAGAGTTGATCATCTCACAAATTAATCCATCACGATGTGTTAATGGACAGGAATAATGTGTTAAAACAACCTTGGAAGGTTGTAAATTAACTGGGAATTTTAGTTACAATGCCTCAATCCAAAGGCAAAGAAATCAATCATGAGAAAAGTAGGCCCAGAAGAGAGATGGGAGCTATAAACTTTTATTTAATGCATGTCACCTGTTACTAAGTTCTGTTTGGTGGGCCTCTATCTGGACCTGGTGCAGGGATGTAACCACCATCCCGGGGTGATAGCAGGACAACAACCGAGTTCTGGCTCCCAAAACAGCCCAAGCAATCTTCTCAGCAATGTGGTCCCCCTGGATAATGGGCCTCAGATATGGTTCATGGAGATGTTACTACAAACTTCTTTTGCTCAAGTCAACTCATGCAATTCACTGTTATGAAATCCCCTGGAATCAATGCCTCATGGTTTTGCCTTGGCCAGTGAGCAGTAAAGCTGCCATGTGTCATACAAGAGCAATATGGCTTCCTAGTTAGCCGTCTCTGTCTAGTTTTACCCTCAGTAGTTGCCACTGGCCAGAGGAATATTGAGAGCCATTTTCTGTCTGTGGGAGCCGCTGTCTGGCTCATCTTTGCTCTAGGGATGTCTGAAAACTGCCATGAGGCCCCCAGGACTTCCCATTTCCTTCTGGATTTTACCAGACTATTTTTAGTGAGTGTTCAGTGTGAGACACTGTGACATGAACCTTCTCAGTCATTTTAAGTCTGAGCTTTTCCAAAATGTTTAATTAATATAAATCCCCAAGAGGGGGCAGTGATAAACATATGAAGACATGCAACCACTGACATCATGACAAACATGTTAGAAATGAATTACAACCTGAGATTGGGGAATCTTAAAGACTGAATTAGTGCTTGAAAGTTGAGATAAGTAGAAAGAATGAATTTGAATGTGGCAGAGAGTCCAGCCAGTGTCACCTAGGGAAGATGCCATGGAGCCAATTTTAGAAGATCATGCTCACTGAAGCAGGTGGGGGACATGTGAGAGAGACATAGGTTTCCAACCAAAAGAGCACACAAAACCACACCTTCCAAACAGAAGCATCCATCTGCAACAACGGCTGTCTTCTTTTCATTCTTGTACATTGATTGACACTTGCTGTGGGTGTCTAGAGCCACAAAGGAAACTGAGAGGGAGGGGGAGGCAAAAGAAGAAAGGAGGGAAAGAAGAAGAAAAAAAAACAAAACCTGAAACAGTGTGGAACTGCCCTGTTGTGATTTCATTCTCACCGGCATGGGTGGCCCCTATGTCACCAGGGCTCTTTCCACACCATCTTATGAGTTTGGGACTTACTCTCTTTTTAACCCTTCTTCTTCTTTTTTTTTTTTTTTTTTTTGGAGACTGAGTCTCCCCCTCTCGCCCAGGCTGGAGTGCAGTGGCTTGATCCTAGCTCACTGCAAGCTCTACCTCCCGAGTTCAAGCGATTCTCCTGCCTCAGCCTCCCGAGTAGCTGGGATTACAGGAGTGTGCCACCACGCCCAGCTAATTTTGCATATTTAGTAGAGATGGGGTTTCACCATGTTAGCCAGACTGATCAACCCTCCTTCCTTATAGCGTTGGTTGGCAGGTGGGTTGGTCTCTTGTTCGCCTTCAGTACATTGTTAACTTGGTGAAATGGATTAATTTTCTGTCTTGGTGTCGTCTGAAGCACATCTCTGTTTGAGTCTCCTCAATCATGTTCTTTGATCGTTTCCCTCCGACATAGCTATTGGACTTTGGAGGGTACAAATTATTCCCAATGTTTCTTAGGGTCAAGGGCTTCACCTTCCCGTAGATGCCAGGAGCAGCGTGTGCTATAACTAACTGCTTCTGGAGCGCAGCGACCCAAAGCTCCAAGGAGGGATGTGCTCCCACTGTCTGTGACTAAGCTTTTCCCATGAACAGTGTTCCTGCTTACTGAGCATGTGCAGCAGAGGCGGAGGAACAATTCCAACCTCAACTCCACCCCCATGTTAAGATTGGGCCATGAATAACTAGCAGGATGTGCAACCTGGTCCTCTTGTTCACCCGAGTTAGGATGAGAAGGAGGAAGTAAATAAAAAGCATATCTCACGGGAGGGGGAAAGGCATTATAAATAAGAAGAGTGTGTGTCCTTGCTATCCCCATCACAGCTTCCTTGGAGATGGACACAAGTTACTCACACTCTCAGGTCGCTACATCCCCTTGCATACTCTATATTCCTTGGCCACATGTAAGAGATGATCTGGATCTAAAAGAGTGTCCAGACAGATGGAGCTGGAAGTAGACCTGCAAATGGGGCCGAGAGATCCTGACTCAGGGTCGGGGCTACAATCAGACTCATCCTCTCTCTCCTCTACAAACTGCAGACACTTGTTTTGCCTTTTTCTCATCCATAACATTTGCCCTGCCGAGTGCCTCCCTTGGCTTGGATTCTAAAAATGCCAAGTCTTGCTAAGGTGTAGTGTCTATCTGAAGAGAAAGGACACTCCCTGGCCAAGTCAAGGTTGAAAGGGGCTTGGACCAAGGCTTGATGGTGGAAGCGGAATTCATGGAGAATCTGGGAGTTCCTTCCGGGGCGGAGCCAACCAGAGGCCAGTCAGCAGAGAAGGCCCACGTTCAGAGCTTTGTGGGGACCGTCTGTGAACAGCTCCAGTCCTACAAAACTACACTCAGGGCCCTCAGGAAGTTAGAAGAATGACATGTCAAGATTACCAAAGAATTCAGATAAAAACCATCTGTTGGTGTGCTGTTATTTTCCTACAACAAACCACTGTACTTAACCTCATGTCAAAATACTCTGTGGTTTCTGAGTTGCATTATTTTCAGTTTCCCTTCCTCTTGATCCATTTCAGAAGATGTTTAAATTGTCTTCAAGTGATTTTATGTGTTTATGTGTTTTAATAGAAGACAATTTATAATGACCAAAAGCTGATTTTTTAATGCCATTATCCTTGTTCTCACGGAAGAAGAACGGAAACTATGAAACACAATAAAGCTTACAGAAGTTGTGAAATAGTTGACTCCAGTCATTTAATTACCTCTCTATTTATTCCAGAGATTGATTTGGGAATTTGTGACCCTTGTTGATTAGATGTCCTTTGGAAATAATTCATATAGTGTGTACTCACAGGTAAAGTAAAGCCTTTGGCATTGCCACATATGAGGAAAATACGACGTCTCCAATCTATGGCTTGAACACATGCACGCTGTTTTCCAAATGGCACAAACAACTTTGTAGATCACTTCTTCCATGAAATAAAGCAAACTGGTCAGGTTTCAGTCTTTGAACTCATGAATTTATACCCAGTTGAAAGTACGGGCATCTTAAGAATGTCTTGGTTCTTTCTGTTGTTTTTGAATCTGATAGCTGAAGTCCAAAACTGAAGCTTTCTCAATGTGAAGGTCTATAAACTTTGGTTTCTTCTCCCATCCTCCAGCAAAGAATGAAAGGAATCCATATAATTGGCATTCAAATAATTGTCATCTCTGATAAAACTATAAATAAATACACACTCTTGGAGTCCTCCTTTAGGGTTTACCATCAAAACCATCTAACGTTGCTGTATCAAGTGTGCAGATACTTACAAATATATGGCATTAGTTAACAAAACAGTTTGAAAGATATTGGATGAGGAAATTTTACTTTGGATACAGTACTTTGCAGTGCAGATAAAAACGTTTAAGCAGGTAAATTATCAAAGGTAGAGAGTATCACTTTGTATAAAGGCAGATCATTTAAATATTTTTCCATTTGTAGGTGGACCATATCCATTTATGGTAAGGATGTGTCTTTCTCACTGCTTCCCTATGGAACCCAGGAGCAGGCCCAAGGGAAAAGAACAGGAAGCACTGAAGTAGCAACCTGTGTGGTGCCCACACTCGATCTGCACAGAATGGGGCCCTGGATGACACGGAAGCAATTGGTTAAGAAGCTGACTGGGTTTTTTTGTGATTTTTGTGTTTTTTTTTTTGTTTTTTGTTTTTTGTTTGTTTTTTTGAGACAGTCTAGCTCTGTTGCCCAGGCTGCATTGCAGTGGCGTGATCTCGGCTCACTGCCACCTCCACCTCCACCTCCACCTCCACCTCCCAGGTTCAAGCGATTCTCCTACCTCAGCCTCCCAAGTAGCTGGGATTACAGGCACCCGCCACCATGCCTAGCTAATTTTTGTATTTTTAGTAGAGACGGGGTTTCACCATGTTGGCCAGAGTGGTCTCAAACTCCTGACCTGGTGATCCACACGCCTCGGCCTCCCAAAGTGCTGGGATTACAAGCATGAGCCACCATGCCCGGCCAGTTGACTGTTTTTTTATTTCACTAAACTAACTCTAGTACATTTTGGTCTCATATAGAGAGAGCTTGAGCTTTTTTTTTAACCCTATTTCTGTATATACCAGCACTTTTAAAGGGTAGAAATGCAGTTTTTCTCAATGTCATGATTGTGTGTATATTAATCATCTTAATTACAGCAGAATCAGAGCCCCATGTTTTTTACTTGCCACTCTTTTACAAGAGCTGAGGTGAGAGACTCAAGTGCAAATAGAGACACAGAGAGATAAGAAAGAAGACTTGATGCATGATATAAACCCCATCTTCCAACTCCTGTGACAGACGTTGGTGACTCCCCTGAAATATGGGCAATCTCATTTCTTGAAGAATTTCAAAACACGCTTTTGGTGTGATATATATGAAAACAATTTAAACAGCCAGGCCTCTCCTTGGTAAGCTAGGCAGTTGTGTTTTGCAAAGAAGGGCTAGACCGTTTCCTTGAACACCTGACTATAGGCCACATGATTGTCCGTGGCCAGGGCGTTCTTTAGACACTGCCAGAAGTATGGGTGAGCTTGCGGGTTTGTTGGCCACTCAAGGACAGAACTCCCACAGAGCCTTTTCCGGAGCTGGAGGAACTTGGACTTCTGAAAGGGCTTCTCAAGAAATATCAAGATAATCACATCAACTTTTTCATCCATGAGCCTCTGATGGGACAAGTAAAATGCTATCTTAAAATGTTCAGTCTTTGCATACTTGTCTGTCATCACAAACACTGTCTTTTTGCTAAGCTGTATGCTCTGGGAAAGGTTTTCCAGAACTGGCTGCCCTGGTAACCAGTCCCTTTCCTCGAGACATAAATTAAAATGTTTCTCTCTTGGGTCTTCCAGTTTGGCCACCAGCTCAGCCAAAACCCACTCTGTCACAGCTGGGTCTTTAGTGTCATACACAATAAAAGCATCATAGCAACAGTCTGGTGATATTAGACGCTGATACCCCTTTATCTTGGCCTTACAGAAGTGGTAAATATACCACACATCCCAGAAATAGAGGTGACTTGCTGTCATCATCACCATGAGAAAGAGAGACACAGATATGGAAAGTGAGAACAGAATCAGGTTAGTCAGATCTAACTCACAGGTATACAGATCCAGGGAGACCACACTCTGGCCCTTGTGTGCTCCTGGCCCCACACAAGTCACATCTGTGGCCAGGTAAGGAATAGTCACCTCCGTATGGTTAACCCACCAGACAAACCACACAGCATCACAGGTGCACAGAAACCGATTATGATGCAAAAGCAACATCTTCAGATTGTTGAGGACATTTTCTGGGAAGCTGGTCTTTTGGATCATCTGGATTTTATTTGAGCTGAGGTCCAGATATCGCAACTGGAAGGCGTCTTGTAGAAAATACTTCGTCAGACTCCTGATTTGATTATTCTTAAGAATCAGATTCTTGAGGCTTCTGGAACAGTTGGATAATCTCTCAGGGACAGTGGTCAGTTGGTTGTGGCTGAGGTCCAAAGTTTCCAGGTTCTTTAGACTCTGGAGTTTCTCCCAAATGAAAGATTTGAGCCCATTTTTGGCCAAAGAGAGGTTCTTTAGATTTGGAGGCATACCATCAAAAACTCCAGAAGGCAAGGAACTTAGGGAATTTTTAGAGATGTCTAATTCCTCTAATTTTAGCAGATTCTTGAATAATTGTAAGTATCTGTTATCACCCTCTCTCCATAAAACATCTAAGTGATTTCCTCTGAATTCCAGAGTTCTGAGAGACTCACTCTCCATGGTCCTGCTGGTGGAGGAAGAGATGTCATTGTCGTTCATCATCAGTTTCTGCAGAACCTTTAGGTTCTTGGTAAAGTTTAGCATATGAGTAATTCCTTCTGATTGAAAATAATGGCTATTACTGCTTATATCCAGAACTTCCAGTTTGTGAAGCTCTTCAAATGCTGTTGAATGGAGTAAATCAAGCCGGTTGTTGGAGAAGTCCAAATATCTCAGCTCTGCTAAAGGTTGGAATTCACTGCCATTAAGAGTTTGGCTAATGAGATTTCCTGACAAATTCAGGCATTTGAGGAAAGAAAGATGCTGAAAATCAGAGGACTTGACAAAAAATATACTATTTTTACTTAGATCCAAGGTCTGCCCATACTTGTAGCAGCTTTCATTAACAGACATGAAAGAAGCCTCTTTGTTTTTGAACCTGCAACTCCTTGCATACTTATCATATCTGAAATAATGTAATTGTTCCAGGACCTGGGGTTCATAACTTTCTACAGAAGTTCTGGCATTTGAGCAGAAGCCAACTTCACTTGAATCTCCTGAAGGTGATATTTTATTCACTGAAAGATCTATGACTTTCAATCTTTTAAATTGTTTAAACATGCTGAGGTTAGCAATTTTTATAAAGTTAGTGCCAAGATCAAGAACTTCAAGATTTTGAAGATTATGTAATGGTGAGAGGTTAAAGCTTTTCAACTCTTTGAAGACATATCCTCTGATCCGCAGAATTTTCAGGCTTTTCAGTGAAGAAAATGCTTGCGATAGATTCATAGATGCACGATAGACCTGAAGTTCAAAATTGAAAGACAGATCCAATTGGATGAGGTTGGGGAGAAAATGCAGAAATTTAGCATCCCCAATTTCTTTGGCCAAGAAGTTTTGGGACAGATCTAGTTCCTGGAGTTTGTTGATGTTCTTAAACCATCTTGGGGGCACATGCTGAAGAGAGTTACTGTGTAGACGTAAAACTTTTAATTCTGTCAGCGCATCAAAAGCATTTACAGGGATCTGTAGGGGAGAATTATTTTTACATGGCGTACAAGGAAATGGGGCATTATAACAACGAGGGCAATTTCCACTTAGGTCAAGAATTTGTAATTGGTTGAGGTTATTAAAATCATCTTCTTGGATTTTTGCAATCATGTTGTTGTAGAGATATAGTTCTGTTAAAGTAGATGGCAAAACAGTAGGGACGGTTGTGATGTTGTTATCTTTCAGGGAGAGCAGTTTTAACTTCGTCAAGTTTAGGAAGGCATCTTTTTCTATTGAATATGAAACATAACAAGGATTTCGATAATAACAGTTTTGGCCCAGGTAGAGTATTTCTATGTTGGCCAGTTCTGTTAGATTCTCTTTTCTGATGGAAAAGATGTTGTTGGCCTCAAGGCTGAGAAGCTGTAAGCTAGGCGGAAGGCCCTGCGGTATCTCTAGAAGCTGGTTTCCATCCAGGTAAAGGGATTTTAAATAAGTGAGTCCACTAAAGCTTCTGGGTTTAATCTGCAGCCTCTTGGTGCACATGTTGTTTTTTGACCCCAGTGGAATAGGTACACAGTTGCATCTGAAATCGATCTCTACCAGATGGTCCAGTCTGTGAAAGGACGCTGGGGAGATGTTTGGTATGTGGTTAATGGTGAGGGTGAGGTTCGTGGTGTTCGTGGGAATACCTCCAGGAATTTCTGTCAAATGCTTGTCTGTGCAGTCCACGATCACATGGTTCTCTGGAACATCCAGAGTGACATCGCAGGGCAGAGTTTTAGGAAACCATCTAGCCCCAAGGAGTTTGGAAATTAGGATTATGTCAAAAAGGATAAGAATTTGTCTCTTCAGTGTCCACGTTGGAAACACCTGAAAGCATAAGAAAGAACAAATCATTGTTCTAAAACATACCAAGAATCAGAATTAAAAATTCCCATTTGCTGCCTCTCTTTTGCAACATTTTAAAAATAAACAATTCAGGTCTTATTTTCAACTGTCTAAACAGCATCCCCAACCCCATGACTGTATTTGTCAGTTACTGAGAGTTGCGATTATTTAGTTACATATTTAGCTTTTAGCATCTTAGCTCTTTAGCAAAATAGCTTTCAAGAGGGTAGAAGCAGCATTTTCCTATTCGTTGTTACATGGAACACTAAAATTGCAGAGCCATAGATTCACTGCCAAAGTCTGAAATTTGGAGGGTGAAGAAATGTTAGAATATGGATACACCCATGAAAAATAACACATGAAGACTTTAGTGCAATTTATGTTGACCTGCTAAACCTGCCCTGGTACACATTATATGAGTCTTTCATGATATTTGAGTCTCAGAATATTCTAAGATTCCCGTTTTATAAGTGAAGACATCGCTCAGCAATATTAACTGATTAGCCCAAGGTTACCCACTAGTAAGTGGCATTTGATTATAAAACATACACTCCTGCCATTCTGGCACTGACATTCTATAATCTGGCTCTCGTCTTGGATTGTTTTTGGAAATAATCTTGCAAATTATCCCCTCCAAGGGGATTTTAGGATGAGCATTTTCCCTACACATTGGGTTTACATTACGTACATTTGGAGAGGAGACAGTAGTAGAGTCAGGGCACTGCCTGGGTGATGCATAATCAGAGGAACCATATAATTGATCCATTCGTATACTTACAAGAATGAAGTGGGGCTGTTAATAATTACACCAAGACTATAGGCATAAACCAAGAGTCTGTCAGGCAAACTGGGACTTATGGGAACCTACCCATAAAGATGATTCTTGTGCATCCAGGTTTAGCATGACAGACACTGGGACCCTAGGGAGAAAGGCCCTAAAAGGGAGTATGGGAAGTGCAAAAGAGCTTTAAAAATCACCTTATTACCTTCAACTGGCTCTGCCTTACAGAATGCTTTAACCGTGGACTTGCTCTCAAGTTTCAGGATTTCTAGCAATGTCTACTCCAGAACGCTGGTTTTAGTTTAGTACTTACGCATGGAGTGGTCCAGCCTATGTCTCTACCATAGGGATCTAGCTCAGTTAATGATTTTATCTTCCCAGGTGACTGAATCAACCAATCATGTTGATATCTAAGAAACCAAATGCCTACTTTCACCAGATGTGGTGGCTCATGCCTCTCATACCAACGCTTTGGGAGGACAAGGCAGACAGATCGCTTGAGGCCAGAGTTCAAGACTAGCCTGGGCAACATAGCGTGAGACCCTCTCTCTACAGAAAATAAAAAATTAGCTGGGCATGGTGGCACACACCTGTAGTTCAGCTACTCGGGAAGTTGAGTTGGGAGGACCTCTTGAGCCCAAGAGTTTGAGGTTGCAGTGAGCCTTGATCACACCACTGCACCCTAGCCAGGGTGACAGAGCAAGACCCTGTCTCAGAAGAAAAACAAAAAAAGCCTACTTCCCTTAATTCCTCTAATTGGAGGTAAATAAGCAATTTTTTTTTCTCCAATGCAAGATGGCTCAGAAGGGCTTTTTCAGGTCTAAAGTTTGTTGGAGTTAGAGGTACAAAATTGTCTCTTCTTCTTTTCACCACCCTATCTTTTCCTCCCCATCATTAAAACCACTGAGAGTCCTGCTGACCTCCTTCATTGTTCTTAACATCCTCCTTGCTTTGCGGTTTTAGCTGACATAATATCAGCTGAGATCCCTCTACCCTTGGTCCACTCCAAAGCCTCCTCTCTCACTTTCCCAGTCCACCCTATCTATCAAGCTTCCCAAACCTTAATCGTCAGTTTCTTGCTCTGAACTCCTTGAAACTGTTTCCCAGGCTCAAGCGATCGTCCCACCTCAGCCTCCCAAAGTGCTGAAATTACAGTCATGAGCCACTGCACCCAACCTTCTTATTTTATTTTATTTTACAGTATGAGCTGAAGCTTTTTATCATGGCATCCAAAGTCTTCCATAATTTGTCCCCTGTCTACTTGTCTGGCTTACCTGATTGAATTCCTCTACTAGCCTCACTAGTCGATAAACCCAAGTTCCCTGACTTGCAAGTCCCTCCGTTAGAAGTCCTCTTCCCTACCATTTTCACCCACCAGATTTCTATTTATCCTTTAGGGCTATGTTTCTCAAAAGGAGCACTCAGATACCTCAGAATATATGGCAATATACCAGTGGGTACAGGAAGCCCTTAAATAAATATGGTACATCTTTCTAGAGCACCAGTCTTTCTCAGAGATTTAGGAAAAATGTTCACTACTCAGGGAGGAGGAGTTGAGTCATGATAGGGGGATGGCTATGGTCCCTGATAATAGGATTTATATGGTTATAGGATCCCAGGCCCTGGACCCAACCCCTGGCTATGCTTTTGTCCAAAGACATAATGGGTTCATAGATCCCACTATCAGGAGGCAATTGGTAATGCTGCCCAGAGTGATATTGTAAAGCAGAGAGGGGAGTTGTACTTCAGAGGGGGCCAAGATGGATAAATGACAATCATGAACCGGGTCCCTCTTCCCATCCCATTCCCATGTACCTAAATGAGACCCTGGGAAGAAGTGGGAGGATTGCTGAATTGAGTTAAAAACATGAAGTGATTGAGACGGCAGTCCTCATACCACGTTTCCCGGGATGTGCCTAGTTTAAGTGTTTTTGTGATCAGGGAAAATGGAGGCTGTAAAATGAAGGAAGTTTAGTTGTAGAAAAATAAAGTCACCTTCACCAGTGGTGTGATGATAAATGTTTAACAATAAGCTTTCCCTGATTTGTTGTCTTGATTTGTAGCATTTGTCAATTTCTGTAGTGTAAATATTCCCTCCATGGCCAATTTCAAGTGGGGTCCAGCACACCACTGGCCTTAACACACCTGAGATAATGACTGTGAAATTTTTAGTCTCTACACACTGACATATTATAAATTAGAATGCAAATTAATCAGAAAGCCTTCCCCCCCCACACTTATTTCTAAACTTTTTTCTCGCACCTGTCCACTTTTCTCTTTGACTATTACCACCTCCCAACTCCAATTAGTCATTAGGTCTCATCTGGACCACTATGCTAGACTCCAAATTGTTCTCCCTGCTCCCCCTTCTCCTCTATAATTCATTCATCAAACAGCATCAGAGCGTTCTTTATAAACCTGAATCAGATCAACTATAATGTCTTCCTATTACACTTTAAATGAAATCCAAAGTCTTTACCATTGCTTATATCAAGGGTGTTCTGACTTCAGCCTACCTCTCTGACCTTGAGCCATCTTTCCCCTCCTTTACCACATATCAGCCATCTGGTCTGTTTTCTGTTCTGCATTCAAGCCAGCCTTGTAACCACCACAGTCTTGGGACTTGCTGTTTTCTCTTCCTGAAATCATCCTTCTCCTCCTCTTCTCACAGCGCGGTCATTACCACCCCTTAGTTGCCTATTCAAGTGACACATCCTCAGAGAGGCTTTCCCTGACCAACTTATCTAAATATCTTCTCATGTAAGAATAGTGATAATAATAGTAATAGGAGTTAACTTAGGTAGCACTTACCATATGCCAGGCATCATTTTAAGTGTTTTCCATATATTAATTCATTTAATCCTCACAATAATGGATACTACAGGTCTTCAATCCCTTATCCGAAACCTTTGGTGCTACATGTGTTTTGGAATTCAGAATTTTTCAAATTTTAGAAGGTAATATACACTACATGTACCCTAAATTATGTAGTACCTATTGAGGCCTGGGGCAGCATTCCATGATCAAACACACAAAATTTCCGCAGTGACATATAGGATTGTCCACTCTAAGTGGAATTATTTAAAAAAAAGAATAAATAACTCAGTTTATTATTTATTAAGAATAACTCAGTTTATTATTTATTAAAAAGAATAAATAATTCAGTTATTATTTATTAAAAAGAATAAATAATTCAGTTATTATTTATTAAAAATAATAAATAACTTCAGGTCAAGATCTACCTCCAAATGCGTTCAGATCATATTATGTTTGCAATCAACTGAGTTGGGACAAAGCTTTCAGTTTTGGGTTTTGGAATTATAGACTATTATTATTATTATTATTTGAGACTGAGTTTCGCTCTTATTGCCCAGGCTGGACTGCAATAGCATAATCTCTGTTCACTGCAACCTCCACCTCCCAGGTTCAAGCGATTCTCCTGCCTTGGCCTCCCAAGTAGCTGGGATTACAGGTACGTGCTACCAGGCCTGGCTAATTTTTGTATTTTTAGTAGAGAGGGGGTTTCACCATGTTGGTTCGGCTGGTCTGGAATGCCTGACCTCAAGTGAACCACCCACCTCGGCCTCCCAAAGTCCTGGGATTACAGGCATGAGCCACCATGCCTAGCCTAGACCTCTATTATTATCTCCATTTTACAGATGAGTCAACTGAGGCACAGAGAGGTATATGCACTCTGTAATTGACTACCCTGTTTGATTTCGGTCGTAGCCCTTTACCACAGTCAGAAATTATCTTGATGATTTATGTTGCTTATTCGTATGATGTCTATTCTGTAGAAGAATGTAAGCTGCAAGAGGGTAGGGCCTTTTGTGGTCTCATGTAAAACAATGCCTGGCACTTAATTAGGACCTCGTTATGTTTGTGAGATACATGAATGAAAGAATGAATGCCTGCATAAATGAATCGTAAAGTAAAGAAAAATGAAAAAAATTTCTCCTTGGAGTAGGTTCCTTCAGTCTATACCCCCAGACTAAGCAGAGGTCAGATTTCTGTCTCTTCTATCTGCCCAGGGATTTCTTGGCGGAAAAGATTTAAGAAGCTCTGTTTTCATTATGTCTCATTCAAAAACCCTTTCTTCAAAAAACCTTCTGGGATCAAACCAGACAGAAGTAATCACTCCCTCCTCTCATCTCCTACTGCACTTATTACACGTGAGGTTGTGAAAAGCACTCTGGATGGAGGGTTGGAAGAACTGGGTTCTAGTCCTCTCTTGGTAGTTCATTACCCAAATGCCCCTCTGAGGCAGGTTCTGTGCCCAGTAGAAGATACCCTGCAAAAGAATGATGGACACAGAAACAACAATATGGGACATACCAAGGACCCAGCCAGTGGATATTAGAATTCTAATATGTATCTACTGACTCATATTCATTCTTTCATTTGACAGATACGTGTTGGATGCCTACTAGGAGCAGGAGACACAAAGTCTCTGCCCTTAGGAGCTCAAAATCCTGTGGAAGGGAGAAAAAAAATACATACCTAAAATACAGTGTAGAAAGACCATTAGGTCCTTCCAGACAAGATGCTGCCACTTGTATATGTGTAGCTGAACTGTACGTTGTTCTTATTCCAGGTGATAGTTATTGAATTTTTTATCCTTAATTTTGATTTTGATCCTGAATTTTGATACTCTCAATTCTTTTTTATCCCCATAGAGTCCAGCGATTGCTACACATCTCTCAACATGTTTTCTGCCTTTCTCTCATCTCATAATGACAGAACCTCCATTTGTAGTTGGGAATATACCACTCTGAAAAATAATTTTATCTCCCAGACACACTTGCAGCTAAGTGTGGCTATATGACTAAGTGATACCCAAAGAAATTTGGGAGGAAGTGAAGTGTACAGTTTCTGGGACATGTCCTTAAACAGTGGGGCAGTTCCCCTTTCTCCTGTCTACTTCCACCTGGCTTCTTGTAATGTGGATGTTGTAGCCAGACATCTTGGGCAATGCACACGAGAAAAATGAGCTAGGGATGGTACAGCAACCAGGTAGATGACCCAGAGTATCCAGATCCTTCCTTATATGACCTCAGAGAGCAGAGCAGAAATAATGGCTCGGAACTGCTGACTGCCAAGAGTTTATGAGAAATAAAAAAATTGTTATGCTAAGCCAATGTCAATTGGATTTTCTATTGCACAAATGCAAACCTAATTTTAACCAGTATAGAATTTGGAAATAAGTTATTGTCCATGAGCGAACCTAAAATATGTGATGCGGATGTCATCAGGCTATTGGCAAGACTCAGATATCAGAGGCTGGAAAGCTGGGTGGCCCATATTATGCCATCACAAGATATCTGATAAAACTGTCACCTATGCTATTTTGGAGGGCAGAACACATGCCAACTGTGACTTTACTCTTAGGCGAAATGATTTGGCAATATTCATAATGATGTTGGTGGCTTCTTACTGTTTTTAGCAGTCTTACAAGAGAAATGAAATAGGACTGAAGTTAGCCATTCTGCAAGCAGGGCTAGACGGAAATACAGTTTTGCTCTGGCTGCAACTCTACACTTTAAGTTGAGTAAGACATCCTGAATTTTAAGGCTTTGCAGGGTTGAAAAAGCCAACTTCTACTGTAGAAGCAAAACAAAGCAGATTTAATGGATACAGACAAAGTAGCAACTTAGATTAATTAAGTGTATGCCCATGTACATTTTCTAAGCACTTCCCATTAAGCATTTTCTAGTAGACAACGAAAGCCAGTCCAGGGCAAAAAATCTGATTGAAGAGTGTGGCCTTCCCCTTGACTCATGCAGCCTCAGGGTAGATGATTCAATTGAGAGAGGGGAGCACTGACAAAGCATAGAGTCTTTAGACTTCAGACTGTCTAGAGCTGCTCTAATGTCATAGTCACACGCGGCTCCGTAAATTTAAATTAATTAAAATTCAATCTCTTAGTCACACTAACTATATTTCAAGGGCTCAAAAAGCCACATTAGGCTAGTGGCTGCTGTATTCAAGGGTACAGATAGAGAACATTTTCATCATTGCAGAAAGTTTTATTAGATAGCATTGGTCCAGACCAATAAGTCAGCAAACTTATTCTGTAAAGGGCCAGATGGTAAATATTTTAGGTAAAATTGAGGATATTATGGAGGTACTTAAATAACCATTTAGAATGTAACTAATTAGAATAGTAAAACCCATTCTTAGCTCACAGGTCATTAAAAAACAACAACAACAGGTAGTGGGATGGATTTAGCTCACAGGTCATACTTGGCAGACCCCTGGTCTAGACCAACCTTAGGCTGTGATAAACTTGTGCATGGAATTAATTCTAAGCAAATTCACTCCAAGTCTATATTATTTAATGCTTATCCCAATTCTAAGAGATACGCTCATTTACAATGAGGAAAGTGAAATGAATGCTGAGGTGAGACCTAGGTGATTGAGACAGAGCTGGCACTCTTAGCCACTCTGCTATTCTACTTCTCGAGATGTCAACTCAGTCATCTGCCCCTATAGATGGAGAGCACGTTGAGGTCCGGAAACCTTGTTTGTCTTTACATGTACTCCATCATTAGGATGCCTGCCACATAGTGAGTGCAAGCTAAATATTTGCTGAGTAAACCAAGGCTTTGAACTTTCTTAAAATCCCATAGAAGATTCACATTTTACTAGTATAAATAGTAAGGTATTTCCCTGAAGATCAGATTTTCACAAGGTGACAATGAGAGACCCAGGAGGGTTTGGGGCCTCTGAAGGAAGGATTGAAGTGGGGAGCATGCCACAGAAGAAACGAGGATGGTATCATTGGTAGGGCATGGGAAGTGGAGCTGCAGATGGACTCTTTCATAATCCTTTTTCTCAGACGCTCTGTCCCTTTGAACCTGAAACCCCAGTGAAAGCACAGAGCTTGTTTGTCTCTTGTGGGAAGAGTCACAGTCAGGATGGGGCTGCCCTTGTCCTATGCTCAATAGTTGAGCCCAAGCCCACTGACCCTTGGAATGCTTTATGCCAAACAAAACATCTCTTGGCTCTCTACACCGGCTGCACGGGAAGCCTGGAACTCAGAGATCCCAGCAAGTTTGCATTCCAAGATCCATGCCAGAAGGAAGATTAACTGCAATGAGAAAGTTGGGCTCTGATCAAGCAGGTGAAGGAGAAAAATGAACTCACTATTTATTAGAATAGTAAAACCCATTCTTAGCTCACAGGTTGAAAAAAAAAAAGCAGGTGATGGGATAGATTTAGCCCACAGGTCATAGCTGGCAGACCCTTGGTCTAGACCAAACCTTAGGCTGTGTTAAACTTGTGAATGGAATTAATTCTAAACAAATGAACAAAGCATTTCTAAATTTGTTATTTAAAGAGAAAATATACCTAAAAGACCATCTAGAGAAGATGACTTAAAAGTGTGAAATATTCCTTTATTCCAATGGAAATTTCCTTCAGTATAGAAATTTCTCCTTTCAAGCCATTGGAAACTACCTGCTTCAGACTTAAGCTGGAACCTTAGCTTCAACTATCGTTATTTTGAGATTTAAGGGTTCAGCATCAAGCCAGGTCTGTTTTTCCATCTGATACAAATAATCTATGTTATTTTGTTTTGCTTCGGGTTTTTTTTTTTCCTTTGTAATGATTGCCTAAAGACATGCATCTTTTAGTAATTTGATTTGTAAAATAGCATAGTATACCATGATAGGCCTGGCTTTGGTAATGAATCATAGCTAATTATACATGCAAATACACTGGGTAAATTTGGATGCTCAATTAGCAAACTAATTATTGTAAAAATGGGAATGGGTGATTTCATACAGACAGGTGTTTCTATTTTCTCAATAAATCATCTCTTTGTTAAAATGGAAAATATAGAATTTATATTGGACAGCCATCAGACCATGATTTGTGTATTTTTAAAAATAATGGCTGCCTTTTATTATTTATGGTGTGCCAGGTTCTAAGGCAGACTTGTTGTTTATATTACATCATTGATCCCTCACACTGAAGTTGAAAGGCCATATAAATATTCTCATTTTACTGATGAGGAGGCAGAGATCAGACAGGCAATTTCAAACCAAGATTCAGACTCACTGTTGACCAATTCTATTCAAGTTGCCTTACACAGCTACAGCAAATGCACTTGGTATAATGTGTGTCTGCATTTTTATTAATTTCCTTTTCAGTTCAAGTATTCTTGGTACTCTAATATTTCTATTTTGTGCTACTTAGGGGTTTTGGGGCATAGAGAAATTGGTTTGTTTTTATAAGAAAAATTTACAAGTATTAAAAAATGGTGGCTGGGCACACTGGCTCACACGTGAAATCCCAGCACTTTGGGAGGCCAAGGCGGGAGGATCACCTGAGGTCAGGAGTTTGAGATCAGCATGGTCAACATGGTGAAACCCCGTTTCTACTAAAAACACAAAATTAGCCGGGCATAGTGGCATGCACCTGTAATCCCAGCTACTAGGGAGGCTGACACAGGAGAATTGCTTGAACTCGGGAGGCAGAGGTTGCAGTAAGCCGAGATCATGCCATTGCACTCCAGCCTGGGTGACAGAGCAAGACTCTGTCTCAAAAGAAAAAACAAATGGTGTATTTATGTTTTGAGTGGGACCAACTTGAGGGAGAAAAAAGAAAGATATTTTTAAGATGATTTTTTAAATGAATTTCATCCAATGTCCATTGTATTAGTCTGTTCTCATGCTGCTAATAAAGACATATCCAAGTTTGGGTAATTTATAAAGAAAAAGAGATTTAATGGACCCACAGTTCCACATGACTGAGGAGGCCTCACAATCATGGTGGAAGGTGAAGGAGGAGCAAAGGTACGTCTTACATGGCGTCAGGCAAGAGAGCGTGTGCAGGGGAACTGCCGTTTATGAAACCATCAGATCTCATGAGACTTATCCACTATCATGAGAACAGCATGGGAAAAACCTGCCCCTATGATTCAATTACCCCCCACTGGGTCCCTCCCACAACACGTGGGGATTATGGGAGCTACAATTCAAGGTGAGATTTGGGTGGGGACACAGCTAAACCATATCATCCAGCAATGTTACATTAGGGTAGTTTGTGAATTTAGAAATTTAAAGGCTCATTGAGCTTTACCTCCATAATGAATTATATGCGCACACAGTCATTCAACAAACATTATTGAGAATCTACTCTGTGCAAGGTACTGTGCTAGACAAAGTAAGGACATGATGATGAGTCAAACACCATTCCTGCTCTATTAGGAACCAAATACCTCTGCTGCTCTATTATCAGAAGCTGTGTATATCTCTTGAGCACAGAACTCTCTCTCGGCTGTCAAGGAAATCTCTGGTGAGAAAAAATAATAGATTGTGGGGCAGGGGCTAAGTCAGGCCTAAAGGTAACACTGCTTTCCCACTCTTCAAACAAATGTTTGAATAAACAACTCTTCAAGGTGGCAAAACCTATCCACCTGGATGCATTATTTTGATGGCAGGACTGAAGCCCATATTCAAGATTGAATTTGCTGATTTTAGATCTGTATTAGATTCCTACCATAATATTTACAGTTGTAGAGATCGGATTACTAATAGGAAAAAAAAAAACCATTTACCAAGCTGTTTTTAACTTCACGCTTTCCAAATAGCGTTTTTATCTTCAAAACTTTGTAAACTTGTAAGAGATGTCTGGTTGCAATCAGGGGAGTGAGAAGGACATGTATATAACTGGGAACTATTAGATGGAAAAAATGAGGAAGTGAAGGTAAGTGGTTTGTGTCTTGTGACAAGTTAGAAGAAGACTGGGATTAGTCTGATTTCTCCTGGTGTTTATTTATTCTAGGGGTTAGCACCATGTGAACTGAAAGTCAGATTTGTTTTCAGTCTCTCTGTCTGCTACAGGGCTACCAACTGAATTATCCTGAACCTTGACTTTCTCATCTACAAACTCTGGAGTTTCACTAACTGACCTTAATGGTCATTTTCTATTGTGCTTATTCTATGACTCTAATGGTTGGTGTAGAGCCCCCTGAAACTTATCTGCCAGGGTCTGTCCTCAGCTGGGAGTCTTCATAACCCCCTGGAACCTCAGGCTGCTGCTGTTTCAAAATGGTCCATGCAAAGCTTCAAACCACCATAAACCTTCTAAGAATTCCACAGAGGGAGGAAAAAAACAACTAGTACATGTTTTGTTTTTCATTAAAGTAAGCATTATATGTCTTTATTATTTATTTATTTATTTATTTTGAGACAGAGTCTCACTCTGTCGCCCAGGCTGGAGTACACTGGCCGGATCTTGGATCGCTGCAACCTCTGCCTACCCGGTTCAAGTGATTCTCCTGCCTCAGCCTCCTGAGTGTCTGGGATTACAGACACCTGCCACCACTCCCAGCTAATTTTTGTATTTTTAGCAGAGACGGGGGTTTCACCATGTTGGTCAGGCTGGTCTCGAACTCCTGACTTCAGGTGGTCTGCCTGCCTTGGCCTCCCAAAGTGCTGGGATTACAGGCAAGAGCCACTACGCCCGGCCTTATATGTCTTTAGATAAAACCATTTTGCTAGTTTGATTCAGCTCTCTGAAATAGTAAGAATAGGAAGAATTACATGACAATCCATCGATTTGAGAGAATGGTTAAAAATGGGAAACTACCAATAGTAAAATATCAAATGTCCCTTAAAAAGAATGTGGTAGAGCTGTGAGTATTGACATAAAAAGCTATGCATAATCTACTACTAAGTTACAAAAAATAAAGAGGATTTTTAAAGCAGCATAGAAATAACATATAGCATATAATGCCTTTATGATAAATATATATGCATATATTTGTATTTGCAGAGAAAAGTAGGAAAGAATACACAAGAAACCTTTAATAGCAATTTCTTCTGGGCAGTGGTATAAAGGAGCCTTCCCTGGGGAGAGGGGGACTTCTATTTTTATGTTATAGCCTTCTCTACTCTTTGACTTTTTAACATAAATAATATGTATTTTTTAATTAAAACTTTTAAAATCAAATTACAGAGGAAATAAGATCTCATCATAACAACGTAGAAGGAAATTGTGAAAAAGGAAAAATTCAACTAGTATTTATTGACGCCTGCAACATGCCAGGTACTCTTCTAGGTGTTTGGGACATCAGTGGACAAAATAGAAAAGATTTCCACTCGACTATAGCTTATGTTCTCTAAATAATAAGCACAAAAATATATAACTGTCAGAAATGATATCGCATGTCAAGTGATAAGTGTTACTGAAAAAGAAAACAGGGCAGAGTGAAGAGGATCAGGAATGTGGGGTAGGATTATGATGATAAGTAGGGCGGCTTGGATAGGCATCATTAAGAAGTTGATATCTAAAAAAAGACATCAAGGAAAGGAGAAAGTCATCCATACAGACATCCAGGGGAAATGCATTCCAGACAGATGGATCAGCCTAGAGCAAAGGCCCCAAGGTGAAAACATGCTGGAATATTCAGAAAAATGGCAACGGGGCCAATATTGCTGAAGCAGGGGGTGTAGGAGAACAATAGGAGATGAAGTCAGAGAGGGAGTAACCCCAAGCATGTTGGGCTTTCTCTACCATTCCATGGATGGCGGTCTCTGTTCTGAGTGGAATGCAGATGCATTGCAAATTTTTGAGCTGACAATCAGTTGGTCTGACTTACATTTGAGAAGGATGCTGCTGGCTGCTGTGTTGAGGATAGACAGTGAGGGGCAAGGGTGAAAGCAGGGAGACTAGTCCAGAGGCTATTAACAGTCATTCAAGCAGAAGTCCCAGGTAGCAGTTCTGGAGGGGGTAAGAACTGGCTGAACACCAGATATGTTTTGAAGGAGTAGCTACATAAAATATGACTTCAAAGTTCTTGGAAGAACGTAAGGAGAGGTATTTGGAGACAGCAAACATTTCTAGGTTTCCTGTCAAGAGGACGAAAGACATGGTGGGTAGTTGACAGGCAATACAGCTTTCACCTCACGCGTACTGGCACACACACACACACACACACACTCTCTCTCTCTCTCTCTCTCTCTCTTTCTCTCCCTGTTTCTCCCTGTCTCCCTTTCTCTCACCCACTTGCTTTGGAGTCCTGAGTCATCACCCTTGTAAGAAGCCTGGCTATACAACCACCATATTAGAGAGACCACATGGAGACAGAGACACTTGAGGAGCTGCAGCTGCTCCGGCACCTAGCTGTTGAGTCTCCTAGCCCAGGCATCAGACCTGGAGAGTGAGTCTTCAGGTGATTCCAGTCGCAGTCACCGCCTGACTGCCACCCCAAGAGAAACCCTGTGGGAGAGCTGCCTAATGAGTCCAGTCAACCCCTGGACCCATGATAGAAAGCAGTATATGATTGTTGTTGTTTGAAGCCATTGCATTTTGAGGTGATCTCTTACGCAGTGATAGGTAACTGGAACAGGAAGTCAGCCAGGACATATGGGAGCAGATGATCTAGGTAGGTACACAACGGGGAGAAAGAGGAGAAAATGGAGAGTCCTCCAAGAGGGTTGGAGAGTTTTCTGGATGGAGAAGTAGAGTGTGATTGCAATAAGGAATTCCCCCACCCACCACACCCCAGCAAAAGAAACCCTCACCTTTCTGTATTGATTCGGCATGCATGCCCCTGCCAGTCTATTATATATTCTTTGCATAGCTATTATCTGGCTACAATGGATTATTTTCAGCAGAATTCTTGGCAAAAGGAAATTTATCTTGAGACTATTTGAGGCCTGGGGAACGCTTGTATTTTTATAGTGAGTTAAGAAAGGATTTCCTGCTCTCCTGACTCTACTCTTTTACCCAACTAACCAACCAGTCAGAAAGGCCCCTGGGCACCCCCTGGGCTACAACATGTCAGCCCTGAGAGGACAACAGCCCCATGCACTCAGCTGTTCCTCCAAGCAACTTTCAAGATCACAGAGCAGAAAAAAGCCAAGTTGCCTGAGTTTAAAAGGAAATGTTGGAATCTGCATTTCTAAGACAAAGAGTTGCTTGAGCCAAGATGTGTGAGCGAGGGGCTTTCTGCGATGGCAGGGAGCCTGCAGCGGGGGTCTGGGAGAAGCCAGAGGGGATGGCTGCCTGGCTGAAGAAAACTGAGAAAGGGCATGGAAGAAGTAAGCAATGGGGGGCGATTGCTGGAAACCTTTGCCCTCAAATTCATTGACTTTTTGCCCTGTTTATATCACACTGAATTGTTTGGTAACTAGAGATGTGTTGTGTATGTCTCCCTAGAGAATAACCAAGCACTGTGAATACGGGAAGTTGCTGAAACGCTATTCATTTTATAGACTGAGCCTCTGCTAGGAATTTTCCAAATAGATTTATTAACAAATATCCCCTATTTGTGAATTTTGAAGTATTTTTAATTTTAGTTTAATCTCTGTAAAGTACAAATACCATGAATATCAGTTTCATTATGTCACCAAAACGTTTAAGGATGTAAACCACTTGCTTTTTTTTTAAAAACGGAGAGAGTTATCATTTACTTCCTATCATTTTAGCCCAACAGACTCAGCTTTCAAACTAAAAGAATAAAAGGATATAAAGTTGTCTTACATAATTTAGGAACTCAACAGCTATCATGCATCACAACAGTCACCAAAGACCATAGGGCCCTCAAACTTATTTGACCTTATACCTTATCCCCTTGTTTTCTATAAGCCCCGGACTGACATACTTTCTCTGTAAAAGGCCAGTTAGTAAATGGTTTAAGCTTTCCAGGCCATCAGGGTCTCTGTCACACTAAACTCCTTGAATCGTTTGCCATCGTAGTGCAAAAGCACTTATCAACAATACGGGCCGGGCGCGGTGGCTCACGCTTGTAATCCCAGCACTTTGGGAGGCCGAGGCGGGCGGATCACGAGGTCAGGAGATCGAGACCACGGTGAAACCCCGTCTCTACTAAAAATACAAAAAATTAGCCGGGCATGGTGGCGGGCGCCTGTAGTCCCAGCTACTCGGAGAGGCTGAGGCAGGAGAATGGCATGAACCCGGGAGGTGGAGCTTGCAGTGAGCCGAGATTGCGCCACTGCACTCCAGCCTGGGCGACAGAGCGAGACTCCGTCTCAAAAACAAACAAACAAACAAACAAACAAACAAAAAATACGTAAACGAATAAACCATTTGTAAACACTGAAACTTGAATTGAATGTAAATTTTACATGTCACGAAATAGTAATTTTGCTTTGATATTTTTCCATCTTTTAAAAACAATTAAAAAAAAAATCTTAGCTCATGAGCTGTACAGTACAGCAGGTGGGAGATAGCCATGGGCCGTATTTTGCCAACCCCAGCCCTAAACTTTGGTGAGTTTCGGGGATATTCATTCTTTATTCTTGGGGTGCAAAAGTACTGGCTGGTTAATCTGTAATGATGATTTTTAATTTTAGTACAGCATTCCAAATTTTTAAATAATCAGATTGTATTAATTTAATAAATGGATTACTTCATCACCTTTTTTTAGCCATAAAGATTTCCTATAGGTTAAGAGCAGGATAATGTTTTCACTTTTAAATTTGCTGAACTACTATTGACATTTTGGGAGATGTTCCCTTCTAATAGTAATTTCCCATCCCTGCATCTATTTCACATGGTGAGAAGCATTCTAGAATAGCCAAGGCTTTGTCAGTACAAAAATTTGATTTTAAATCCTTGTTCTGTCATGTAAGAGCTCTCTGACTTTCATAAATCACTTGACCTCATGAGCCTCTGATTTGCCAACTGTAAAATGGTTATAAAGTAGGGATGTTGAATGAAATTAGAATATGCAACACATGTGTTTATGTAAACCATCATCACAGATTATCCAGCATTTAGTAAGCATCTAGTATTTGTCTAGCAGGTGCAGTAAAAACTTCAGGAATACATGGTACTTATCCATTTCTAGCTTGCTTTTTTCATTTAACATTATACCATGAGTGCTTTCTTAGGTCGTTCAGTATTATTTTAAAAAACATGATTTGATGGTTACATAATATTCCATTTAATGAGTCTACTACAATTAATTCACCCCTTCCCAACACGGGACATGATATTTTTTTTTTTACCTGGCTGCACTGACTATCTTGGTAAATAGTTTTCCATGTCCATGATCACTCCTTTTTTTTTTTTTAAAATTATTTTATTGTTTTTTTTTTAAGTTCTGGGGTACATGTGCAGGATGTGCAGGTTTGTTACATAGGTAAACATGTGCCATGGTGGTTTGCTGCACAGATCAACCCATCACCTAGGTATTACATCCAGCATGCATTAGCTTTTCTCCCTAATGCTCTCTCCTGCCCCACCCTCCCCTGACAGGCCTCAGTGAGTGTTGTTCCCCTCCTTGTGTCCATGTGTTCTCATTGTTCAGCTCCCACTTATAAGTGAGAACATGCGGTGTTTGGTTTTCTGTTCCTGTGTTAGTTTGCTGAGGATAATGGCTTCCAGCTTCATCAATGTCCCTGCAAAGGACATGATCTCCTTCCTTTTTATGGCTGCATAGCATTCCATGGTGTATATGTGCCACATTTTTTTCATCCAGTCTCATGGTCACCTCTTTAAGAAGAGTTTCTAAAAGTGTAATCTCTAGATCAAAGGATCTGACATATGACTCAGTGCAGTTGAATATTTTCCCTGTGCTTTTTTGCCTTTTGAATTTCTTATATTGAAAATTATTTTCACGTCTTTTTTAGAAAATATATACTATTTCCCCTTTGTACTTGAGTAGGAAGCCATCATATTCAACCTCACCTTTATTGTGTGTGTGCTGGGCTTGGTCTAGGAAGAACAGAAGAGTCTTCAGCACAGATTTCAGAGCCACCCAAGCTCCTTAACCTCTCAAAGCCCCAGTTTCTTTATCTCTACCTTATAGGGTAACTTTGAGGCTAAAATAGAATCATGTGTATCTAGCCCTCAGCATGATACTTGAGTGGTCAAAAAATGTGAGCGCTCTTTATTACTATCATTCCCATTATGCCACCCCTCAAGGGGCAAAGGCAGATGTGGGCATAGGTTTGCATTAAAATAGACATCTGGGTTTCTAGGAAATGAAACCGTAAGCAGTTGTTTCCTTTGTAACAATAGCCCCATGGCTAATGCTTCATTAGAACTTTGACACAAAATGAGCCCAGGAGCCAACATTCAGATCTAGAACGTGTCTGATTTAAGTGACAAAATAATTTCAGAAAAAGGCCCTTGACGTCTTTTTTCCGACTAAGTTTTGGCATACCTAATGACTCACACTTGCATCATACCACTTGCAAAGGACTTAAAATAGTCTATTATTTGAGCCTTACAGTGGCCCTGGAAGGCAATTGGGGAGGGATTCTAATGGCTATTTTGTAGTCAGAGAAATTGAGTTTCAGAGGACTTTGATGACAGGCACAAGACCCCCCAACTAGTGACTGGGAGAGCCAGCGCTGACAAAGACTCTCCTTAATTCAACTTAATCAGGCTCCACTACACCCCTAGGCTTCAGCCTTTGGCTTCATGTCCATCTTTGCATTGCCCAGTTTAAGCAGGAATCCTGCTAAGTCATTTTATTGATGATCCACTCCTCTTGGTATGTGATCACCCTCAATATCTGATCAAATTCCTCATCTCCCACCATCGCCAGGTGAGGTCTGATCATCCTGGCCTGTCTTCAGCAAGAATCCTGTCAGGTCGGTTTAGCCAGAATCCCTTTTACCCTTGATGTTTCCTCTTAGTAATTTTCCATCCACTGACCCCCACTCTACTCCTTGGCCAGAAATCTTTACTGGTCTTTGGCTGTATTCGGAATTGAGCCCCTTTCTATACTGAGGTCTCTTTCCGCCAATTGCAATAGTCCTGATAGTATCTTTATCTACTGTCCAAATTTAGTTTTCTTTGACAGCACTCAAGCCCGGGGATTTCCCGTATTTTATTGCTATGAGCCTGCCCACATACTTCCATCCACACAGTCATTCAGACAACACCATATGCTGGAAAAAGCACAAAGTAACTTCAGTAATTCAGCGATTTGTTATGGCTTTAAAGCCAAAAATGTAGGCTGAAGAAATGAGATCCATAGAAGCTATGTCCCCAATTCAAACATCTGCTCCTCCTCCCCACAAGCACATATTTAATTCTTGTAGGAAGTTGGACAGAGCAAGCGTTGATTAATCTGAAATTCTGAAATGCCCCCTTCATTAATGCCAATTATGAAATATCAGGAAGCACTTTCCCCCAGCAAATAACCTAAGTACAGATTCTTCAATATTGCTCTTGCCAGGTGGTTTCAGTTGTTTCCACAAAGATTACAGATAACACTTTTTACGGTTCTCTGAGCTGTTCTTACCATTTTTAGTCTTCTTCCAAAATGGAATGTAGAAGTCTGGTTGAAGAGAGCAGAGCATGAGAGGTGCCAAGATCAGCTTGAGATGGGCCCAATAGCATCAACTAAGAGAAAGAGAAGACATCAAAGTTTACATTTCAAAGACAGCACAATACTGTAGCTTAAAGACATGCTGGGATCATTGCTTTAAAATGCTGTTCAAACATCTATTTACAGTATTTACTTCCTCAAAGTTAGGTAGACTGGAGACATATTCCAGAAAACCATTTCTAACATTACTGAAAGCCTAACTTTATCTTTGAAGAATTGACATTTTAGACTACCACATTTTTTACTTATATTCTAAAAAAAAATTTTGTGCATATGATTTCGGTTCCCTCTCCTCTCTTACCCACTTCCTTATAACAGCACATACATCTACCTACTTAAATTATCTATATGTGTTCCAATGTTTAAAATACCTTTCGTGATGGCATGGAGTGATCCTATATCTGGAGTCTTCTGAGATGAAGTGATGGGTGGCAGGAAGTGTAGTCACAAAGACTCCAGGCAGCCAGCCCTGGAGTTTCCAACTACAAAGATCAGGTCGGGGGACGGGGGAGGAGCATGATTATTTAAGCCACCCCAGATATGGGCTTTGCAAAAGCACCAGGTTCCTCTTATTTCTATCACCACTATTGGGGCAATGTCTTGTCTAAATCCAAACAACTCTACAGACCAACCTTCTTTCCTTTTTATAGCAGGGTTTCTCACCCTCAGCACTATTTACATTTTTGACCAGATAATTCTCTGTTGCACCGTAGGATATTTGGTAGCATCCTTGCTCTATACCCACTAGATGCCAATAGCACTGCCCCCTTCCGGTTGTGACAATCACAGATGTCTCCAGACATTGCAAATTATCCCCTAAGGGACAAAAACATCCTGGGTTGAGAACCACTGTTCTATAGATATATTAGAGACATATCTAAATTTACCTTATTCTGTCTTAGACCCAGCTGGAAAGGATGCTGGTTTTTAAGCAGTGGCAAAGCTACCAGTTGGTTCATTCACTTTCCTCTAAAAAAGCTCAGCTGCATTTGCTTCTCAAAGTGCGGTCCCCAAGAGAATTGTTCCCTTCTTAACTGATTATTGGACATTTTGTAGGTAGAGCCAAAATATGGTAGTTATGTTTAAAGTTCTTTAATCTACTTTGTCCACCTGGAGAGAATTCGGATGATGTAGAGTGTGGCATGGAGACATCTGCAGATAATGATCAGGGTTAACATATACTGGGCTGAAAACTCAATGGTGCGATAGAGCAGCTCAAAAACCAGAAACAGTAATAAGTGACATTTATTGAGGGTTTGTTATGAGCCAGACACTGTTCTAATGACTTTATATGTATTATCTCATTAAATACTAAAACTATATAAAATAGAGATCTTATTACCCATTTTTAAACAAATACTGGAATTTATAACAGAAGAAATATTGGATTTGCCTCAAGTCACATAGCAAGTGATACCCACACAGGCAGTAAAAACCAAATGTCTCCTTATTAAACCATTCTGCTATGCAAACGATATGTAAAAATCAATAGTTTTCTCATACATAAATAATTACTGATACAAATTGGTAATAGAAGAAGAGGTCCCATTCAAATCAGTGAGATCTGAAATGCTTTGGAAGAAAACTGATGGGAAATGCACAAGAACTAAGGTGGTGGGGGGAGGATGGGGACTATAATGCTTCACCTGGCAGGTGCAAGCTTTCTCTTTGCCCCACCAGACCCACTGTCTCAGCCTTTTATCCTGTTCTGTGTCCCTGGAGGCTGAGCTATATGTGCTTCATCAGTAGCCCCTTGCTCGCTGGCTTCTGGTTGGGTTTGGCCAATGGGAGGCCGTGGTTGGAAACTGAAAGGCAGGAAGAGGGAGAGCAGAGCCTGCCTCCCTCTGGCTCCCTCCGCCTGGCCCTGCGTTGCCTGCAATCCTCTAATGAAGCTCTTGTTCGGTGATGCTCTCCTCCCTGAATTCCAGTAATCGTTCCTTCTTCTTCAGCCTGAGGTCGGAAAGACTCCCCTCTGACGTGTTGCATCATCGTCTCTTCCTTCCTTAAATCCTGTCCAAATATATAAATAGTCACTTTGCTGAACTCATCAGTTTCTCACTTTAACATGCTGTCTGTTTCCTGGCAGGACCCTGCCTAGACACAAAGATATAAATAAATGAAGAGAAATAATTGTTATTGGGGCTAGAGGCCACAACATTGTAAAAATAGAAATGTTGTTTAAATTGATTTGCAAATGCTGTGTGATCCCAATCAAATACCAATAGGATTTCATGTGATACTTGCCAGACTGATTCTAAACTGGGGTGCATTTTGGAAATCAGCTGGGCCTTTTTGTTTATCACAAAGACTGTGGTTACATTATCCACAAATATCATCTCCTTTCATATAACAAAGGGTGCATTACCAAATATTTGTTATAAAAGTGAGGTGCTGGGTCTGACTGGGGTAAGACCACATGTGAGAATAGCCAGGTAATTTCTGAATGAAAATAAAGGGGGAGGATTTCTCTTCCATATCTGTAAATGCATTATAATGCTATATTACCTCCAGTGGCATAGTACCAGTGCATCAATGAAACAGAGAAGAGAGCAGAATTAAGTAAAAGCACATATGGGTGTTTAGTTTAAAGTCACATCAATGGCAAAATGGATTATTGGGCAACTGGCTTGGAGTTTCTAAAAAATCAAGCTATTGTCCAACCTCATTTGTCTTTTTATTTATTTGTTTATTTTTTGAGATGCCGTCTCACTCTGTCACCCAGGCTGGAGTGCAGTGGCACAATATCTGCTCACTGCAACCTCCGCCTGCCAGGTTCAAGCAATTCTCCTGCCTCAGCCTCCCAAGTAGCTGGGATTACAGGCGCCTGCCACCATGCTCAGCTAATTTTTTGTATTTTCTGTAGATACGGGGTTTCACTATATTGGCCAGGCTGGTTTTGAACTCCTGACCTCGTGATTCACCCACCTCAGCCTCCCAAAGTTTTGGGATAACAGGCGTGAGCCACTGCACCTGGCCCAACCTCATTTCTTACATCAAAATAAATTTCATGTAGTTCAAAAATTTAAATGTAAGACATTGAACATTAAAAGTATTAAAAGAAACTATAGGGTGGTTCCAAGATGGCGGAATAGGAACAGCTCCAGTCTACAGCTCCCAGCGTGAGTGACACAGAAGACAGGTGATTTCTGCATTTCCAAGTGAGGTACTGGGCTCATCTCACTGGGGCTTGTTGGACAGTGGGTGCAGGACAGTGGGTGCAGCGCACCAAGCATGAGCCGAAGCAGGGCGAGGCATCGCCTCACCTGGGAAGTGCAAGGGGTCAGGGAATTCCCTTTCATAGCCAAGCAAAGCTGTGACACACGGCACCTGAAAAATCGGGTGACTCCCACCCTAATACTGCGCTTTTCCAATGGTCTTAGCAAACGGCACACCAGGAGATTATATCCCACGCCTGGCTCGGAGGGTCCCATGCCCACGGAGCCTCGCTCATTGCTAGCATAACAGTCTGAGATTGAACTGCAAGGCAGCAGTGAGGCTGGGGGAGGGCGCCCACCATTGCTGAGGCTTGAGTAGGTAAACAAAGCAGCCAGGAAGCTCGAACTGGGTGGAGCCCACTGCGGCTCAAGGAGGCCTGCCTGCCTCTGTAGACTCCACCTCTGGGGGCAGGGCATAGCCGAACAAAAGGCAGCAGAAACCCCTACAGACTTAAATGTCCCTATCTGACAGCTTTGAAGAGAGTAGTGGTTCTCCCAGCACGGAGTTTGAGATCTGAGAACAGACAGACTGCCTCAAGTGGGTCCCTGATCCCCGAGTAGCCTATCTGGGAGGCACCCCCCAGTAGGGGCAGACTGACACCTCACATGGCCGGGTACCCCTCTGAGACAAAACTTCCAGAGGAACGATCAGGCAGCAACATTTGCTATTCAGCTATATTTGCTGCTCTGCAGCCTCCTCTGCTGATACCCAGGCAAACAGGGTCTGGAGTGGACCTCCAGCAAACTCCAACAGACCTGCAGCTGAGGGTCCTGACTGTTAGAAGGAAAACTAACAAACAGAAAGGACATCCAAACCAAAACCCCATCTGTATGTCACCATCATCAAAGACCAAAGGTAGATAAAACCACAAAGATGGCGAAAAAATGGAGCAGAAAAACTGAAAATTCTAAAAATCAGAGTGCCTCTCCTCCTCCAAAGGAACGCAGCTCCTGACCAGCAACGGAACAAAGCTGGATGGAGAATGACTTTGACGAGTTGAGAGAAGAAGGCTTCAGACGATCAAACCTCTCCTAGCTAAACGAGGAAGCTCGAACCCATCGCAAAGAAGTTAAAAACCATGAGAAAAGATTAGACAAATAGCTAACTAGAATAACCAATGCAGAGAAGTCCTTAAAGGACCTGATGGAGCTGAAAACCATGGCACGAGAACTACGTGATGAATGCACAAGCTTCAGTAGCCGATTTGATCAACTGGAAGAAAGGGTATCAGTGACTGAAGATCAAATGAATCAAATGAAGCGAGAAGAGAAGTTTAGAAAAAAAGATTAAAAAGAACAAAGCCTCCAAGAAATATGGGACTACGTGAAAAGACCAAATCTGCATCTGACTGGTGTACCTGAAAGTGACGGGGAGAATGGAACCAAGTTGGAAAACACTCTGCAGGATATTATCCAGGAGAACTTCCCCAACCTAGCAAGGCAGGCCAACATTCAAATTCAGGAAATACAGAGAACGCCACAAAGATACTCCTCGAGAAGAGCAACTCCAAGACACATAATTGTCAGATTCACCAAAGTTGAAATGAAGGAAAAAATGTTAAGGGCAGCCAGAGAGAAAGGTCAGGTTACCCACAAAAGGAAGCCCATCAGACTAATAGCAGATCTCTCGGCAGAAACTCTACAAGCCAGAAGAGAGTGGGGGCCAATACTCAGCATTCTTAAAGAAAATAATTTTCAACCCAGAATTTCATATCCAGCCAAACTAAGCTTCATAAGTGAAGAAGAAATAAAATCCTTTACAGACAAGCAAATGCCGAGAGATTTTGTCACCACCAGGCCTGCCCTACAAGAGCTCCTTGAAGGAAGCACTAAACATGGAAAGGAACAACCGGTACCAGCCCCTGCAAAAACATGCCAAATTGTAAAGACCACTGATGCTAAGAAGAAACTGCATCAACTAACGAGTAAAATAACCAGCTAACATCATAATGACAGGATCAAATTCACACATAACAATATTAACCTTAAATGTAAATGGGCTAAATGCTCCAATTAAAACACACAGACTGGCAAATTGGATAAAGAGTCAAGACCCATCAGTGTGCTGTATTCAGGAGACCCATCTCATGTGCAGAGACACACATAGGCTCAAAATAAAGGGATGGAGGAAGATCTACCAAGCAAATGGAAAACAGAAAAAGGCAGGGGTTGCAATCCTAGTCTCTGATAAAACAGACTTTAAACCAATAAAGATCAAAAGAGACAAAGAAGGCCATTACATAATGGTAAAGGGATCAATTCAACAAGAAGAGCTAACTATCCTAAATATATATGCACCCAATACAGGAGCACCCAGATTCATAAAGCAAGTCCTTAGAGACCTACAAAGAGACTTAGAATCCCACACAATAATAATGGGAGACTTTAACACCCCACTGTCAACATTAGACAGATCAATGAGACAGAAAGTTAACAAGGATATCCAGGAATTGAATTCAGCTCTGCAGCAAGCAGACCTAATAGACATCTACAGAACTCTCCACCCCAAATCAACAGAATATACGTTCTTCTCAGCACCACACCACACCTATTCCAAAGTTGACCACATAGTTGGAAGTAAAGCACTCCTCAGCAAATGTAAAACAACAGAAATTATAACAAACTGCCTCTCAGACCACAGTGCAATCAAACTAGAACTCAGGATTAAGAAACTCACTCAAAACCGCTCAACTACATGGAAACTGAACAACCTGCTCCCGAATGACTACTGGGAACATGACAAAATGAAGGCAGAAATAAAGATGTTCTTTGAAACCAACGAGAACAAAGACACAACATACCAGAATCTCTGGGACACATTCAAAGCAGTGTGTAGAGGGAAATTTATAGCACTAAATGCCCACAAGAGAAAGCAGGAAAGATCTAAAATTGACACCCTAACATCACAATGAAAAGAACTAGAGAAGCAAGAGCAAACACATTCAAAAGCTAGCAGAAGGCAAGAAATAACTAAGATCAGAGCAGAACTGAAGGAGATAGAGACACAAAAATCCCTTCAAAAAAATCAATGAATCCAGGAGCTGATTTTTGGAAAAGATCAACAAAATTGATAGACTGCTAGCAAGACTAATAAAGAAGAAAAGAGAGAAGAATCAAATAGACGCAATAAAAAATGATAAAGGGAATATCACCACCAATCCCACAGAAATACAAACTACTATCAGAGAATACTATAAACACCTCTATGCACATAAACTAGAAAATCTAGTAGAAATGGATAAATTCCTCAACACATACACCCGCCCAAGACTAAATCAGGAAGAAGTTGAATCTCTGAATAGACCAATAACAGGCTCTGAAATTGAGGCAATAATTAATAGCTTACCAACCAAAAAAAGTCCAGGACTTTTTTTGGGTTCACAGCCGAATTCTACCAGAGGTACAAGGAGGAGCTGGTACCATTCCTTCTGGAACTATTCCAATCAATAGAAAAAGAGGGAATCCTCCCTAACACATTTTATGAGGCCAGCATCATCCTGATACCAAAGCCGGGCAAAGACACAACAAAAAAAGAGAATTTTAGACCAATATCCATGATGAACATTGATGCAAAAATCCTCAATAAAATACTGGCAAACCGAATCCAGCAGCACATCAAAAAGCTTATCCACCATGATCAAGTGGGCTTCATCCCTGGGATGCAAGGCTGGTTCAACATGCGCAAATCAATAAACATAATCCAGCATATAAACAGAACCAAAGACAAAAACCACATGATTATCTCAATTGATGCAGAAAAGGCCTTTGACAAAATTCAACAACGTTTCATGCTAAAAACTCTCAATAAATTAGGTATTGATGGGACGTATCTAAAAATAATAAGAGCTATCTATGACAAACCCACAGCCAATGTCATACTGAATGGGCAAAAACTGGAAGCATTCCCTTTGAAAACTGGCACAAGACAGGGATGCCCTTTCTCACCACTCCTATTCAACATAGTGTTGGAAATTCTGGCCAGGGCAATCAGGCAGGAGAAAGAAATAAAGGGTATTCAATTAGGAAAAGAGGAAGTCAAATTGTCCCTGTTTGCAGATGACATGATTGTATATCTAGAAAACCCCATTGTCTCAGCCCAAAATCTCCTTAAGCTGATTAGCAACTTCAGCAAAGTCTCAGGATACAAAATCAATGTGCAAAAATCACAAGCATTCTTGTACACCAATCACAGACAAACAGAGAGCCAAATCATGAGTGAACTCCCATTCACAATTGCTTCAAAGAGAACAAAATACCTAGGAATCCAACTTACAAGGGATGTGAAGGACCTCTTCAAGGAGAACTACAAACAACTGCTAAAGGAAATGAGAGAGGACACAAACAAATGGAAAAACATTCCATGCTCATGGATAGGAAGAATCAATATCATGAAAATGGCCATACTGCCAAAAGTAATTTATAGATTCTATCCCCATCAAGCTACCACTGACTTTCTTCTCAGAATTAGAAAAAACTACTTTAAATTTCATATGGAACCAAAAACGAGCCTGTATAGCCAAGGCAATCCTAAGCCAAAAGAGCAAAGCTGGAGGCATCACACTACTTGACTTCAAACAATACTACAAGGCTGCAGTAACAAAACAGCATGATACTGGTACCAAAACAGAGATATAGACCAATGGAACAGAACAGAGGCCTCAGAAATAACATGACATATCTACAACCATCTGATCTTTGACAAACCTGACAAAAACAAGCAATGGGGAAAAGATTCCCTATTTCATAAATGGTGCTGAGAAAACTGGCTAGCCATATGGAGAAAGCTGAAACTGGATCCCTTCCTTACACCTTATACAAAAATTAACTAAAGGTGGATTAAAGACTTAAATATAAAACCTAAAACCATAAAAACCCTAGAAGAAAACCTAGGCAATACCATTCAGGACATAGGCATGGGCAAAGACTTCATGACTAAAACACCAAAAGCAATGGCAGCAAAAGCCAAAATTGACAAATGGGATGTAATTAAACTAAAGAGCTTCTGCACAACAAAAGAAACTATCATCAGAGTGAACAGGCAACCTACATAATGGGAGAAAATTTTTGCAATCTACCCATCTGACAAAGGTCTAATATCCAGAATCTACAAGAAACTTAAACAAATTTACAAGAAAAAAACAACCCCATCAAAAAGTGAGTGAAGGATATGAACAGACACTTCTCAAAAGAAGACATTTATGCAACGAAGAAACACATGAAAAAAAAGCCCATCATCACTGGTCATTAGAGTAATGCAAATCAAAACCACAATGAGATACCATCTCACGCCATTTAGAATGGCAATCATTAAAAAGTCAGGAAACAACAGATGCTGGAAAGGATGCAGAGAAATAGGAATGCTTTTACACTATTGGTGGGTGTGTAAACTAGTTCAACCATTGAGGAAGACAGTGTGGCAATTCCTCTAGGATCTAGAACCAGAAATACGATTTGACCCAGCAATCCCATTACTGGGTATATACCCAAAGGATTATAAATCATTCTATGATAAAGACACATGCACACACATGTTTACTGCAGCACTTTTCACAAAAGCAAAGACTTGGAACCAACCCAAATGCCCATCAATAATAGAGTGGATAAAGAAAATGTGACACATATACACCATGGAATACTATGCAGCCATAATGTCCTTTGCAGGGACATGGATGACACTGGAAACCATCATTCTCAGGAAACTAACACAGGAACAGAAAACCAAACACCACATGTTCTCACTCATAAGTGGGAGTTGAACAATAAGAACACATGGACACAGGGAGGGGAACATCACACACTGGGGCCTATCGGGGTGGGGGGCAAGGGGAGGGAGAACATTAGGAGAAATACCTAATGCATGTGGGGCTTAAAACCTAGATGTCAGGTTGATAGGTGCAAAAAACCACCATGGCACATGTATACCTATGTAACAAACCTGCACATTCTGCGCATGTATCCCAGAACGTAAAGTAAAATTTAAAAACTAATAATTTGTAATATCTCGTATAGATTCTGTATTCACGTTTTTTCAATTTGTCCCCAAAATATCTTTTATAGCTTTATTTTCTTTCTGATTCAAGAACTACTCAGTGTTTACATAGTGAGTTTGATTGTGTCTCTGTAATTTCTCTACAATCTTTGCATATGTAATAACTTCTTAAAAATGTATATCACCGCCAAAGATAACTTTAAGTTTTGTCACAAATGTGTTACCATGATTGGCAGACCTGTATTTCTAGTTATATGCTGGATTGTTTTATATGTTCAAACAGGAACATTTTCTTCTAGGACAAAGCCTTAAGATTTTGAAACACTACTGTGTTAAAGCTGAACAACAGAAAAACACACCAAACCTGACACTGTTGTTTAAAAGCTATGAGAATTTTCTGTCTCCTTAATAGAGAGTGAGGCAGTGAAGTTTGTTGTATTCTTTGTTTCTTTTGCTTTTCTTCTCTCTCTCCCCTTGAGACATTTTGAATGGGGCTTTTAGTTGGCAAATATAGGGCAATAGCTTTTTAACTTTTTCTTCAATTTTGCTGGAAAATACATAGTCATATGGTAAGAACTTCTATGTAGTAAATGGAAAAATAGAGAGCGGGAAACAAAGGAAGAAAGGGAGAGAGTGAAGGAAAGAAAGAAAGAGGCGGCGGGAGGGAGGGAGACAAGGCAGGCAGGCAGGCAAGAAGGAAGGAGAGGAAAGAATGAAGGACAGGAGAAAAGAAAGAAGAAAAGAAGGAAGGAAAGAAAGAAGGAAAGAAAAGCAGATTAAATGGAGCTTTTGGTTAGGCAAATATAAAGCAAAGGCCTTTTTTATTTTTTATTTCATTTTAATACATATTTGTGTGGTACAGAATTCTTATATAGAGCTGAATAGAAAGATATGGGGTGTGTGGGAAAGAGAGAGAGAGAGACAAAGACTGTGTACTGTGTTGGAGGTCCCCAAGACTCCCCCACCCCAGGCTTGGTGATCCACTAGGAGTCGCAGGACTCTAATAAAGTGGTCACAGCTATGATTTATTGCAGTGAAAAGGTATGAACCAAAAGCAGCAAAGGGCAATGGTGCATGAGGTGATGCCCAGAAGAAACCAGGCCCAACCTTCCAAGCATCCCCTCCCACTGTAGTCACATAGATGTACTTGATTCCTTCCACAACAAATTGAGAAAACACATGCCAACTGCTGTCTACCAGGGAGGCTCATGAGAGATTCAGTGCCCAGGGTGTTTACTGGGGCTGGTCATGTAGGCACACTCTGCCCAGCACATACCAAAATTCCAGCCTCCCAATAGGAAAGCAGATGTGCAGCAAAAAACATATTGTTTGTACAAACAGTGTAAGAGCAGTGAGCCACTATTCTCAGTTCTGGGAATGGTGGGAACCACCCTGAAATCCAAGTTCCCAGACATGAGCCAAGGGCCAACCTTACAAGCAGGCCTTTCTAAGGAGAGCAGTCTCAGGCCTGCCATGTTTGTTGATTTTTGTTTTTGAGATCGAGTTTCGCTCTTGTTGCCCAGGCTGGAGTGCAATGGCACAATCTCAGCTCATTGCAACCTCCACCTCCTGGGTTCAAGCGATTCTCCTACCTCAGCCTCCCGAGTAGCTGGGATTACAGGCGCCCACCACCATGCCTGGTTAATTTTTTGTATTTTTAGTAGAGACGGGGTTTCACCATGTTGTCCAGGCTGGTCTCGAACTCCTGACCTAAGGTGATACACCCGCCTTGGCCTCTCAAAGTGCTGGGATTACAGGCTTGAGCCATGGCAACTGGCCACCATGTTAACTCTTTTCTGTACAGATAAATGTATCTATACATACATCCATGCATATACATACATATATACATACATACATAAAAACATAGGTAGATACAGAGTAAAAACTTTCCTGCTCTTCTTATAGACCATCCACCCAATCCCACATCTATCCCCACAAGAAACCATTCTTATTAGTTCCTTGCTTATCTTTCCAGAGTTTCTTTAGGCATACCAGCAAATAAAAACATATTCTTCTGGCCCTGCCTTTGTCATACTTCTTTAGTATATACTCTCTTCCTCTCTTGTTTTTTTCATTTGCAGTTCCTTCTATACCTTTATCTCAGGAGCATCTGCATTTTTTTTTTTCTCATAGCTGGAAAGCATCCCATTTTTCTGGATGTTTCACAATTTACTTAACCATTTCTCTAACGGACATTTGGGTCGTTTCTGATCTTTGGTATTGCAAGCACTAGTGCAATAGATAGCCTTGGGCCTCCGAAAGATCTTCTGAAGAGTTAGCTGTGGCTCTAGTGAACTACCCCAGTCTGAGTGATGGCGCAGAAGATCCTACATTATTGGTCTAGTCCCCCATCTGTAAGTTAGCTCAAGAGAGATCACTGGATGGAGAGGATACAGTTCTTCTTTTTATCTTGTGAGAACTGGCCTCTCACTGGCTGGGGCACCTCAGACTTTGTTTTCTAGGTCTCATTGTATTTCTTCTTTCTTTTTAGGTGGAAATGAGGAGGACTGGGAACAGCCCTTGGCGGGTGGGTAAGGTTTAGTGTAGGGTTGCAAATCCAAATTTAGCAAATCGGGACATGCTTCTACTAAAAAATTATTTATTATCTGAAATTCAAATTTGATTGGGTGTCCTGTATTTTATCTGGCCACCCTAGTTTAATGCCATATTTTATTCTATTTTATTTATTTATTTTTAGAAACAGGGTCTCACTTTGTTTTCCACACTGGCCTTGATCTCCTGGTCTCAAGCAATCCTCCCACCTCAGCCTCCCAATTTTTTTAGATTATAGGAGTGAGCCACCATGCCCAGCAGTACCATATTTTAATCTAGAGATTTAAACATTGAAGGACTCCTGGGGTGAATGCTCTGAAATGAAAAGGAAGGTCAGACTTGATGGGCATCCAGAGTGGTGATCGAACAAAGATACGTTCGTGGACAGAAGCCCTAGATTTGAGTCCCAGCTCTGCTATTTGACTCAGACATAGACATCAAAGTGGTTCAGTAGAAACTTGGCATTGGCTGGGTGCAGTGGCTCATGCCTGTAATCCCAGCACTTTGGGAGGCCAAGGCAGGCGGATCACCTAAGGTCAGGAGTTCGAGACCAGCCTGTACAACATGGTGAAATCCCGTCTCTACTGAAGGGGGAGAACCGGAAGCGGGTTGTGACCAAAGTGTCCACACCTGGGGACAGAGTGGTAGAAAGAAAGAAACTTGGCATCATAGCAGGCCGGCAAGATGGCTGCCTCTGCCTTTGCTGGTGCGATGAGAGCGGCTTCAGGAATCTATGGCTCCTGAATATTTTTGCATCTCCAGCCCACCGAAACTGTGCCAGGAATACCTCTTGTATTTCTGCATTGTCTACTGGACGTTTTGGTCATATTCGGACACCATTCGTTTCCTCCACTCCCAGGCTTATCACATCTGTCAGAAACCTGACATGTGGGCATACTGCAGTAATCCCCAACAGAGTGGCCCCCTTGCTTCCAAGTGTCCTGAAGCTGCCAGTCAGAACTGTAATATACATCAGTACACAAAAAGGCAAGAGAGAGACTGTGAAAGCTGTCATCTATAGGTTTCTTCGACTTCATTCCGGCCTTTGGGTGAGGAAAAAGGCTGGTCATAAGAAAAAATTCTGGAAAAAGACACCTGCAAGAAAAAAGCGATTGAGGGAATTTGTGTTCTGCAATAAAACCCAGAGTGAACTCTTAGATAAAATGACAATGTCCTTCTGGAAGAGGTGAAACTGGTATGCTGATGATCCTTATCAGAAATAGCTAATATGATAATTTACTTGTTTCTGAATATTTTGGTATGACATTTAAATAAAAAATATAAACTATAAAATTCATATATACATCCAATGAACATTAAATTCTATAAAAGTTTAAATTAAAACAAATTGATTATATTCTCCAACTGGAAAAACCTCTTACGATAGGAATTAATAACCCTTAAACATAATATTAACTCTCAGGTTGCTTTACGCAAGTTGCTTGGTTTGGATGAGCGTGTGAGTGAGAGGTAGGTATGAATCCCACTGCCTTACAGTTCATGCTAGTTTTTTCCACTCTCAGATGCTGTAAGTCAGGGTCTGCTTGATGAAAAGGAGGGAGGAGTTTGATGACAAGTGTCATGGTATTTGTATAACAAGTCTAAAAGTTTTAATCCCTTCAGTTAGATACAACCATGGACATTTTTCAAGTAATAATATTTTTATTAGAAATTTGCAGATACCTTGAGCCTGTTCTTTGTAATGACAATGGAAAAAGAACACAGCTTACATATCCCTTTGTATATAGGATATTTTTAGCATTGTAAAGCCCCGGTGTCATAATTAACCTTGTCTTTTATTTCTCATTGCCCTTTTAAATGAAAGTATGAAGCACTTCACTGCTTAGTTCTTCTGTAAGTTTCACTTTACTGTGAAATGAAAGTGTTCTGAAGATATCCTTGACAGGATATGCAAACGAATGTAACAAAAACCTTCCTTTGTGTTGAAGGCTGGTCCTAAGTACATACTAGATTTCACCAGATGAGTCCAAAAGGTCAGACGCCTTGAAAAAAGGCCCCCAATGCAAATAATCGTGTAGTCGACCTGGTGAAAAAAAGGAAAGACTATTTATGCATGCATTGGTCTTTGAGTGGTTCTGCCTGCTGTCTTGTAAACTCAGAAGCAGTTTTCCTGAGGTGGGTATTACTGACCATCTAGCTTACCATCTGAGACTCATAAGTAGATTCGTGAGTGGTGAGGTATAGTGAAGACCACTTGTTTGGGATTCAACATACATGGCCAGCCAATGAAAATGTTAACTCACATCTGCATATGCCTTCATCTCGTTATGGAACTCGAGGCACTATCATTCATAATGCTTAAAAATAAAACACCTGCAAGGCAGCTATTGTTAAAACCTAACTCACGCACAAGAAAGCTGATGCTCAACGAAGTCAAATCTCTAGTAATAAAACTGGGTTACTATTCATATCTTGACTCTACTGCCCAAGTTCTTTCTGTAAGTCATCTAAACAGCCAGGACCTCAGCAATCTGACTAGGTAAAAACAAAAAATTCTTCTTGAGTTTATGATCCTAAGGGTTTCTTTTTCATATCTGAGGGTTTCTTTTTCATATCTAAAGCAGGTATTCATATTAGATGCTGTCACATTTTGCTTATCTCTTGCTGTGTAACAAACCATCCCAAAACGTATCTGCTTAAAACAGTAACCATTTTATTTGTTCATGATTCTTTGGTTGGCTGGGTCTCTGCTGGGCTGTTCTTTGGTTGGTTTCAGTTGGGGTCTCCTGTGAGGTTGTAATCAGATGGCTTTGTTCACATGTCTAGTTCCCCAGTGGGGAAGGTTGAGAGGGCGTGATCTTTTCCTCTTTTCTTCCCATGTGGCTAGCTTGGGTTTCTTTTCATGGTGGTTTGATCCTGAGAGTAAGCATTTCAAGAGAGATAAGCTCCAATGTGCCAGCACTTATCAAACGTTTGCTTACATCATTCTTGCTAATGTCCTATTTATTGGCCGAGCCCGAAGTTAATATGGAAGGATACGCCACAGAAGTGTGAATACCGGGAGTTATGGTTCATCGGGAACCACCAAAGTAACAATCCACCACTTGTAGTATATACAACAGAAATGTAAAAAAATTCATATTTAAGCCAAGATCTGTTGTTCCAGATTTTTTTGAAGACTATTGGATTCAAAACATATTACTTTAGAATACTATGCAGCCTCCAAAAGTCACACATTAGAATATTACATGACATGGAAAAATATACTATGCTAAGAGTAAACCAAAAAAAGTTTTAAAACAAGTATTTGTATGTATACTCCACTTTTAGCCATTGTTATTGCTGATTATTTTCATTACTCGTCTTTGCATTTATCAAAATTTTATCAGTGCATATATACTATTTTTAATCAGTAATGAAGTATTTTTGCAATTGAAGAAAAAATCTAAAAATAGTATTGCAATAATAGGTGATAGGTTAACAAGGTTTGAGTATGTTTATATAATATTATTTATATTGCTATATTGCTTTATAGATCCTGGAAAGTAAAATATTTGTAGTCAATAAAATAAAGTTCTTACAGAAATGCGAATAAAACAATACCCCAGTACTGTTAAATTATCAGATTGGAAAAAAGGAAAAAGATGATCAATTCACAGTGTTTGTCAGGATTTAGGGACTTTGGGTGAGAGTGCAAATTGGTACAACCTTTCTGGCAAGCAATTGAAATAGATCAGGATTTTAAATGGGCATTGCTTTGTAGGAATTCTTACTAAAGAGGAAAATGTTTTAAATTCTCCAAACTGTAGCTACTGACCTGTACTGATTTGTGGAATTAATGGTGGTGCTTTGTTCCTTTATATACTTTCTGCCATTCTTCATACCTTCTACATGTAGTTTCCCAAAGCTGATACACACTAATGTTGAGAGGAGGCGGCAGAACTTGAAAGCTTCATGGTCCATGACCTTAAACTGGAGCTTCTCAATTTCGGCTGCACATGGGAATGGGATCATTACAAAGTTCCTGATTACTATGTTGACACCAAAGGTTCTGATTTAACTACTCTTGGGTGTTGCCTGGGTATTTGGAATTTTCAAGGCTGCTCATGTGATTCCAATTGATAACCAACTTTGAGACCAACAGGCATAGTCAAAACTCTCTTGACTGAACTGACCTGAAATTCCACTGGTTAACCTGCATTCTCCTTACCTTCTGTTAAAAAAAAAAAAAAAAGTTGGCCGATTTCTTATTAACATCTCAAGTTGATAGGTTGCCAGTACATATGTCTTATTGCTCTCAACAGTTGAGTTGTTTTCCTAGAGCCAGTTGTATGTTTCTAAACCTTTTGTTCTCTATTTGTTTTTTGTTTTGTTTTGTTTTGTTTTTTTGAGACAAGGTCTCACTCTGTCACCCAGGCTGGAGTGCAGTGGCGTGATCATGGCTCACTGCAGCCTTGATCTTCCAGGCTCAAGCAATCCTCTCATCTCAGCCTCCTGAGTAGCTGGGACCACAGGCATGCACCACCATGCCCAGCTAATTTTTAAGTTTTTTGTAGAGACAGGGTCTCGCCATGTTGCCTAGGCACGTCTTGAACTCTTAGACTCAAACGATCCTCCTGCCTCTGACTCCCAAAGTGCTGGAATTACAGGCGTGAGTCACTGCACCTGGCCCTAAAACATTACTTTTTAAAGGCAATACTCATATTACTGAAATCATTGGAAATTACTTAGATATTGAGTGTTTGTTGAATCCCTTATTACAAATGACTTAAATACTTTCAATTTCAATGTTTTTTGATAATAACTGCATTTTTGCCAATGGAATATGAATAATATAGGAACATTACCTTATACTTTGTGCTGCTAGAAGACCAGCATTGTCTTTGTCTTTCCGTAAAACCAAAGCATTAGTAACAACTGAAATACCCCAAGCAACCACAACAGTGCCTGGCAATTATAGTTGTTGGTTAAGTGAGTACAAATATGAGAAACTTTTGCTCTAGGTACATTCAAACCTTGAGGTAAGTCAGAAGCTTGTATTCTCTGCCAATATCCACCAAGTTGGCATAACTTTTCAGCTGACAAGATTTACCATGAAATATAATTAAATTCGAATATAACTTACCAGAGCCAGAGCCATTTTCATCAGAGAAGGAAGTGATCTTTCCTTACGCAACAGACAGGGACCATTACATCAGCAACTAGCATGGACTTAACTATCAGGGTGGTTTTCAACTTTCTCCTAAGGTTTTTGGTGATGCAGATACTGCTAGTCCAGGGCCTCACTTTGAGAACCACTGCCTTACAGATCACCATTATTTAAAAAATCTCCATTACCCAGTGTTGTTATTTTGGTTCTCATGTTAGCATAACGACCTGAAAAAGGACGAGGCAAACACAGTGAGTGAAATGAAGACCTTGTTTTTGGAGGAAGGCAAAGGGCAACCAAATCAGTGGATGCAAGTATTCCAGGTTCTGATGGAAGTTACCATACCGTAATTTTTGCTTTTCCTCACTACCCTGAGGTTTAATGATGAGCTCCTTCACTGTTATGTGCTAGTGGTTAGAATCATTGAAATTGCCTGGGTTAATGCAAACATCTCTGCTTAAAGAACAGAAAAGCCCCCATTTTCTTTTTGTTGTTGTTGTTCATTTGTTTGTTTGTTTTGAGACAGAGTCTCTCTCCGTCACCCAGGCTAGAGTGCAGTGGCTCGATCTCAGCACACTGCAATCTCTGCCTCCCCGGTTCAAGTGATTCTCCTGCCTTAGCCTCTGGAGTAGCTGGAATTACAGGTGTGTGCCACCATGCCCGGCTAATTTTTGTATTTTTAGTAGAGACGGGGTTTTACCATGTTGGCCGGGCTGGTCTCGAACTCCTGACCTCAAGTGATCCACCCACCTCAACCTCCCAAAGTGCTGGGATTACAGTCCAGGAGCCACCGCACCTGGCCGAAAAGCCCCATTTTCTACCCCCAGCTTTTCCTCTAGGGAACTGTGTAACCTTACTAAGCCAGTTAGTCTCTTTGAGCCTTAGTTTCCTCATCTGTAAAATAAGATGGGAATCATTCAGTCATGAATGTTCCATCTAACTCCAAAATCTTATGAATTCCATGACCTTTGACAGATGTAATGGGCTCTGTGATTTGACCACAGATGACTTTTGCCGTTTTGGCCCATAAGAGTTAAATTACCAGGTGGCTGGGAAGATGGCCAAATACGAACAGCTCTGGTCAGCAGCTCCCAGCAAGATCAATGCAGAAGGTAGGGGATTTCTGCATTTCCAACAGAGGTACCCGGCTCATCTCAATGGGACTGGTTAGATAGTAGGTGCAGCCCACGGAGGGTGAGCAGAAGCAGGGTGGGGTGTCATCTCACCTGGGAAGTGCCAGGGGTTGGGGAACTCCCTCCCCTAGCCAAGGGAAGCCACGAGGGACTGTGCCATGAGGAACAGTGCATTCCAGCCCAGATACTACACTTTTCCCACAGTCTTTGCAACCCACAGACCAGGAGATTCCCTTGGGTGCCTACATGACCAGGGCCCTGGATTTCAAGCACAAAACTGGTCAGCCATTTGGGCAGACACCAAGCTAACTGCAGGAGTTTTGTTTTTTTTTTTTCATACCCCAGTGGCACCTGGAACACCAGCAAGACAGAACCGTTCACTCCCCTGAAAAGGGGGCTGAAGCCAGGGAGCCAAGTGGTCTAGCTCAGCGGATCCCCCCCCACCACAGAGCCCAGCAAGCTAAGATCCACTGGCTTGAAATTCTTGCTGCCAGCACAGCAGTCTGAAGTCGACCTGGGATGCTCAAGCTTGGTGGGGGGAGAGGTGTCTGCCATTACTGAGGCTTGAGTAGGTGGTTTTCCCATTGCACTGTAAACAAAGCTGCCAGGAGGTTTGAACTGGGCAGAGCCCACTGCAGCTTGGCAAAGCCACTGTAGCCAGAATGCCTCTCTAGATTCCTTCTCTCTGGGCAGGGCACATCTGAAAGAAAGGCAGCAGCCCCAGTCAGGGACTTACAGATAAAACTCCTATCTCCCTGGGACAGAGCACCTGGGGGAAGGGGCGGCTGTGGGCACAGCTTCAGCAGATTTTAATGTTCCTGCCTGCCAATTCTGAAGAGAGCAGTGGATCTCCCAGCACAGTGCTCGAGCTCTGCTAAGGGACAGACTGCCAACTCAAGTGGGTCCCTGACCCTCGTGCCTCCTGACTAGGAGACACCTCCCAGCAGGGGTTGACAGACACCTCATACAGGAGAGCTCCAGCTGGCATCCAGTGGGTGCCCCTCTGGCATGAAGCTTCCAGAGGCAGGAACAGGCAGTAATCTTTGCTATTCTGTAGCCTTCGCTGGGGATACCCAGGCAAACAGGGTCTGGAGTGGACCTTCAGCAAACTCCAGCAGACCTGAAGCAGAGGGGCCTGACTGTTAGAAGAAAAATTAAGAAACAGAAAGCAATAACGTCAACATCAACAAAAAGGATGCCCACACAAAAACCCCATCTGAAGGTCACCAACATCAAAGACCAAAGGTAGATAAATCCACAAAGATGAGGAAAAACCAGCACAAAAAGGCTGAAAATTCCAAAAACCAGAATGCCTCTTCTCCTCCAAAGGCTCACAACTTCTCGCCAGCAAGGGAACAAAACTGAATGGAGAATGAGTTTGACCAATTGACAGAAGCAGGCTTCAAAAAGTGGGTAATAAACTCCTCAGAGCTAAAGGAGCATGTTCTAACTCAATGCAAGGAAGCTAAGAACCTTGAAAAAAGGTTAGAGGAATTGCTAACTAGAATAACCAGTTTAGAGAAGAACATAAATGATCTGATGGAGCTGAGAAACACAGCACAAGAACTTTGTGAAGCATACACAAATATTAATAGCCAAATTGATCAAGTGGAAGAAAGGATATCAGAGATTGAAGATCAACTTAATGAAATAAAACATGAAGACAAGATTAGAGAAAAAAGAATGAAAGGAACAAACAAAGCCTCCAAGAAATATGGGACTACGTGAAAAGACCAAACCTATGTTTCGCTGGTGTATCTGAAAGTGATGGGGAGAATGGAACCAAGGTGGAAAACACTCTGCAGGATATTATCCAGGAGAACTTCCCCAACCTAGCAAGATAGGCCAACGTTCAAATTCAGGAAATACAGAGAACACCACAAAGATACTTCTCGAGGAGAGCAACCCCAAGACACATAATCATCAGATTCACCAAGGTTGAAATGAAGGAAAAAATGTTAAGGGCAGCAAAAGAAAAAGTCGGGTTACCCACAAAGGGAAGCTCATCAGACTAACAACAGATCTCTCCGCAGAAACCCTACAAGCCAGAAGAGAGTGGGGGCCAATATTCAACATTCTTAAAAAAAGATTTTTCAACCCAGAATTTCATATCCAGCCAAACTAAGCTTCATAAGCGAAGGAGAAATAAAATCCTTTACAGAAAAGCAAATGCTGAGAGACATTTTGTCACCACCAGGCCTGCCTTACAAGAGCTCCTAAAGGAAGAACTAAATATCAAAAGGAAAACTGGTACCAGCCACTGCAAAAACATACCAAATTGTAAAGACCATCGACACGATGAAGAAACTGTGTCAACTAATGGGCAAAATAACCAGCAAGCATCATAATGACAGGATCAAATTCACACATAACAATGTTAAACTTAAATGTAAATGGGCTAAATGCCCCAATTAAAAGACACAGAGTGGCAAATTGCATAAAGAGTCAAGACCCATCAATGTGCTGTATTCAGGAGATGCATCTCACATACAAAGACACACATAGGCTCAAAATGAAGGGATGGAAGAATATTTACCAAGCAAATGGAAAGCAAAAAAAAAACAAACAGGTGTTGGTCGGGTGAGGTGGCTCACACCTGTAATCCCAGCACTTTGGGAGGCGGAGGCAGCGGGATCACCTAAGGCCGGGAGTTCAAGACCAGCCTGACCAATATGGAGAAACCACATCTCTACTAAAAGTACAAAATTAGCAAGGCATGGTGGCACATGCCTGTAATCCCAGCTACTCGGGAGGCTGAGGCAGGAGAACCACTTGCACCTGGGAGGTGTGGGTTGTGGTGAGCCAAGATCATGCCGCTGCACTCTAGCCTGGGCACCAAGAGCAAAATGCCATCTAAACAAAACAAAACAAAACGAAAAAACAAAAAAAAAACCCAGCAGGGGTTGCAATCCTAGTCTGTGATAAAACGGATTTTAAACCAGCAAAGATTAAAAAAAGACAAAGAAAGGCACAATATAATGGTAAAGGGATCAATGTAACAAGAAGAGCTAATTATCCTAAATATATGTGCTCCCAATACAGAAGCACCCAGATTCATAAAGCAAGTTCTTAGAGACCTACAAAGAGACTTAGACTCCCACACAATAATAGTGGGAGATTTTAACACCCCACTGTCAATATTAGACAGATCAATGAGACAGAAAATTAACAAGGATATTCAGGACTTGAACTCAGCTCTGGACCAAGCTGACCTAATAGACATCTACAGAACTCTCCACCTCAAATAACAGAATATACATTCTTCTCAGCACCACATCACAGTTATTCTAAAATCGACCACATAATTGGAAGTAAAACACTCCTCAACAAATGCAAAACAATGGAAACCATAACAAACAGTCTATCAGACCACAGTGCCATCAAAGTAAAACTCAGGATTAAAAAACTCACTCAAAACTGCATGACTACATGGAAACTGAACAACCTGCTCCTGAATGACTACTGGATGAATAACGAAATTAAGGCAGAAATTAATAAGTTCTTTGAAACCAGTGAGAACAAAGACACAACATACCAGAATCTCTGGGACACAGCTAAAGCAGTGTTTAGAGGGAAAGCTATAGCACTAAATGCCCACAAAAGAAAGCGGGGAAAGATCTAAAATCGACACCGTAACATCACAATTAAAAGAACTAGAGAAGCAAGAGCAAACAAATTCAAAAGCTAGCAGAAGGCAAGAAATAACTAAAATCAGAGCAGAACTAAAGAAGATAGAGGTACAAAAAACCCTTCAAAAAATCAGTGAATCCAGGAGCTGATTTTTTGAAAACATTAACAAAATAGATAGACCACTAGCCAGACTAATAAAGCAGAAAAAGAGAGAAGAATCAAATAGACACAATACAAAATGATAAAGGGGATATTACCACTGATCCCACAGAAATACAAACTACCATCAGAGAATACTAAAAACACCTCTACGCGAATAAACTAGAAAATCTACAAGAAATGGATAAATTCCTGGACACATACACCCTCCCAAGACTAAATCAGGAAAAAGCCAAATCCTTGAATAGATCAATAACAAGTTCTGAAATTGAGGCAGTAATTAATAGCCCACCAACCTAAAAAAGCACAGGGCCAGACGCATTCACAGCGAACTAACACAGGAACAGAAAACCAAACACCGCATGTTCTCACTCATAAGTGGGACCTGAACAATGAGAACACATGGACACAGGGAGGGGAGCATCACACACCAGGGCCTGTCGGGGTGCGAGGGGCTAGGGGAGGGATAGCATTAGGAGAAATACCTAATGTAGATGACAGGTTGATGGGTGCAGCAAACCATCATGGCAGGTGTATACCTATGTAACAAACCTGCACGTTCTGCACATGTGTCCCAGAACTTAAAGTATATACACACACATATGTATGTATATATGAGTTAAATTACCTTGGATATATTGATTCCTCTTCATTCTGGCTTCTCACAGCGGGATGAAAAATAACTGAAGGGCCAGGTAACCCAAGACCTGCATGGCTCATCAAAAGATCTGCTCTCTTGGCTGGGAGAGGTGGCTCACATCCGTAATCCCAGCACTTTGGGAGGCCCAGACAGCAGATCATCTGTGGTCAGGAGTTTGACACTGACCTGGCCAATATGGTGAAACCCCATCTCTACAAAAATACAGAAAAAATTAGCTGGGTGTGGTGGTGGACACCTGTAATCCCAGCTACTCTGGAGGCTAAGACAGGAGAATCACTTGAACCCGGGAAGCAGAGGTTGCAGTGAGCCAGATTGTGCCACTGCACTCCAGCCTGGGTGACAAGAGCGAGACCACCTAAAAAAAAAAAAAAAAAGTGCTCTCTTGAGGTCGCTGTTAAAATCAGACTAAACTTCAATCATCTCTTTCAAGGTTGCTGTTAGTATATTAATTTCTTCCTTTTCTTCTTTTTTTTTTTTTTTTTTTTTGAGACGGAGTCTCACTCTGTCACCCAGGCTGGAGTGCGGTGGCGCAATCTTGGCTCACTGCAAGCTCCGCCTCCCTGGTTCATGCCATTCTCCTGCCTCAGCCTCCCTAGTGGCTGGGACTACAGGCGACCGCCACTGCACTCGGCTTATTTTTTGTATTTTTAGTAGAGATGGGGTTTCACTGTGTTAGCCAGGATGGTCTCGATCTCCTGACCTTGTGATCTGCCTGCTTCGGCCTCCCAAAGTGCTGGGATTACAGGCATCAGCCACCGCACCCGGCCTCCTTGCTAATTTTTGTATTTTTTGTAGAGACAGGGTTTCGCCATGTTAGCCAGGCTGGTCTCAAACTCCTGAGCTCAAGCAATCCTCCTGCTTCAGCCTCCCAAAGTGCTGGGATTACAGGTATGAGCCATCACACCAGGCCTAGTATATTAATTTCTTGATTTAAAAAAACCAAAATCCTTGTGACTTATTCTAAGGCTGAATTGTTCTTAGAGAAAATTGAGGGAATAATTTAGTGAAGGATTCAAAATTTTGTGCCCAGGTCATGGCAGATGTTGGAATCAGTGCTTGTAGCCCTGCATCAAAAGGATAATGTGGCTGGGTGCCATGCCTCATGCCTGTCATCCCAAGTGCTTTGGGAGACTAAGGCAGGAGAAATACTTGAGGCCAGGAGTTTAAGACTAACCTACGCAACATAGCGAGACTCTGTCTCTACAAAAATGTTTAGAAATTAGCCAAGCATGGTGCTGCACACACCATTGCACCCAAGCCTGGGCAACAGAGCAAGACATTTGTCTCTGAAAAAACAGCAACAACAACAACAAAAAAAAAACAAAAAACAACAAAAAACAAGGATAATGTGATTATTTTGGTGTAAACCTCATTTTGTACCAAAATGCTAGCATTGAATTTTTTAAAGTGAGGTATGATTGCCATTGTCTTATCTACTTTGTGCTAAAATGCTTTTTCAGTTGTGATTGGGCCAGGGGCCAGGATGAATCTCCTCTGTAACTCTGACCTGAGTCTTCAGGAAAGAAGATTGAGGAAGAAAGTCTTGGTTAAAATAAATCAGGTTGTCAAGCAGGGGTGATTTTGCCCCCAAGGAACATTGGCAAGGTCTGGAGACATCTTTCGGTTGTCACAAATGTGGGATGGGGGTCGCTATCGGCATTTAGTGGGTGGAGGCTAGGGATGCTGCTCACCATCTCACAATGCACAGGACAGCTCCCCCAGGACAGAATGAGCCAGCCCCAAATGGCAAGAGTGCTAAGGCTGAACAACCTTGAAACATGCTGGGAGGTGAAAGCAGGGAATCTGTCCCTGGGGAGTGTCTGGCCCCAGGAAAGGCTGGTGCTTGAGCTAGTTTGTCCAACCTCCCTCCCGTTTCTCCACCCCCAAGACCCTCCTCCAGTTCTTCACATCTGTCTCACCTTCCCCCTCCCCTGCCCCCATTCTGAAATGCCTCCATCAAGGACTTCGGGAAGACCGAGGCGTTTCCTAAGATATACATCTTTCAGGGCTAAATCGAGAAAAGTCCCAGGCAAACCAAAACAAGTTGGTCACCCTATCGAGAGCAACCATCTGTGCCTTCAGTTAGAACTATTCCAACTACATCTAGAATAAATGACATTGCCTATTAAAACTGCTGGGGACTTCTGCAATCATCTTCCTTTAATTTTTGCAGAAAGATGCTCATACTCAGAGTGGTGTACACATTTTTCCCAAGGTCACCCAGCTTGCTAGCAGCATATCAGGAACCAGATTCTAGATTGCCACACTCCCAATTCAGGGCATTTTCCACTGCATTATGTTTTCACTTTCCTATTCTCTTTTTTTATCACTCTCTTAAAATGTAAAATTCATTCAGCCGAGTTTTCTTTTGGCCACAGAACTCAGCTGTTAGGATAGTGAAGACTGTTCTTCCCATTTATATTGGGCACCAGTTTGGTTGTATTTATGATGGGATGGATGGTGAATGAGGGCTACAATGAAATCAGGTTGTTGTAAATGACCTCAATTGATTACCATCTCTATAATCACATGACATTCATTCCTACCTGTTGTTTCTACAGCCCACTGGAAGTATTGTTGTTTTTAAGAGACGGGGTTTCTCTGTGTTGCCCAGGCCAGTCTCAAATTCCTGGGCTCAAGCAATCCTACTGCCTCAGCCTTCTGTGTAGCTGGGATTACAAGAATGCACCACGGCACTCAGCTGAAAGTTGTTGTTGTTGTTGTTGTTTGAGACAGTCTTGCTGTTGCCCAGGCTGGAGTGCAGTGGCGTGATCATGGCTCACTGCAACCTCCGTCTCCCGGGTTCAAGTGATTCTCGTGCCTCAGCCTCCAAGTGGCCGGGATTACAGGCATGCGCCACCATGCCTGGCTAATTTTTGTATTTTTTAGTAGAGATGGGGTTTCACTATGTTGGCCAGGCTGGTCTCGAACTCCTGATCTCAGGTGATGCACCTGCCTTGGCCTCCTAAAATGCTGAGATGCCAAAAGCATTGTTTTTATTTATAGAGTCCTAACCACTTCAGTAGTAGGAGGAGTGGGAGAGGCTCCTTTTGCAATCCAGGGACCTCCATAATGTTGGTTTTTTGTTACCAAACACACAGGTAAGTGGCATCATGGATTTGATAAACTAACAACAATGTGAGTGCATCAATCCCTGCTTCTGTAAGAATCCCGACTTTAGGATTTTCAACTGTCACTATTCCAACTTCTATTTCTGAAGGTTTGAAATCAATTGATAGAACAGTAGACAGGCATGTAATTGCAGTTTCCACTGTCTGTTTAAATGTCCAATCAAATTTCTTTTTCGCTTTTTTTTTTTTTTTGAGACGGAGTCTCGCTCTGTCGCCCAGGCTGGAGTGCAGTGGCGCGATCTCGGCTCACTGCAGGCTCTGCCCCCCGGGTTCACGCCATTCTCCTGCCTCAGCCTCCAGAGTAGCTGGGACTACAGGCGCCCGCCACCTCGTCCAGCTAATTTTTTGTACTTTTAGTAGAGACTGGGTTTCACCATGTTAGCCAGGATGGTCTCGATCTCCTGACCTCGTGATCCACCCGCCTCGGCCTCCCAAAGTGCTGGGATTACAGGCGTGAGCCACCGTGCCCGGCCCACTTTTTTTTTCAAGGAAGCTGGTTAATAACTCAGTTTGTTTAACTCCTGCTGCAGTGGCTTTAAATCACAGCAGTAACCTGCAGGATCACACTTTCACACCTGAGGGCCTTGTTCTTCATTATACCAATGAAAATCATACAACAACCAATAGACCTCATTGTAGCATTCTGAGTAGTATCAGCAATTCTTCTACACAGAATGTCCACAGGAATCTCATAGCCGTACTTGTATTTCCAGTTAGCTGCCCCCTAGCGTGCCCTCTGTACCTGGGATCTGCTGTTAGCTCTCATTCCGGTCATCACAGTGACAGCCACTGTTTTCAGTTATTTTGACAGCCACTGTTTTCAGTTATTTTGAGTAAGTGAGTCACTGTGCTGGAATCCGATAATTTGTCAGGCATTTCTTCTGTATGATAATTACAGCAGTCTTTTCCTCTGACAAATACTGATGTAAGGCCACCCAGGTTAATAGCCTTAAAAGCATATGCATATTCTATTTGGTAGTGCTGGCCCTCGGGCAAAAAAAATGTTAATGTGGTGGGCAAAACCAGCGCTGGAACCACGGGACATGCTGGTAGAACCACTACTTTAAGCATAATCAAGTTTTTTTTTTTTTTTTTTTTAACATGCAACTATTTGTCACCTAAATGCTACCCTTCACTGAGGCAGTCACATGCCAAGACAATGTAGCCCTGCTAAAATGGCAGGAGGGCAGTGTGTTCCCCTCTACAATTAACACCTAGAAAATGCATGAAAATCTTGCCTCTTCATACCTTACATTCTTTCTAGGGGAGTTTCAGGAGACTCACTCTAAAAACTGAAGTTAATGTACAAACCGAGCAATTCTAAACACTTTACAGATAACGTCTCAGTTACTATCCCCATCTCACATGTAAGGAAACTGAGGCATAGTGGTTAAGCAACCAGCCCAAGGTCGTTGTTGCTGTTGGTTTTTAAACTCCGGTAAGTGGTGAAGTCTGTGTTCCTGGGCATTCTGCTTTCAGAATAGGAAACAGAGCTCAAAGACTGCAATAAAGGAAACCACCCAGGATGTGATCTTGGAAAGCGGGGGCAGAAAAAAGGTGGAAGGATGTGTTCCTGGGGCACAGGGAGATAAATCAGGAAGATAAATATTGGTAATGAGAAAGAGGAGCCCTGTTGATTTCACGCAATTTAGATACAGGATAGCTGAGTATGTTTCAGCCCCTAACTCCCATCTTCCCTGGGACATCCTTGCTCAAACACATCATGTACCGAACACCCTCTGCTGTCCTGTGTCAGTCCACACTGGTACAACCATAGGGTTCTGGAAAATTCTGACATGAACCATCTAATGGTGATCACCCAGCCCTTCCTGGTCTCCCCAGCGTGATTCCAACCTCTGCACGCCTTAGTACTCCATCTTTCCCTTCCCCACTTCCCTGTCCCCTGTAGTTCAGCCAGGGGATTAGATAGATAGGACTTGCCACAGGAAATGAAACGTCTCTGAAGAGGTGTGGCAGCATTATTAAGTGCAATTGTAAAGCTGATGAAGTGTCTTTGGCTTTCACTTCTCCTTCACTTCCCTCCTTTCTAGTACATTCTATCATGTTCTCTCACACTGTGATCACCTTTTTTCTCAGATGGACCTGGCTGTAATTCTTCATATTTCACTGTGACTTCAAGACAACACGTTGCCATTCTTAGTGTTACACATACTTTACAGCTGAGCTTCACCAGGGGAACGTAATTATGACTTGACTTTGCGCTCACGAGAGTAGTTTGAAGTATCACTGAACAGGCTGTTCTGTGGGGACAGGAATCCTTCTCGGTGCTTCTGAAATCAATGAATATGAACAAGTTTTATGCAGCCTACATTTAAGTTTGGTTTGCTCCACTAGATGGATATTGAACATCACTACTCTGATGCGTGAACACACTGTACCGTCTTTAATTTTATAGGAAACGTGGAATTAACAACTTGGACACCTTATGCGGCACAGCTGTTATGCTCTGAGGAAAGGAGATTGCTGGTAAGTTCTTCAGGAAGAAACACCTTCAAAATGGAAAACAGCTGACATCAATTAACTTCTGGCTTTTCTGTAATTTTGTATGCTGGCCTATAATCGTAAAGTAGCAAACATTTTCAGGTACTGCAACACATCACTCCGTCAAAACATATTACTCCACAATGATTATACAAACTATGAAAGCAGTCAGAATGATTTTATTGAAATGTTTTAGTACAATGTTAGAGGATCTTAAAATCTTATATTTTAAACCAATACAAGCACTGCAAATGATATACTCCTGAATCTAGTTGATGTAGTATCTAAAAAGAGAAGTGATCATATGAATATCTATAAGTTGACTAATGTAATTTAAGTTGGAGGCTAAACAACTTTGGTATATTCATATTTCTCTGGCTCCTGTTTCTGGCCAGATAAATGCCAAGTCCACTCCCATTCAGTAGAATTGGACAGGACCAATGTATTTGGTGGTCTCACTTAAGTTTCCACGTCAGGAGCAGCAAGAAATGTACAAATTCTGGGATTAAGCTGCTCCCAAGACAGTCTTCATCACCTTTGTGAACTGGAAACACCAAATAGTTAAGGTCTGAATTTCCACTGTGTGTGGCTAAGTCCAGTCGCGTTGGTTCATAAATGTATTCTGAAGGATTTTAAAATACAAAGGCGGGGCTAAATAATGATAGAAACCATCAGTTCTTAATTCAGAGAATGACAATGCAGGTTCCTATATCCTTTTTAAAAATCGCAGATCATTATTTTAAAACTAGCTCTATATAGTCTTAGACTTTAAATTTAATCTTAGCTGAAATGATTACCTTTAAGTCAGTTGGCTTTAGGCCTTGGTGATTGCTCAATGTAATTTTGGAATTTTAGGATGCAGCATTTCAGGTAAGTGACAGTTATGTTTTAGAAGAGGTAATTTAAAAAATGATCCAGAACTACACTGCTCTGATATGTCTAATGTATACCCCCCAAAATGTGTCAGTGTCCATATTAAGCTAAATAAAATTTGGTCCAAATTAAGCACAATAACCAAGATGGTTTATCTGAAACTGAGTTATCAAAAAAAAAAAAGAAAAATTCAAAATCCATGGTATTATAATTATAAATTTTCCAAGGTTCACTCCAAAGTAAAAGGATAATTAATTCTATACAGGGTTTTACCCAAATGTCCATAGGCATTATCATCAGTATATATTTACACAGAAGGCTTTAATCTGAAGTCACCTTTGGCAACCTCGAAATATATAAACTATGACTTCCACAATGAAATTATATACTTGAAAGTTGTCGCCTCAAAGTACTGAAAGAACAAAGAGATCACCTGTACCTGTTAAAAGTCAAAATGACAAAAACGTTTCTCATTTAAGACAGTTCACTTAAAGACCAAATAACCACCACCATTTCCCCAAAAACTGGAAAGAAATGATCTTGAGCTTTAGAAGGGGAAACAATAAATCTTAGCATATACAAAGATCTGATGCTTTTGCCAGTGATTAACCTATCATTGCTGAGTACCTACAGCTAAAAATCCAGAAAACAAAAACAGGTCAGAAGTCAGAGTAGGCTTGCTGGACACTTCCCATTCTGGATTTATAGCGGGACATGGCTGAACAGGTAGGACACGGATTCCCCATTGTGTGTCCTTCGGATTGCTTCGGCCAAGATCATGGAAATGTCAATGACCTAAATGCCAATGAGAAAAACAAAGGGAGAAGGGAAGCAGGACATCTTAGTTAGAGTTCTTTAAAAATTGAAAAGCTGGAAAGCTGAGAAACAATTTCTGCAGCATACATGATGTGTTGCTATCAAAACCTCCCACACTTTTGAGAAGACAGACAGACAGCTTTGGGGTATGTCTTCAAATTACAACCCCTTGAACCAGACCCATATGGGATCCTGGAAGGGAGATTTTCAATGTAGAGACAGAAGGCTTTTCAGGGATACTGTTAACCAGAGACATCCTTTTCCAGGGGCGTTTGTTGTTTTAAATTAACTGTCGCCCAGGCTGGAGTGCAGTGGGGCAATCTCGGCTCACTGCAAGCTCCGCCTCCCGGGTTCACGCCATTCTCCTGCCTCAGCCTCTCCGAGTAGCTGGGACTACAGGCGCCCGCCACCACGCCCGGCTAATTTTTTGTATTTTTAGTAGAGACAGGGTTTCACCGCGGTCTCGATCTCCTGACCTCGTGATCCGCCCGCCTCGGCCTCCCAAAGTGCTGGGATTACAAGCGTGAGCCACCGCGCCCGGCCGACATGATGCTATTTTTAAGGATCTAAAGTAGGTGCCTGGCTGCTTGGCTGCCTGTGGTGTAGACAGTACCTGAATCTTGGTGCAGTGTTTCATTTTGTCCTCTTGCGGAATTGTGTTTGTGACGACAACAGCCTCAAAGGCGGCATTATTTATTCTGGAAATAGCTGGTCCAGAGAAGATCCCATGGGTAAGGATAGCATACACTTTGGTGGCTCCAGCTGACAGCAGCCTGTAGAACAGCAGAAGATAAAAATTCAGGGTATGCAAATATTCTTGGAATACTCTCCCCCAGTATGAATGGTAAAAGCAAAAAGTGTGCTCCATAAAAGAAAAACGCAACAAATTTCACTCACATTTATTAACCTAAGATAGGATCACTCAAGCATGAGCAAAACACTTTGTATTCCATTAAATCGGGGACTATCAACCTTGGCACTTGAGCCAGGATAATTCTTTGTCATGGGGGCTGTCCTATGCATTATGGGAAAATTCAACAGCATCCCTGGCCTCTACCCACTAACAACAACCCACCCCTCAGCCGTGACAACAAAAAAAGTCTCTAAACATTGCCACATGTCTCCCAGGGAGCAAAATCACTCCTGGTTGAGAACCACCAGTTTAAACCGATATAGCCAAACATCATTGTTTTGATGTGTAATCAACATAAAAACATATATGCAAATAAGATATATATTCATTGTTTCATATTAAGTCTCCAAACCTAGTGGCCTTTTTACACTCTCAGCACATCTTAAGTCAGACTGGCCATATTCCAAGAGCTCCCCGGCCATGTGTGGCTGGGTGGGGGCTTCCATACTGGACAGCAGCTCTACAAATCCTCCAGACACCCATGTGGCCGAGAAGGCTGGCACGAAAGCCAAATGGAAGGAAGCTAGGGCCTGAAGAAGCCCGAAAAACCGTCTTTCCTTTCGTGCTCAGTGCAAAGGGAAGCACCTTCTCTGACCCTTTTTCAAGTACACTACAAGTTCACCCTGGAAAATGAAAAGGCCCATGCTTTCTTTTCTACCAGAGAAAGACGTATAAAGATAAAAGAGCCTAGAATCTCCTTTGGTCTAAAACTCCACTGCCAAGACCAGCAATAATCAGGAAAAAGGAGCCCAATTTCTAAAAGCTGATGTGCTTCCCTTTCCTAGTGAGAAGTCCTAACGCTTTCCCCACCGCCCTGCGTACTTGTCCGCAGCATGGCAGATGGTGCCGCATGTGTCAGCCATGTCATCCACGAGGATGGCCACGCGGTCCTTCACGTCGCCCACCAGGACCATCCGGTCCACTTCATTCGCCTTCTTCCTCTCTTTGTGGATCAAAGCAAATTCCACATTCAACCTGTCTGCAATCGATGTGACCCTGGCAAAGGCACAAATGAACATGTTCATACAGTCAACTAGAGATCTCTTCTTTAAAGCTGTATTTTAGGAATGTAGCAGGCAACCACACTCGAGATGATGTAAGAATCAAGTCTCTCTTCATCAGCCCAGGCATGATCTGGGGCAGGCACTTAGCAGTCCACAGGGAGAAATGTGCTAATGGCAGACCTTGCAACTGGGGCGGCTAGGAATGACTGTCAGGGCACCCCGGCCACTGGATAAAACTACTGGATAAGAATTTGATATTCAATTTGTTAGCATTTGTGGGTAGCATTTTAAAACCATGACAGGTACAACTTAAAGCAAGTTATTTAGGAACTACTATTTGCCCAGTTTGTGGCACAGACAGTGGGGACAAAAGTCCTGGTTAATACAGCCATCTAATATGTAGGCTAGTCAGGATGGGCTTCATTGCATTCAAGGTCTAAGGAGACTCTAAACTGTGAGCCCAGCTCCTCTGCTCATCTAAGGCAAATGCTCAGACATCAGTGGTGCCAGGCATGGCATCGTGCCTGTACGGCCAGCTACTCAGGAGTCTCAGGTAGAAGGATGGCTTGAGCCTGAGTTCGAATCCAGCCTGGACAACATAGCAAGACCCCATCTCTTTAAGAAAAAAATCACTGGCTCAGGAGGAGCTGAGCTGCCAACAGGAAGAGAAAGTGGGCAGGCCTCGCTTGCTGGTGAGCCTGAGGCATTTCAGATTTTCCTGTGAAGAGTGGATTTAAATGGTGAAACTTATTTCAAGACAATGCCACAGGCATAAAGTAACATTAAGATTTTCCTATTCCAGTTTTTAAAATAACAGTCATTATGCAACTTAGCTGAAAAAATACTTTGGGGACCAATACACACATAGGCCAACTTAAGATGCAGTACATGGAGGATATAACCTCCACACACTAGTTTTAAAGTCCTAGTCCTACTCACTGTGTCATCCTCAGATGACGACCAGGAATGGGGTTCCTCGCGTGCTCTGATGAAGGACAGAGGGGGCACTCTCTGGGGCTGAGAGGGCAGTGGGAAGGGCAGTTAGGTGCTCCAGGCTCCCCTCCCTATTTCTGAGGATTTTCACAACACAACCAGTGTTTCTTTTCTTTTTTCTTTTTTGAGACGGAGTTTCACTCTTGTTGACCAGGCTGGAGTGCAATGGCACAATCTCGGCTCACTGCAACCTCTGCCTCCTGGGTTCAAGCAGTTCTCTTGCCTCGGCCTCCTGAGTAGCTGGGATGACAGGCAGGCACCACCACGTCCGGCTAATTTTGTATTTTTAGTAGAGACAGGGTTTCTCCATGTTGGCCAGGCTGGTCTCGAACTCCTGACCTCAGGTGATCCGCCCGCCTCAGCTTCCCAAAGTGCTGGGATTACAGGCATGAGCCACTGTGCCCAGCCAGTATTTCTTTTCAATTGTGGTAAAATGTACATAACACAGAATTTATCCTTGGAACCATTTTAAAGTGTATTAATTCAATGGCACCAAGTACATTCACAATATTGCACAACTATTATCTCTATCTAGTTCCAGAACATTTCATGATATCAAAAGGAAACCCTACACCCCTTAAGCAGGCACTCCCTATTCCCCCCTCCCCCCAGGCCCTGCCAAGCATGAATCTATTTTCTGTCTCTATGGATTTACCTATTCTGAACTTTTTGTATAAATGGAATCATAAAATACATGCACTTTTGTGTCTGGCCTCTTTCAATTAGCATAAACTGTTCATAGTTCATCCACACTGCTGCATAGATCATTACTTCATCTCTCTTTAAGCCTGAATAACATTCCATTGGGTGGAATGGAACAGCGCATTGCGTTCATCCATTCATCTGTTCATGGCCACTCAGGTTGGTTCCATCTTTTGGCTATACTGAATACTGCCGCTATGAATACTGGTGTATAAGTATCTATTTGAGTCCCTGTCTTCAAGTCTTTGGGGAATATACCTCAGAGTGGAATTGCTGGGTCATATGGTAACTCTGTATAACCTATTCGGCTAATATTTCCTTTTTTTTTTTTATGAGAAACATCTTTTATTTCTTGTAAAGAGGTGAAAATAAGATTTTTTAATATTTCTCACTCGTAAGATTTTTAAACTCTTAAAAATGTAATATCCTCTTTTCAAAGCACATGCCATCTTAAAAAAATCTTAGCAATGTCCATTTGCACTCAAAGAAAAACATGCAGCACCATTGTCTTCTGACAAAATTCTGCATAAAAAAACCCTGTGCAACTTTTTGCAAATATGTTCCTTCTTTATTATTCAGGGACTCCAAACCACAAACATTCAGTGCAATATTTATCGTTTTTTATTTCTGTAGGAAACACAGGACCAATGATGTCTTCTGATAACTGTTCCCTGATGATTTGTTGGGTTTATTGGATCTGAGGATCCTCGGATCCAATAAACCCAACAAATGAATTCCCAAACAATCTTAAAACTACAGAAGACCAAGAAAGCTTAAAAGAGACAAAGAATAAAGACGAGTCACCTAGTAAGGATGGCCAAGTCCTCAACTTCCCCAGTGGAAGCCAGAAGTTATGGAGTCATATCTTCAATGTGATATGAGAAAATAACTATCAGGCTAGGACTCTGTACTCAGCAAAACTGCCTTTCCAGAAGGAGAGCAAAATAAAGATAGTTTCAGCCAAACTATACAACCTGAGAATTTATTTCTAACATATAACCACTTAAAGAATGCAACTTAAGCAAAAGGAAAATCACCACAGATACATCGAGATGTGGTGGGGGGCAGGGACAGAGAAAGGGAAGCAAAGATATTGATCAATATGTGGACAAATCTAAACAAATGTTGATTGTACAAAACCAAAATAATAATAATGTCTACTTTGTGGAGAAGGAAAAACTAAAGCATACAGTAGCTAAGCATGGTGGCTCACACCTATACTCCCAGCACTTTGGGAGGCCGAGGCAAGCAGATCGCTTGAGCCCAGGAGTTGGAGACCAGCCTGGGCAACATAGTAAAACCCCGTCTCTACAAAAAATACAAAAATTAGCCAGGCATGGTGGCATGCGCCTTTAGTTCCAGCTACTTGGGAGGCTAAGGTGGCAGGATTACTTGAGCCTGGGAGATCGGGGGCTGCAGTGAGCTGTGATCGCGCCACTACACTCCAGCCTGGGTGACAGAGCAAGACTCTGTCTCAAAAACAAAAAAAAAAACACATAGTAAGGCGGTGGTCATAAATCCAAATATGTCAATTTTCATAAAAGAAGAGGGACCAAACTTTCCAGTTAAACACAGAGACTGTGAGATAACAGAATAAGACATCAACGTCCTTGAAGCAAAGGGAATCATTACTATGTTGAGGTCCATGCTTCTCCTACCCTTAAAACACTCATCCTACCCTTAAAACACTCATCCTACCCTTAAAACACTCATCCTACCCTTAAAATACTCATCCTACCCTTAAAATACTCATCCTACCCTTAAAATACTCATCCTACCCTTAGAACACTCATCCTACCCTTAGAACACTCATCCTACCTTTAAAACACTCATTCTTCAGGATGCAACCAAAACCACAGTAGCCCTAGCAGATACCCTTTGTAAACTTGTCTAGCTGTCAACAGTTTCCTTACTTAAAGATTTAATAAAAAAAATTAAAGGCCAACAAAAATCTTGCTCCATAATCACCTTAAAACACATACAGTTCAGCCAGGCACGGTGGCTCACAGCTGTAATCCCAGCACTTTGGGAGGCTGAGGTGGGTGGATCACCCGAGGTTAGGAGTTCAAGATGAGCCTGGCCAACATGGTGAAACTCCATCTCTACAAAAATACAAAAAGTAGCCGGGCATGATGGTGGGTACCTGTAACCCCAGCTACTCGGGAGGCTGAGGCAGGAGAATTGCTTGATCCCGGGAGGTGGAGGTTGCAGTGAGCCAAGATTGCGCCATTGCACTCCAGCCTGGGCGACTGAGCAAGACTCTGTCTCAAAAAACAAACAAACAAAACACGTACAGTTCTACTATCTACGTGCCAATGTCATAAAAGCCACTTGAACTCCAGGTAAGGAAAGCTACTTTCTGGGAACATGAGACAGGTTTTCCCAAGACACATGAACACCTTGCACAACATGTCCACATACATTACCGTCTGCTTATTTGGTAAAGACTAGGCAGATTTGGGCATGACAGGATAGCAGTCCACAGCCCAGCACTGGGAAGCACTGCCCTTTGTGGTGGAAGTTCTATACCGGAGAAGTTGAAGCAGAACCTGTTTTCATCTCTCTGCCGGGTGGCGCCTGTTCTCACGAGCCTGCTCACAAGCAGACAGCATGGTAGGCATGGAAGTCGGACTGGGAAAGAAGGCGAGCTCTGTGATTCTTGGCAGTGGGGGACACAGACATCTCACTTGAGCGGGGAGCCCTAGCCACTTAAAGGTATCCAATGGTAATGTCAGAAGAAGAAGATAAAATACTCCTGCAAACAGCTTCCTGGGTTGTTAGAACACTAGGATTTCCTGAAAAAGCTATAGGTAACTCTTCTTTTCCTTGTATATCATGGAGACCTAATACCTACTCCTACCAAATGACGTTGACACAATGTACCACACTGAAATCTTAGGCAGAAAAAGGCAGAACGAAAATTATATACATACAGTTTTGGATTTCTTCTGGGCACGTATTTACAATCTTTTCTCTGTGGGTGCATGTGCCATATCGGCTCCCCCAGGAGAGACAGATACATAGTACACCAAATTATTCATAGTGGTATCACTGGTCGAGATATAAAGTAGTTAAGATTTTCTTCTTTCCACTTTCCAAATTTCCTATAGAGCTTCTCCAAAGATTATATAATCAGAAAAAAAAGTTAAACCTGAGTTACCTAGTTTTACCCTCTTCCCATACCACTTTTAGGTTGACACTTGCCGTCTCAGCAGTGGTAGGTAGGTTTCTTGGGTTTAATTTTTTTTCCGTGGTCAACCCAACCAAGCTACAAAGCCTACCCAAGAGTGACCTCCTGTGGCAACATTCAGTTTTACCTGGAACGAGTCAAGCTTCAAAGCTTTTTCTAAAGCAACAAGCTCCAATTGGTCAGACAGAAATTTACAGTATTTTATTTTGCTAACTATGACCTTTTGCATCAAGCAAAGAAGTCACAGATAATGTCAACTGCATATGTCATGTATTACCTGCAAGGCTGTTCTGAGGAGACTGTCAGTTGGGGGCTAGAATATGAGGATGACAATGATGTGTAGCAGAAACACTTGGAAAACAGAAAGGAGGTGACAAAAATTCTGAAATGTACTTCCCTAAAAAGCTTGATTTTCCTGGCAGAGGGAGCAGGGGTGGTTGAGTGCAGACTGCTTGAAAGGAGGTCTGAACAAAACAAAACAGCATCTCAACCCCAGCCATTTACTCTGTTTACTTTATTCTGCATTTTTTTTAAAAAGTAGGAGTTGGCAAATAGCTATCTGTTTGAAATGCGGAACTCTGTATATGATGAAAGATGCCATTTCAAATCAATAGAGGTGGATTATTTAATAAATAGTTTTGGAAAAACTAGACAGTAGAGTCGGGGTGGGGGTGGGGGCTGGATTCTTATTTCATTCTTTATTCCAAAATAAATTTCAGATGGAAGTAAACGGGACATTAAAAAAGAAAAAAATATACAAAATCATGGGAGAAGACTAATTTTAAGAGAAGGATGACTCCTACATAAACTCAGAAGCCATAATGTGAAGAAAAAATAAACATGACTACGTAAGAAGGTTTTTAAAGTCCTGCAGAGAATAAAAATACAAAAAAGGAGAAGAAATGAAAAAACTTGGAGAAATATTTGCAACACACATGAGAAACAGCTGTGATCTCTTGTCCATGCAAAACTGTAGACAATCCACAAGAAAGGTCCCAGCCAAGAGAACAATAGGCAAAAGATCTGAATAGAGACCCCTCTCAGGGCAAATCAGCATACCCTGGTAAGGGCACTACCCTCACCCACAGCAACCTGAGCTCACAGGAAGAGGATGCCATAGATCACCTACCTGATCTGGAAGTAAACTGCCTGATAACCCACTGTGTGAGCAAGGCTGTGTAGAAAGTCACTAGCATCCATACCCGATAGAATGTCAACTGGTATATTTTTTGGAAAAGACCATATTTTGGCACTGCCCATCAAACCTAAAATGGCTCATGCCTTTTGACTCGGCAATTCCACTTCTAGGAATGTTTCCTACTAGCACAGGTGTACAAAATGTCAAAGCAACGATATTGCTTCAGAACTGCATTTAAGAGTGCAAACAACGGCACCTACAAATGGGTAAGAGGGGGCCTGACTGGTCATAGGAGCTGTGGTACATGCACACAAGGGAATATTGCACAGCTGCACAACACAGCTATGGAATCATTGTTAAGATACAGCAAGTGAGTTTTTCAGAAAAGCACAATGAAGAACTGTGTACATCACATTGCCATTTGCATGAAATAAATAGGCAGATATACGTTTAAATAACACAATTCTGACACTGGAAATAACAGTGGCATTTAAAGAACGGGGACGGGACACTTTTGTACTGTCTGAATTTCTGCTAAGAGCATGTATGATATTCTTAGACTATGTATATAAAAACAGGGTTGGGGGAGGAAAGAAAGATGGTCATACAAATTTGTGGAATCTACTATTCTTTGGGCTGAGTAGCTGCCAAAATAACATTTTCTGGTTTACAAAGGTATCTGCCAGACACGAAGGCCACGTTCTATACTACCAATTGATATACAAAGTCTCCAAAAGATAACCCCATAAAGATAGAAAGTAGATTCCTGGCTGCCAGGGATAAGGTGGGGGGGGAAGTAAACGGGGAGTGACTGCTAATGGGTACAGGGTTTCTTTTTGGGGTGATAAAAATGCTCTGGAATTAGATAGTGATGGTTGCACAAATCTCTGAATATGCAAAACACTGCTGAATTGTACACTTTAAATGGGTAAATTGTACGTATTTGGAGTTTTTCGTTTTTTCTTTTTCTTTTTTGAGATGGACTCTCGCCCTGTCACCCATGCTGGAGTGCAGTGGTGTGATCTCAGCTCACTGCAACCTCCACCTCCCAGGTTCAAGTGATTCTCCTGCCTCAGCCTCCTGAATAGCTGGAATTACAGGCGTGCACCACCAAGCCCAGCTAATTTTTGTATTTTCAGCAGAGACGGGGTTTCACCCTGTTGGCCAGGCTGGTCTCGAACTCCTGACCTCAAGTGATCCACCTGCCTTGGCCTCCCAAAGTGCTGGGGTTACAGGTGTGAGTCACTGCACCCGGCCAATTGTACGTATTTGAATTACACTGTAACAAAGCTGTTATTATAACCCAGTTACATCTAAAGCTTGCTCCTGTACCCCTTTGGCTGGATTCTTTGCCTCTGACCCTCCATTGGGCCACTGCATTTGCCTCATTTGAATGCAGATTCCATGTGACTTGCAGAAGTTTCCAAGTCAACTGCAAGCATTTCTAGTAGATATGACTCCAAAATGTTGCTCACAATCTATTGCAGAGGACTCTCAACGTAATTCAACCTTGATTCTTGGCCAAGGGCATTTTTGTGAACATTACACACCGTACAGTAATAGGCTATGTGACACAGCACTGCTCTCCACCCCACGACTGCCCATCTAGGGTCTTTGCAAGTTAACTTTCTGCGCCCGTCTTTTATATATTTGTGTCTCCTCCCTGGCCACAGCCACTTCCTGCTGCTGGCAGAGGCCGATCTCCAGCTGCAGGGTCCGTTCCTTCTCTTCTGTGCTGGGAACCCAAGCAGCCGTTGGAAGGCAGCTTTGAGCAGAAACAACAAGGCTCTTCTAAGAATCAGGGCCTGTGTTTCCCTGCAAGAGTGTTAAGACAACTTTCTGGGCTACTTCTAAGCTTTTGTGTTTGATCCTAGGTCCTCAGCTGGGCTGCAGGCAGATGAGGGTGCCAAATGAGGGACAGGCTTTTGATGTCAGACATTCCAAAGGCTGATCACTTGTCACTCTCATCACATCTCTATTTGTGCACATTTAGAACTTCCTTGCTTCCTCACTGGACTGGGGGGTAGAAGTCTCTCCTACTTCTCCCTTGTGGAGGTCTCTACCTACACAATAAAACTCCCTTCCCAGCCTTTTTTCTTCCCAGATAGCATCTGCAAAGCTCTACAAGGTCACTGGGTCACCAAGCCTCAGCTTGCAGCATTCTCTTATTGTGCTCATCCTTGATTCTGAACACCCTGTACCCTGATTGCTTGTTAACGCCTTGAGTATCTCTGCCAAGCCCTTGAGATGTGCTATTTAGTACCACGTTCTCACACCACTGGGTGTGTCATCACTGCCGTACTGTTACTACCAGGTTGTTGTTAACTCTCCTTCACCTCGGTTTCCTTTTAAACTTACTTATTTGATAGTCCAGTAATTGTTATCTTATCCCCAAGTATTGGCTGCCTGCTGCCCTGTTGTCTGCACGTGCTGGGTCTGCGTGGACTGTGTTCTCTTGGTTTTCTAACTTTGGATGAGGCACCGGGTCAGGTTGAGCAGGGAGCACTCACCGAGCAGCTAGGATTGTGAAATTCTCCCTCTGCAGGGGCTCTGCAGCCTGGAGCACATTTTCGTGTGTATTCCACTCCACATCTGAATGTGGCACAGGCTCGTGGTTTGACTTCTCATAGGTGACTATTTCCTCCTCTAATCCAAAGGCCGAGGTAAAGATGGGCTTTCCCCCTGGCTTTTGGCTAGAAGTCTGGCTTTCAGCTCTCTTCTCTTCTTCTTCTTTTTTTTTTTTTTTAGAGTCAGGGTCTCACTCTGTTACCCAGGCTGGAGTGCAGTGGTGTGATCATAGCTCACTGCAGCCTGGAGCGCCTGGGCTCAAGTGATTCTCCCGCCTCGGCCTCCCAAGGTGCTAGGATTACAGGCATACATCACCGTGCCTGGCTTTAGCTCCCTTCTTTATGGGGGTTTCCATGTGAGTATTAAAACCCAAGCCACCAGGCTCTTCCTGGATCTGATGCCCATCCCCCAAGCCACCTGGACATGGCTTTCCGCCTCTGCTTTATTTCTTGGTCTCAGATATTTCCTTCTTGGTATTCTATGTACAGAGATTTCTTTTAAAAAAATTTGTTCTGTTTTGGCTACCATTTCCAAGTGCTGTTAATTAAAAGACTTATTTTCCAATTAGGCTCATTACTTTTATAATCAGAAAACAATAACTTAAAAAAAACCTCAAACACATCTACCCTTTGCTGAAAACAAACCAATATATACCTATTGTGTATGTGTGTCTCTGTTTGTATTTTCTTCTTTCCTGAATGATGAAATATTAACAAAGATGATGGGTTTCTGCTCTGGAAGTGAAGCCTGCGGGTCTTTCTACTTACTTGCTCATTAGCAAAATAAAGCTTTAAGTAATTTATAGCATGCTTCCTTATCTAATACATCGGAAAAGGAAAAACCAGTCAGCAGATGGAGAAACCTGCAAGGTGTAGCCTGCATGATACCTTTTGGCTCCCCCTGCGTCAGGTGAAACAATGATACAGTTCTTCCACTCGGCAATGTTTTCCCGAATCCACTGCAGGACTGCGGGCTCCGCATACAAATTATCCACAGGAATATCAAAGAATCCCTAAAGGGAGAAGTGAGTGTCATGTTGCAGGGTTTTGTTTTGTTTTGTTTTTTCTTTTTTTTTAAAATGATAATTGCTTTCATTAAATAACATTTGCATTTTTTGTTCAAAAGAAGCTTTTATAACAGACTCCCTTTTGTTAATTTTAAACAGAATTAAATCAAAAGACAGATATGTTATAGGGGCATATTTCAGTCCAATCTGTCTTTTGGGACATATTCTATTGTCTTATGATGGCCTATATTCTGAGGAAGAGAATGGCTATGCAGGACGGTGAGGGAAAGGGTTTGTTGTCTCTTTAGTAGTTATTATAAATCAAATACTTCACGTTCATTATATAACACAAAGTGGCATAGTACAATTTGGCCTGTTTTAGAGACAAAGAAAATAAGTTATGAAGAAGTCAAAAAGTATACATTATGACTCTGCCATTCTAATTATTTTCCATAAGCTGAGATGGAACTATACAGAGCTTACTACGAAAAAGCCATCCCCACTCCTCCAAAATTGACTGTGGGGCAAGGTGGTGATAGAGACTGGAAGTACTAATATCAAATTATATTTTCAAGTTTAGTAAAGACAAAAATCCAAGAGAGTAGCCATGTATAAACTCAAACACAAGTAATGTTACCTCTTCTAAGATTATTTAACAGACTTGATTTAACCATTTGAGAAGGAAAACATGGATACCTGTATCTGAGAAGCATGCAGGTCCATGGTGATGATGTGATCCGCCCCAGCCACCGACAGCATATTGGCCACAAGTTTTGCAGAAATTGGGGCACGACTCTAAAAGTAAGAATGTTAATTTTATAACAGGAAAAGATGGATACTGTTACATTCCTCCCACTAGGACGTACATGAGAAGGATAAATCATAGATGCAATCAACGAAGCATCGAAAAGAAAATTATACATGTTGTAACAGCAAAAGATATATTCATTCCATCTTATTCAGCAAATATTTACTATTTACGTATACTACTGCAAAACTAAGTGCTTGACGTTGGGTATAGAGAACAAACATGAAAGAAGCAGTTAAACATATGTACATGTAATGTCACAATTTGTATAACTGAAATCATGGTAAGTGTGTAGAAATAAAAGGTACGGAGAGAGAGAGAGATGATAGTAGTAGGAAGGACATAAAGTTTAAACAAGATCATTATTAGCAGTCCCTCTGAGGAAATCACTTTTAAGGCAAGTTTAGCAAAGGCGAGGAGAATAGTGTTCTAGAAGGACAGAGTGGCACATGTGAAATCACTGAGGCCAAGAGACCCTCACACAGCCAGAGGCTAAAAGAAGTCCAGCTATTAAAGAGGAATTCATGAGCTGACATTTGGACATGAGCCGACAGTTGGACGCTAACACTATTACAAATGGAAAAAAGCAAGGTCAAAGAATGAATACTGTAAGGGGATTGATAATAGTTACTGTTTAATTTCATACTTAGTGTCATTTACTGACATTATGTTCTTTGTAAAATTACCTAACTTCTCTATAGCTTTGGTTTCCACATCATAAATGATGGACAATACAACTACCCACATCAAAGAAATCCAAGAAATTATATAGACACATGATTAGACCCAGGTGGATTTCAGCATTTTGTTGTAAACAACAGTATTTCTATATATCAGCCACAAAAAAGAAAATAAAAGCTTAAAAAAAGATTTCATTCAAAATAGTAACAAATGATCCTTGTTACACACACACACACACACACACACACACACACACACACACAGTATATTCATGTAAAAACACATGCAGGAAGGAATTACATCGAAAATGTTAACAGATTATTTGTGTTTTCCCTAATATACCACTTTTTAAAAAGAAATATGTATTTTATCATTAAAAATAGGTATATATGGGGCACGGTGGCTTACGCCTGTAATCCCAGCACTTTGGTAGGCCGAGGCGGGCGGATCACGAGGTCAGAAGATCCAGACCATCCCGGCTAACACGGTGAAACCCCGTCTCTACTAAAAACCCAAAAAATTAGCCAGGCGTGGTGACGCATGCCTGTAGTCCCAGCTACTCGGGAGGCTGAGGCAGGAGAATCGCTTGAACCCGGGAGGCAGAGGTTGCAGTGAGCCGAGATGGCACTACTGCACTCCAGCCTGGGCGACAGAGCGAGACTCCGTCTCAAAAAAAAAAAAAAAAAAAAAAAGGTATGCATGTATGTTCAAAACAGAAAAGAATGAGAGGAAAACACTCTAAAAAGTTAACAGATGTTTCTAGAATGTGAGATTATAGGAAAATATATTTTTCTTGCTTTTTTATTTTTTCAATCTTCTCCACTAATTATAGATCATAACTCATGTTTTCATCATTTAACTCCCCTGTACTATATTCCATGTTGCCTTTGGGATAAAATCGAATTTTCGCAGCTTTATTCTCCAAAGTTCTCCGGCCAGTCTGGCTGCAGCCTACTAGGAATAGCTCCTTTCCCACACCTCTGCTTCAGGAAGCTTCCTTAAAGTCAGCCTTGGGGCTGCTCTTCCTCCTCTAGAATAAACACTTGAAGCCTGGCCATTATACCCACATGCCTGCCTTGTCCCTATTCCACCGCCTCTGCCGAGCCAATGTGTCTGATCCTCCAAGTCTGGTTCAAATCTCCCAATTTTAAGGCAGAACTCCAGGAATCATCTCTCCTTTCTAAGGGGGCACAGAATTGGTAAGCATTTGGCCCTACCATTTGGGACTGCCTTGTGATACCTGCTGAAAGATAGATGTTCGGAGATATTATATGTAGAAATGTCATAGTTCACAGTTAGAATACATCCCTCAAGGGCAAACAACTGGTTTTGGAGATTTTCACATCATCCGCAGAACACAGCTCCACACTCTGCATTCAATAGTTCTTTAATAAATATTTACTAACAGAATCTCTATTAACACTAAATGTCCAAGGCTTACTCATTAGCCTCACTAATTGTGAGAATTATTTAGTGTAACAAGGTTCCAGGATAATAAAAAGAGCAAATCAGTTGCTACAACTGCTTTGTAATGGAACCTGATTTGCAACACTAATCAATTTTGTGCTTTTCCTACAATTGTCGAATCAGTTACTACGGGTTGAAAGGTCCCCTCCAAAATTGAGGTGTTGCCAATGTGATAGGATTAAGAAGTGGGGCCTTTAAAAGGTGATTAGGCCCTGAGGGCTGCTCCCTTGAGACCGGGATTAAGGTCCTTCTAAAGGAGGCTTCAGGCAGCATTTTGCAAACTTGCCCTTCCATCTTCTAGCATGTAAGGACACAGCATTCTTCCCTCTGGAGGACGCAGCCCGTACCAGACACCAAATGCTGCTGCTTGGTCGTGGTCTTCCAGTCTCCAGGACTATGAGAAAATACATTTTTGTCCTTTCTTCCCCCCCTTCCCAGGACACACGTTCAAAGAATATTTCTTTTTTTTTTTTGAGATGGAGTTTTGCTCTTGTTGCCCTGGCTGGAGTGCAATGGTGTGATCTCGGCTCACCACAACCTCCACCTCCCGAGTGGCTGGGATTACAGGCATGCGCCACCACACCCGGCCAATTTTGTATTTTTAGTAGAGATGGGGTTTCTCCATGTTGGTCAGACTGGTCTCGAACTCCCGACCTCAGGTGATCCGCCCACCTTGGCCTCCCAAAGTGCTGGAATTACAGGCGTGAGCCACCGTGCCCAGCACCAAAGAATATTTCTGTTCTTTATAAATTATCCAGTGTGTGGTATTTTGTTAAAGTAGCACAGACTAAGACGCCAGCAAAAAGAATCCTCCCTTCTCACCTCTCCTCAGTGGCATCCAGTGTTTCTTAACTTTTAGGATCCAAACCACAGGGTAATTTCTAATTCACACTTTCTGATTTTCTTCTTCACACCTTGTTTACAAGTTTGGTTTCTGTTCTGTGTCTCAGAGTTTGGCTCATACCCAATTGAATCTTGCAGGAAAAATGATTTACTAGTTAACTGACTTGCTAGCCTATACAAAGAAAAGTAAGTACAGCATTGAAACAAAGGTAGAGTCAAGGTACAGTAGCCAAAAATAAAACATTCAGCTCCCTTAGTGAAAAATGCATGAAAGTCAAATGTTTTGCAAGTCAGCCCAATCATGACAGAGTCCCAGGCTATTCCAGATGTTATTCAAGGCATCAAATATCACCTTTTGAAAAGTGTAAAATTGACAGGCTTTAAAAAAAATTACAAGACTGTAGAAATTCACATCAGGAAAAACTGTTCTCAATTTCTCTGTTACAAAAAAGGAAAAAAAGAAAATCTTATTGAAAACAGAACGTGATCTTGAAAATGATTTTGAAAAAAGAAAAAAGAAATCCCCAAACTACAAGTCCTTTACCCACCTCAGAAGTAATTATTCCATCTTGCCCACAATCTACTTTTTTTTTTTTTTTTTCCCTTTTGAGACGGAGTCTCGCTCTGTCACGCAGGCTGGAGTGCAGTGGTGAGATCTCAGCTCACTGCACTACAACCTCTGCCTCCCGGGTTCAAGCAATTCTCCTGCCCCAGCCTCCTGAGTAGCTGGGATTACAGGCACACGCCACCAGGCCTGGCTAATTTTTGTATTTTTACTAGAGATGGGGTTTCACCATGTTGGCCAGGCTCTTCTCAAACTCCTGACCTCAGGTGATCCGCCCACCTTGGCCTCCCAAAGTGCTGGGATTACATGTGTGAGCCACCATGCCTGGCCCAACCTACTGTTTTTACCAGGGAAGGGAACCAGCAGTTATTGAGTGTCTTCTACAGCATGGACCACTAAATTAGAATCCATGGGCCAAACTTAGCCCACGGCCTGTTTTTGCATAACCTGTGAGTTAAGAATGGTTTTTACGTCTTTAAATGGTTGAAAAACAATCAAAAGAAGAACAATATTTTGTGACATCTGAAGATTATATGAGGTTCATATTTCAGTGCACATGAAGTTTTATTGGAAGACAGCCACACCCATTCACGTACATACTGACTAATGGCTGCTTTCACACTAAAATGGCAGAGTGGAGCTGCTGCAATAGATACCTAATGGCCCACAAAACCCAAAATGTTTGACATCCAGCTCTTTTCAGAAAAAGTTTGCCCACTCATGTATCATAATATGATAGGTACTTCATAAATAGTAGCTAGTGTTGTACTTAATTTACAGATAAGGAAACTAAAGATACAGACAGTTTAAGTAACTTTTACAAAGGACAAACTGAGTAAATAATGGTGCTGGAATTGAAATCCGAGCCTACTTGATTCTCAGTGCCAGAGCTCAGACCACTTGGCACCATGTCTTTTACAATTAATATTAACATCATCACCATTTTTCTATGCTAATATTACATTGTATGGATGTGTCCTAATTTATGAAACCATTCCTTCACCGTCAGAATCTGTCCCTGGTGTCTTGTACATACAAAGAAAACCCCAAATAAAATGTTACATATGTGCAGGGCTTGCTTAAAAAGCAGCAGCAAGGTTTACAGAAAAAAACAAAACCAGCTTTGAATCTGGTTAAAAGCTTCTAGATTTTTTTTTTCTGGGCTTCTTTGCAAGGAATTCCAAGAATAGCAATTACACAGAATTTCATTGTCATTAGATGTCATAGATAATACAGTCCTAAGGGAAGGAAACAGCACAACAGAAAGTCTCGGAGGGCTGCCCAGAGCTCCTCCTGTGGCTGTGCAGGAGAATTTTCTTTCTGGGATGAGAGATCAAGTGTAGGTCACAGCTTCTCATCACAATCTAACGCCACATGGCTTTATACCTTCCTAAATGAAGCAAAAAGGTAGAAGTGCATTGCCCCTAACCCTCACCCCCACCCCACTCATGCTTGGTCTCCTCATCATTCACCCGTAATGGTAAACAGTAGCACTTGTCTAAGAGATTCTAAGAGATGAATTATGCTGACAGGCTCCGGCCATCTCTCTTAGGTGCTTACTAAATCCCTGTTCCCCTCACCAAAGTACAGTTTCTCAGTACAAAGCCAAGCCACGTGATCCAAGGTAAGGAAGGAATAGTTAGGAAAAGTATTATCAGCCATTTAAAAAATGCAAAGGTGGGCCAGGCGCGGTGGTTCACACCTGTAATCCCAGCACTTTGGGAGGCCGAGGTGAGCAGATCATGTGACGTCAGGAGTTCGAGACCAGCCTGGCCAACATAGCGAAACCCCGTCTCTACTAAAAATACTAAAATTAGCCAGGTGTGGTGGCGCACACCTATAATCCTAGCTACTTGGGAGGCTGAGGCAGGAGAATTGCTTGAACCCCGGAGGTAGAGGTTGCAATGAGCTGAGATTGTGCCACTGTACTCCAGCCTGGGTGACAGAGCGAGACTCCATCTCAAAAAAATAAAGCAAAGGCACACCTCAAATACTAGATAAGAATTAAGAATTCCCCTTTCAGAAGTTTGAGGAAAGAACAAAATTGTCTCCTCACTATAATGAGTCACACTGACTACACAGACACATCAGAAATAATGGCGTCAGAACAGCTTATGTGTCTTGGCCACCTCCAGAGGCTATAGAGAGGGTGGCCCTATGTCACTTGCCCAGGACAGTCTAGGCAGACACCTGTTTCCCAACACAGTTATCCATAGAGTTCCCTCTCAATCTTGAAAGCATCCTGGCCTAGATGATAAATGATATGTACTATCTCAAAGCTCAAAGTGTCCTTAAAATATTCATCTCTTAACACATCAGTGACTTCCTTTAAGGCCTCCTGAAGTGAGCTGAATGGTGGCCCCAAAAATATCAGAGCCCAATCCCTGGAACCTGTAAATGTTACCTTATTTGGAAAGAAGGTTTTTGCAGATGTGATGACATTGAGGATCCTGAGATGGGGAGATTATCCTGGATTATTCAGGTGAGCACTAGATGCTACCTCATGTATCCTTTAAAGAGAGATGCCAGGTGTGGTGGTCATGCTTTTAATCCTAACACTTTGGAAGGCCAAGGCAGGAGGATCTCTTCAGCCCAGGAATTCGAGACCAGCCTGGGCAACGTAGTGAGACACTGCCTCTACAAAAAGCAAAAAATATTAGCCAGGCGTGGTGGTGTGCACCTGTAGTCTCAGCTACTTGGGAGGCTGAGGTGGGAGGATCACTTGAGCCCAGAAGTTTGAGGCTGCAGTGGGCTAAGACTGTGCCACTGCACTTCAGCCTGGGTGACGAAGTGAGACCCTTTCTCTAAAAAGAAAATCGAAAATGAGAGAGTGAGCGAGAGATCTGATGGAGACAAAAGAGGAGGCCATGCGAAGATTCCAGCAGAGATTAGAGTGATGTGGCCTCAAGGCTGGCAGTCACCAGGAGCTAGCAGAGGCAAGGAAGGAGGAACCTCCCCTGGAGGCTCCAAAAGGAATATTCCTCTGCCAACACCTTGATGTTGGGCTTCTGGCCTCTAGCACTTAAGAGAACATATTTCTGTTGTTTTAAGTCACCCAGTTTGTGGTAATTTGTTATAACAGTGCTAGGAAACTAATACACCCCACTGTGATTCCTTCTTTCCTAGCTGTGTTCTCTAACGAGAAACCACATGACTTCCTAAGCCACTACACACACTGTCTCTCAAATGTTACCAACCGCCCTGCCTCTGTGTGGTTGATGATGAAAGACCTCTCTTCTATCAGCAGTTAAGCTCAGAAAGTCATGGAATTGTCTGATTGGGATAAAAAATTAAAAGCAGCTACAATGTTATTACCAAGAAACACACTTACAGCAAAGTGATTAAAGAAAGGGCCGGGCGCGGTGGCTCAAGCCTGTAATCCCAGCACTTTGGGAGGTCGAGGCGGGCGGATCACGAGGTCAGGAGATCGAGACACCATCCTGGCTAACACGGTGAAACCCCGTCTCTATTAAAAAATACAAAAAAATTAGCCGGGCGTGTTGGCGGGCGCCTGTAGTCCCAGCTACTCGGGAGGCTGAGGCAGGAGAATGGCGTGAACCTGGGAGGCGGAGCTTGCAGTGAGCCGAGATCGCGCCACTGCACTCTAGCCTGGGGGACAGAGCAAGACTCCGTCTCAAAAAAAAAAAAAAAAAAAGAAAGGGTAGAAGAAAGAAAAGAAATATGTTTTCACAATGGGCCAAAATGGAAAACGCATCTAACTGTCTAACATCAGGAAAGCTGCTACTAGCTAGTTAGACACCACAGTTCCACAAAACAGTTAAAGCCCGGCTGGGCGCGATGGCTCATGCCTGTAATCCCAGCACTTTGGGAGGCTGAGGCGGGCAGATCACTTGAGGCCAGGAGTTCGAGACCAGCCTGGCCCACACGGTGAAACCCTGTCTCTACTAAAAATACAAAAAATTAGCCAGGCGTCATGGCGCATGCTTCCCAGCTACTTGAGAGGCTGAGGCAGGAGAATCCTTAAACCTGGGAGGCAGAGGTTGCAGTGAGCCGAGACGGCACCACTGCACTCCAGCTTGGGCAACAAGAGCGAAATTCCGTCTCAAACAAAACAAAACAAAAAACAACAGTTATAGCCACTGGAGTTCTAGAAATCCATAGGGCTCTTTTTAGTGGTGGCTGGGAGCACTACTGGCAACTAGGGGGTGGAGGCTGGACTCCATCACAACTCCCACAATAGAAGGATTGGCAATAAACAGTGCTAGTTTCTCCAACTCAAATAAGAAAACATTTTGAAAATACAACTTTGTAAAAAGAGGTCACCGCAAATCAGATATGTGCTAACAAAAATGTAGAGATTTCAACATTTTATCACTTAAAGAACAAAATGGGGTTACAAATCACGTTAAATATTGGAAGAGGGCATGTGTAATGATAAAAGGAGTAATTTTCTAAAGAAGTTACAATATATTCAATATCTTAGGGCCAAATACAAAATATAAAATATATTGTGAGTGAAAGAGCTTGATTAAAAATACAGCTACAGGCCGGGTGCGGTAGCTCATGCCTGTAATCCCAGCACTTTGGAAGGCCCAGGCGGGCAGATCACTTGAGGTCAGGAGTTTGAGACCAGCCTGGCCAGCATGGTGAAACCCCGTCTCTACCAAAAATTAGCTAGGCGTGGTGGTGCACACCTGTAGTCCCAGCTACTCGGGAGGCTGAGGTAGGAGGATTGCTTGAGCCTGGGAGGCGGAGGTTGTAGTGAGCTGAGATCGTGCCACTGCACTTCAGCCTGGGTGACAGAGTGAGACTCCGTCTCAAAAACAAACAAACAACAAAAAACCAGCTACAATGTGAGAATTTACTAAACCACAAGGAAGGAAGAAATAATGGCAGAAAATTAGCTCTTCTATGACATGGATATGATATGACAAGGAGAAACATGCTAAACAATCCTGTGGAAACACACAGATGGGAAGAATAGTTAAGACAACAGATTATACCAATGGGACAAAATTAGAAAATTGAAATTTAACAGCTAAAAATACACATAAAACTCTAGAATCAAGTTTAAAATAAAAGGAGCTATATAAATAGCTAGTGGGAGGATACAGCTTCACAGCAGTGTATGTGACCTAAGGTTTTGGCTGCCCAAGGTCAAGTTTAGATTATACACACACACACACACACACACACACACGATCTATCAATGGTCTAATACAGGGGTTGGCAAACTGTGGCCTATAGGCTACATCCAGCTAGCCACCAGCCACCAGCCACTTGTTTTGGTACTGCTTGTGAGCTAATAATGGCTTTCACATGTTTAAATGGTTGAAAAATTCAAAATAATGTTTCAAGGCATGTGAAAATAATATGAAATTCACATTTCAGTGCCCATAAATAAAGTTTTATTGGAACACAGCCATACCCATTCATTTACATATTGTCTATTGCTCTTTTTGAAGTACAACCAGAGTTGAATAGTTGCAACATAGACCATATAGCCATTTACAGATAAAGTATGTGGACCCTTCTAATTAGATTTTAGGTGAGAAATTAAGTGACTGGCCATCTTCAAGACAGGGAATGGAAACCATGTCTTGAGGAGGCTGGGATTAAAATTCAGGGGGACTTTGGTATATGAATTCAAATTTATAAAGGAGTTTTTTCAAATATGAGGGGATCTTGTGTGCTGCTTCAGAAATCTGTAGTTTCAGAAATGAATTATGGAGATAAAAAGCAGCATATTGGGGAAAACCTTTCTTGCACTGAGTTACCAAATCACAGAACAGCAGTGTGTCTTGAAAACTGGCAGGATTCTCGCTGAACCTGGCTGAACATCTATCTATCCATAAGATACGGAACACACAACAGCTGGGAGTTGACCACTGTAGTAGGTCAAACAATATCCCCCCAAAACTCACGTCCACCCACAACTTCAGCATGTAACCTCATTTTGGAAATAGCGTCTTTGCAAATATAACCAAGGTAAAGATTAAGTTGAGTTCATTCTGGATTAGGTTAGGCCTGAAATCCAATGACAGTGTCCTTATAAGAAACAGAGAAGAGACACAGGGAAGAGGCCAGGTGAAGAGAGGCAGGGACCACATGCAAGGAGACACCAGAAGTTAGAAGAAGCGAGGAAGCATCCTCCCTTACAGCCTTCAGAGGGAGCGTGCCCCTGCCCATTCCTTGATTTCACACTTCTGGGCCTCCGAAACTGTGAGGGAAAAATTTCTGCTCTTTTAAGCCACGCGGTTTATGTAATTTCTTATGACAGCTTAGAAAACTAATACAATCTCCTTCAAAGTCCTTCTCAATCTCCGATTTCTCTGTTGCTCTCAAAGGCAAAGACCAATCACATTTTCTTCAACTTTTTTCTAAAGACTCACAGAGCCTCCTCTGATGCTAATGTTGTGAAAAACATAATTCAATGATACTATTTCTGTTCTTTTTAAAAGGTTAAAAAGAGATCATGGGGTTTTTTTTAATTAAACTTTTTATTTCGGGGGAATTGTAGATTGACATGCAGTTGTATGAAACAACGCAGAGACCCTGTGAACCTTTTACCTAGTTCCCTGTGGTAAGGTCTTGTAAAACTATAACACAGTATCACGGCCAGGACCCTGAAATTGATACAATCCAGTGATCTGATTCAGATGTGCTCCAGTTTGACTTGTACTCTTGTGCATGTGTGTGTGTGTGTGTATTTAGTTCTATCCACCACCACAAAGACATACAGTTTCATTATAACAAGGACAATAATGGTATTTTAACACCTGCAAAAATATGCATTACCTGTTTCTTTGAATATTAACGTCAGTGTAGGTTCAAAGCCAAATCTTCAACAAACAAAATAAGAAAGCAGATTTACTTGATCATCAAAGGAAAAAGCCAACATTTTCCAGATAATTCTAATCAAGGGGATAAATGAGGAAAAAGAACATTGACAGTGGCCCAGAGCAGGTTTCTAGGGCAGGACACACCTCTCCTACCTTGTCCTTTTTATCTTGTCGGGCGTATGGGAAACACGGGATCACGGCAGTCACCCTGGATGATGACGCAATCTTGCAGGCATTGATCATGATGAGGAGCTCCATCAGGTTGTCGTTAATTTCCCCGCAGCCGCTCTGGATGATGTAGACATCTTCCCCTCTCACACTTTCACCAATCTCCACGCTAGGAAAAGGAAACTGCCGTCAGTTAATATTGAAGCATATTTGCATCTTGGGCGTCCCTGAGACCACCCCCAGGTTTGATGATCACCAGGATGACTCATAGGACTCAGCCTAATAGTTGCACTCATGGCTGTGATTTATTGCAGGGAAAGGACACAGAGCAAACTCAGCAAAGGGAAAAGGTACATGGGGTGAAGTTGGGGGAAACAGGATGCGAGCTTCTAAGACTCCTCCCTGAGGGGAGTCAGAGGTAGAGCTTAATGCCCCAGTAGTGAGCTGTGACAACATGTGTGAAGGGCTCTCTACCAGGGAAGCTGCTTAGAGACTCAGGTCTCAGGGTTTGTATTTTGGGTGGTCATATAAGCACCCTCTGCCTAGCACATACCAAAATGTCAGACTCACAGGCATTCAGCATGAACCACATTGTTTATCAATTGTTTAAAGAGTTTATGCAGTGAGCCATTCTTACTGGGAAACGGTGGGTACCCTTGCAAAATCTAAGCTCCCAGAGGCCAGCCAAGGGCCAACCTTGCAAAGAGGCCTAAGTCTCAGGCCTGCTATGGTAACTCTTTTCTGCAAAATACTGTATTTAGTTTTAGTTTTTTATTAAAGTTATACAGTCATATTGCTTAAAAAATTCAAACCACTCTGTAAGACGTATAACAGAGAAAGTACCCAGAGGCCACCAATTTCAACTCTTGATAGGGTTTTTAGATACTTTCCTTCAAGTCTAGCTAATATGTGTGTATTGCTGTGTCTTGATTTTTCATTTTAGGCAAAGTGTATTGACTCCTCACTATGGAAGATGAGGACTGAACTCTATTTCCATTCAGTTCCATCACTTGCAATGCAAACTTCCCATCTCGCCATCGTCCCAATATAGATCAATATTCACATTAAAGATTGACTGTACGTTTTTAACTACGCAAATGCTGCTCAGAGCTCTGCCATGCAATAAACTTACATGAATGCTTGTATTTTCTTTTCATGCACATCTTTTCTTTTTATTTTCCCTGGAGGTCATTCTCTTACCCTTTTATCTGCTAAGTTTTCTGAATCCTGAATCCAGATTCCACCCTAAAGCCTTCACTAACAATCAAAATCTCCCAAGGTCAGAGGCCTCATGTCCCATCTGCATTTCATCGTCTTGCAGGCATCCCTCCCAGGGGTGGCAGGCCTGGGTTATCTCTCTGCCTGTGCACAGCTGCCATCCGGGGATTCCCTGCCCCCTCTCCTGCACTCCATTTGCCATTTTCTGTATCCTCTTTCTTGGTATACTTCCTTGTTTTGCTGGTTGGCATCCTCGTGTAGCTTCTGGAGAAAGAGTAAATAGCAGCTAAGTTTTTGAAAATTGCAGGTCTGGAAGTTTCTGTATTTCCAGGTACAGAATTCTGGATGTCCAACATGAGAGGGAGAGGCAGCTCATCCCTGGCATATTCCTTTGGTGGGAAGAAACAGAAAATAGGGCTGTGTGCTCAGGCAGGTCCTTCACAGAGCTCTGTGTCCAAACCAAGAAGATGGTCAGCTCTGCTATGTTTTGAAAAGGCAAATTTGTTCCAATGATTGATATTATTTGGAACAATTTGAGCATAGCATGAATTTCGTGTTTTCTTATGCACAACCTCTTATCCTGAGACTGCAGAAAACTGCAGTGCACCCAGCTGAATGGAGCCACTTACAAATACACAAACATACACATGTACACACCTCGAGGACAACGAGCCACACTCATTCACATTTGGTGTCACAACTTTTCACGTCATTTCAGAGAAACCTAAACCTCAGGCATTTTTCAATGGAAAGTTCCATCTCTGTCGTAATATTTATGTAATTTTTTTTTTTTAAAGACGGAGTCTCACTCTGTTGCCCAGGCTGGAGGGCAGTGGTGACATCTCAGCTCACTCCGACCTCTGCCACCCGGGTTCAAGTGATTCTCCTGCCTCAGCCTCCCGAGTAGCTGGGATTACAGGCATGCACCACCACACCTGGCTAATTTGTTATATTTTTAGTGGAGGGAGATTTTGCCATGTTGGCCAGGCTGGTTTTGAACTCCTGACTTCAAGTGATCCGCCCACCTCAGCCTCCCAAAGTGCTGGGATTACAGACGTGAGCCATTGCACCCAGCCAATATTTTTTGAGCATGTAATACATGTCAGTGTTTTACCATTTTGATAGGATCCCTAATCTGAAATTCTGAAATCCGAAACTTTGTGAGTGTCAACATCATGCTCAAAGGAAATGGTCATTGGAGCATTTTGTATTTTGAATTTTTGGAGATTTGGAATGTCCAACCAGTAAGTACAATAGAAATATTCCAAAACAAAAAAAAAATCTGAAATACTTATTGTTCCGGGCATTTCTGATAAGGGATACTCAATCTATATAACATTCCTATGATTTTTTAATGGGTCACTGAGGAAGTTTTTGAATGTTATGTCCCTAACCCCATTTTTCTCATAAGCCCTGTGGTTTTGGATTGCCTGATTTTGCATAGCGTGGTAATTTTTAGGAATACATATGTCACATTATAGCAGAATTGTCTGTAAATTTATTCATCCCAAAATGAAATATTTTAAAATTACAAATAAGGAACATGAATAATTATCCTTCTCCCTTCTCCTGCTATCAGATACTCAATAAAATTGTTTTCTTAAAAGAGCCAATTAAGGCCGGGTGCGGTGGCTCACGCCTGTAATCCCAGCACTTTGAGAGGCCAAGGTAGGCGGATCACCTGAGGTCTGGAGTTCTACACCAGCCTAACATGGAGAAACCCCATCTCTACTAAAAAATACAAAAGTAGCCAGGTGTGGGGGTGCATGCCTGTGATCCCAGCTACTCGGGAGGCTGAGGCAGGAGAATCACTTGAACCCGGGAGGTGGAGGTTGCAGTGAGCTGGGATTGCACCATTGCACACCAGCCTGGGCAACAAAAGCGAAACTCTGTCTAAAAAAAAAAAAAAAGAGTCAATTATACCTAATGAAAATTTAAAAACAGGCTGGGCATGGTGGCTCATGCCCATAGTCCCAGCTACTTGGGAGACTGAGGCAAGGGGATTGTTTGAGCCCAGGAGTTCTAGTCCAGCCTGGGCAACATAGCAAGACCCCGTCTCTAAAAAAAATTTTAAAGAAAAGGAAAATAAAAATAAAGTTTTTCAAGTTGACATGTTGTGAAAATTAGTTTTGATAACATTCACACATCTTCTTGCACGCCTTCTGCCAACCTCACAGGATGAGGGAGATAGAAAGAGTTCTATGTGCTCCCTCCTATTTCAAGATCTAAGGAGCTAAATCTAACTGCTTTGTGAACATTACATCAACTATGAGATAAACTTAATTTGGAAATTGCTATGGTTTAAATGTGTTCCCTAAAGTTCATGTGTTGAAAGCTCAATCCCCAGTATAGGAGTATTGACAGGTGAGACCTTTAAGAGGTGATTAGGTCATAAGGGCTCTGTCCTCACAAATGGATTAACGTCATTGCTAGAGTGTGCTCATTATCTTGAGAATGGGTTTATTATATTAGCAAATCTGGCCCTCTATTGCTCTCTCTCAAATATGCTCTCTTGCCCTTCCACCCTTCTGCCATGGGATGATGCAGCAAGAAAGCCCTTGCCAGATGCCAGCCCCTCAATATTGGACTTCCCAGCCTCCAGACCTGTGAGAAATAAATTTCTGTTGTTTATAGATTAGCCAGTCTCCGGTATTCTGTTATAGCAGCACAAAATGAACTACAGCAGAAATCAAGTACAGTATTATACAGCTGAGACGTCAACAAAACACAGCACACAGGCTGTTTTTCTATGGCCTGTGAGTTAAGAATGGCGTGGTAGGCAGAAAAATGGCCCCCTAAAGATGTCTACATCCTAATCCTTTGAATATGTGAGTTTATATGGCAAAGGGGAAGTAAATTTGCAGATGACATTCAGGTTGCTCATCAGCTGACCTTAACATGGGGAAATTATCCTGGATTATTTAAATTGGCCAATTGTAATCACCGGGCCCTTAAAAATGCAAGAAGAAGACAGCAGAAGCAGGGTCAGAGCAACATTTTGTTGTTGACGTTGAAGGTGGAAGAGGCCAATAGTGAAGGAATGTGGGCTGCCTCTGGAAACCGGAAAAGGCACGGGAACAGATTCTCCCCTAGAGCCTGAAGAGAATGCAGCCCTGCTAACCTGTGACAGACATGACTGTAACAGAACTGTAAGATACAGCAGCAACAGAGACTACACGTGCTAGCACTGCCTAAAATATTTACGATTTGGCCCTTTACAGAAAAACTTTGCCAACTCCTGGTCTTATGACGTTTATCCCACAAGATTAGATTCTTTGGCCTGTTTTTCCTCAGGAACCTCAGTTCTCATATGACTAGCAGTCCAGGGGAGGACAGAGAATATCATCACCATGGCAACTTTTCCCCTAAAGCTAGTCCTGCTTCTACTCAAAAAGATGTTCATGACTACCTTTATTCTAGGTCTTTAGAAAATTGTGGCTAGAAGGCAGCATCCATTTGCTGTTCTGCCAGAGGATCTTTATTGACCCCCAAATAAAAAGGCTGAAGAGCATCACTGACTCAACAATAAACGGGCATGGTAACCAAAAGATAGCCACGGACTCTTAACACATTTCCCATCAAGGAGCAGGGTCTAGTCTCCTGCCCTTGAATCTGAGAGGGCTCTGTACTTGCCCAACAGCATATGACAGAAATTATGATACACCAACTTGCAAGCCCAGTCCTTAATGGACTGGTGGCTTCAGTGTCCTGTCTTTTGGAACGTGTGCTCTTAGAACCCAGCTTCCATGCTTTAAGGAAGCTCAAGCAGCCCCATGGAGAGGCCTACAAGAAGAGGAGCTGAGGTTCCCAACCAAGCTCCCAGGCAAAAGCTAGTAACAATTTCAGTCATGTGAGCCATCTTCAAGAACCCTCCAGCCCCAGTTAGCCACCTCAGCTGTGACCATATGCGACAAAAACAAGCTTTCTTCACTGAGCCCTTCCCAAATTGCAGATTTGTAAGCCAAATCAACAATTACTGTTTTAAGCCATTAAGCTCTTTATTTATTATATGGTAACTGATAACCTTGTATAACTTTGCATAACCTTGTCTCACAGTATAGCTAAAGATTCTGCCAGCAGGTTAACTGACCAGAGTAAAATGTTACAACAGAGACGTCTAGACACCTGCTGTCCTAAGATGTCATCATGGAATTTCCATGGTCTATAGTGAAGCTGGAGCGGACCTCTCCCTGCATATCTGAAATGATTTAGGGATAAGAAGGTAAAATCGGAAGGCTCTATGTTCAGTTAAGCAGCGTATAAAAAATGCAAAATGGGAGGATTGATGGCCAGGAGACAGCAAACCAGATTTCTGATCCTAGTTCAGTGACAGATTCAAGAAGGGGCCCTTACATGAACTGAATCAATTTTGTCTTCGTTTTGCCCTTCAGTTTCTCCTCTCTACAATCACACAATTAAAAGCTGGATTCCTAGCATAGTAACTGGTCCAGAGAGGGCTATTTATAAAAATTAAGCTCTGTACTTGTACAGTTCATGGAAAAGAGAAAAGTCAGGCAGTGAACCTTTTATATTCTATACATTAAAAACATAAAATGTAGCTATATAGGCAACTCCCAAACTTCATGCTGAGTGGTTTTTGAGGTCCCACGATTTCTAATTATCAAGTGATGGTTATAAAATTCCAAAAACGAAATAAAAGTGAGTCTGCTTTATATTTGAACCAAATGTATAAACAATCATACTTCAATGTCTGAGTGAGTTTTGCCCAACGGCACACGTGGTATTTTTAGGAGAAACTCAACACTGACTTAGCAGTGAACTGATCTAGATTAACCATGCTCCTTAGCAAAAGATCATGCTGCACTGAGTACATGGAAGGGCAACATATTTGCTTTCAAAATTTACTTCATCAAGAAATTTCTCCTTTACTTATATGACGACACCTTCTGAACAAAAACTATTCTTCTTCTCGTGTTCTTACAGCAACTGAAACTTGAACAAGACTGGCAAAATACTGCAACACTCAAACCTAGCTCTATCCTTCTCCAGAGCCCTGGACCATCCTCCCAGACTTCTGCATTAAACACTGCAGAGTGGAATTCTTTAGCCAAAGTCCACCTGCCACTCATTCACAATGTTTCTTCACTTATATTATCATCGGAGCCATAACCGGAATTTGCCACCTGGAAGAAGTCACATAAGATTCACATATCCTAAAAAGCTGACTTGCCAAAAAATAGCATCTTCCCCATCAGTATTAACATAACTCCTCATTAAGAAATTTTTGCCTAACCCCAAGTCGTCAAGAGTTTCTGCTAGAAATTTTATAGTTCTAGATTTTACAATTAGGTCTATGATCCACTTCAAAGTTAATTTTTACAAATGGTGAAAAGTATGGATGGAAGTTCATATTTTTTGGCATATGGGTGTCCAACTGTTCCAACACCATTTCTAGAAAATGTTGGTTAAATTGAATCTTTGCCAAAGATACAAAAATTATCAGTAACCGTGGACAGTTAACGGTACTAGACATTGGAGGAAGAAGGGGCAAAAAATGAGACCAATTTGAAATGAGTCAAGGAGCTGTGTGGACTCAGGCAGATAGACAAAGGAGCCCCCCAGGTCAGCTTCCGAGGATGGCCACCACCTGACTCACAGGCAGAGGCTCTCCTGCACTTGAGAAATGGGTGGAAGTTACAGTCGAATCACGGCGTTGTTGCTGGACACAGCAGAGTCCTAGAACAAGAGGGAAGCTGAAAGGCCATCATCTTTAAAGCAGCAAGAGTAGTGGGAGCAGAGGGGAGCCCAGCACGTGCGTCCTGGGGTTCTCACAGTCTTTCAAACCTTGGCACAACTGCACCCTCTGGATAACGCAGTGGTCTGCGCCCTGGCTGCTCAGGAGAGTCAACTGGGAAGCTTGTAAAATCGCTGATCCTCCGCCCGCCGGATCAAACCCTTGGGGGCAGGTCGGGGGAAGCAGCGTTCGGACCGTCCCCAGGTAAACCCGGTGTGCAACCAGAGTTGGGGACGGGGGGAAACCTTTAGTCGCACGCACTGGTCTGAGGTTCAGCTTTATAGGGACGCGGAAACTGGGACCAGCCAACCCAGGACGTCTCTCCACCGCGCGCTGACCCGATGCGGTTCCCGCCCGCTGCGCCCACTCTCTCCCCGACGGTCTGTGACCGCCCAGACGTCTCCCTTCCGGGCTGGGGACGCCAGGCCGGGCGGCACCGCCGGGAGGCCGGGAGCGGCTCAGGACCGCCGGGTCGCCGCGGTCCCAGGACCGGAGGCCCTGCCGCCGGGGGCACAGCCGAAGCGCGCACCGGGACGCGCGGCGCCCCGCCTCGGTTTCTTCGCAGGCGCGGGCGCGGGGGCGCGGAGGCCGCGTTGCCACCGTCCCGCCCCGGAAGGGGGAGCGCGGCGGCCGCGGAGGTGGCCCGGGCAGGCGCCGGCCCCCAACCCGGCCTCGCAGCCGCGTGCCCAGCGCTCTCCCTAGCCCGGCCGCCGGCGCGGCCCCCACCTGGTCTCCTGGTTGCTGAACTTCTTCGTGACCACCTTGCCCAGCTCCAGGCCCAGGCGGTCGGCCACGCGCTGGGACAGGTCCTGATGCGAGCTGCCGCTGAACAGCACGATGTTGGGCATGGTGGGGCGCGGAACTCCGAGGGGCGCGCGGCGGCGGAGGAGGTGGCGGAGGCAACAGCGACAGCGACGCGGGAGGCTGCTGCTGCGGGAGCGGGAAAGCGCGGCGGCTAGATGTAGGGAAGGGGAGGAGCGGAGGGGGAGGAGCCGGAGGAGGAGCTGGAGGGGGCCGAGAGGGAGGAAGAGCGGGCGTGGAGGGGGAGCTGGAAAGTGCCGGGGGGCGGAGGCACAGCCCTGGCAGCAGTTTTGGACGCCCTGGGTGGTCCTGAAGCCCGAAGGTGTCCTTGCTCCGCGAGAGAGCTCTGAGCTTCATTCTTGATCTTCCAGACCTGCCTCGCGGGGAGAGCCAATGAACGGCGGTTAGCTGGGCACAGAGGGAGAGTTCGGGCCGGGGGGATCCCTCGAGGCGCTTCGCAGCCCGGAGCGACTTCCCACCCCGGAACGCCGCAAACCCAGTGTGGGCGACTGGTGTTCAACTATAGCAAGGGTCTGCAAACTACAGCCTATGGGCCAGATCGCGAAAGCTCCCTGTGTTTGTACCAGAGAGCTAAGCATGGTTTTCATACATGAACATTTGCACTTTATGTCATGATGGCAGACACCGCCTTTGAACTCCAATTAAGAGAAATATCCCCCCCGCCAAAGAATTCCTTTTCTCTCATTAATAGATGTGGGTTGCAAATAATTGTACTCAAATATTACTGTATTTTGGATTATATCAATAAAAACATTGTGACAATTTTTTCTCTCTTGTTATGTAAGTTCCTACGTAATATCTTCCCTTTTGTTGCTTGGTCTGCAAAATGTAAATATTGGCCATGTGGTCCTTCATAGTTCAAACTTGATGACCCCTGAACTACAGAGTTGCCCCCGCACCATGTGTCCTTAAAAAATCCAGCCACTATGTGAGTCCTCATCACAGGCTGAGGGGAAGTATTGCTCTTGGTGGCTCACTGGATCAAACCAAGTCCCCCAGCTTCACCATTTTTCGGTAGAGTGATGGTCCTTGGGGCACTTCACAACATTCCGCCTGTTGGATGCTGAAGGGCCTGATCCCAGGAACACAGATCTCCCTAGACAGTCCAGCTCAGTCCCTCCACATCCCTGGGGTCAGGGCCTCCTTCCCCTCTTTCCTGCTAGAAACCAGCTAAAAGGTTTTCTCAAGATGCCAATGCAGTACCAGAGCCAACTTCAGGGCACAAACCAAGTGTAGGAGAAAGAAAAGCAGTCCCTGTCTATAGAGGGCTGGTTGGTGATGCTGGTCACAGTTTCACACTCCTCAACAACGTCTGATTCAACCGGGTAGATAAATGGCTTGGTTTTACTAATGTTTGCCAAGAATTGGCTCTCCATCAACAGCAAAGCCCACTTGCAATTGGGTTGTAGCCTACTCTAATCAGACTTCATAATGGGATTTGGGAGATTACCGGGATGATTCGTATCGTTGGGATTTTTCATCTGGGTCCTTGTACTTTGCAAGGAGATTACTTTGCACATCGAGTGTTTCTTGTAAACTTTTGTATCTGCCAGCCTATCAAAAAGTTATTCAAACTGACAATTTTAGCAACATTTCTGGCCCTTTTTCATTCCGCCTAGAGATGCATATGTGCCCTATTATATGAGAAAACAAACAAAAACCTCTATCTGCAATGGTTTATTATCTATGTATTTCACAGTTAATGACCATAGCAATGAGATTTATACTTGACCCACTATGTTTAAAATTTTTATTGAGTGAGTCTGCTAATGTAGTTATATTTACACTCTTCTAATAAAATTTACTATCAGCAAATTACTATAATTTTTATATTCTTAATATTTCTCTCATAGATAAAATTGACTAATAATGGATTCTTCTAAATATATAGATGCTCTTCTCAAAGGGAAAGTGGCATCCTCTTAGCATGATGGGGCTGTGGTTCTTTGGTAACACAGAACCAAAGCTGATGGACTATAAAACAGTAAAAGTTAAAGCCCCTGGTCTTTGGGTGGGTAAATGGCTGCAGATTTGGAAGCTCGGATTGAATTGTGACAAACCATGGCCTTGGTAGCACCAAGGAGAAACAATATCTCAGTTGGGGCAACTAATACAATGATTGTTGGTTCAATAGTTTGATGAGTTACTCTGCTTAAATGCTGAATGTAAACAAGGTGAAATGTGCCATTGGGGTTGATGAGAATACTAATGGGAATCATTGAAAAATCATCGTGAGTCACAGACTGTTCAGAAAGCTATCACTTGTAAATGAGCAGCTATAGATAATTTTATTTAAGTGTGAACACTTTCTCTCCCAAGTGCCTTTATCCTTGATCCATAGGAGCCAGGTTGTGGGAAACATTGGTCTAGAACAGGTTTCTGAACCTCAGCACAGCTGATATTTAGGCTGGGTAATTCTTTGTTGTGGGATTGTCCCGTGCATTGCAGGATGTTTAGCAGCCTCCCTCGCCTCTACCCACTAGATGCCAGTAGCACCTATCCACCACTGTGACAACCAAAAGTGTCCCCAGACATTGTCAAATGTCCTACAAGGAGCAAAATCACCACAGGTTGAGAATCACTAGTCTGAATGAACCCCTGGCCCTTCTCTCCTCCATGTGGGCTTTTCCTCATGGTTGTTTGGGCTTCCTTATGGCATGGCTGCAAGGTTCCAAGGAGTGTTCCAAGAAGATAAGTCTCAACGAGCAAGTGCTTATCAAGCCTCTGCTTTTAACTTGCTTGCTAATGTCTCATTGACCAAAGCAAGTTACATGGCCAAGACCAGCCATCAACATGATATGGGACAACAGAAGGGCATGAGTACTGTCCACCAACTGTCTACCACAGTAAACTTCTTGAACAACATTTGAAGTTGGGGAGCCTCTGGAAAAATGGAACACTTGTTCAAAGACCCAAGACTTAGAAGAGAAAAAGAACATATACTCTGTGCATATGTGATCCGGATCTCAAACCGTTTATAGAATATACATTATCTTAAGATAAAATGTTAGTGGAAAAAATAAAAATGATGAGATATTTTCTATTGTTGATTTCTATCTTCATTGACTCATGGATAGAGATTAATGGTAAAACAATGATTTGAATTTATGAACAGTTTCGCATCTTCTATTTCCCACATCATCTAGCCAAGTTCTTTGTATATATTAAGAAGTCTAAGTATTTGCTGAGTGAATTTATCCCGGACTATTTTAGGGCTGAGAAACGGAGGAAATGGCCCAAAGTCACATGGCTAGTTGAAAGCAGCAAAGGAATTAGAATGTGGATCTTCTAGCCCAGTCCTTTTCTCTCTAGAATGGTACTGTCCAAAAGAAATGTAATGATTGTTTCCTATATGTTTCTATGAAAAAATTTTAAACTTTTTAGAAAGAAATATAATGCAAGCCACATATGTAATTTACACTTTAGTAGCTGTATTTTAAAAGAATATAAAAAACAAGTGAAGGTAATTTTAATAATACACTTTAATCCAATATCCAAAATATTATCATTCCAACATGTAATCAACATAAAACATATTAATGAGCTATTTTGCATTTTTTTGTGTCAAGTCTTCAAAATCCAATATAGATTTTACACTTACAGCACATCTTAATTTGGACTTGCCTTATCTGAAGTGCTCATCAGCCACATGTGGCTGATACTTGCTGTATTAGAACAAGAAGTTCCAGAACACTAGTTCCTAAGAGCAATGCCAAGACACTCTGACATAACCTTTTTCTTGTATGTTTTTATTAGGGGTGTGGCAAATAACTTATAACTTATTATGAAATGCTAACATTTATAAACAATGTACTTTAAAAATAAGTTAAAATAGATTCGGCCGGGCGCGGTGGCTCACGCTTGTAATCCCAGCACTTTGGGAGGCCGAGGCGGGCGGATCACGAGGTCAGGAGATCGAGACCACAGTGAAACCCCGTCTCTACTAAAAATACAAAAAAAAATTAGCCGGGCGTGTTGGCAGGCGCCTGTAGTCCCAGCTACTCGGAGAGGCTGAGGCAGGAGAATGGCGTGAACCCGGGAGGCGGAGCTTGCAGTGAGCCGAGATTGCGCCACTGTACTCCAGCCTGGGTGACAGAGCGAGACTCCGTCTCAAAAAAAAAAAAAAAAAAAAAAAAAAAAATAGATTCAACTTTAATTCTCTATTAATAACATTTTCACTCATAATCAAGTAATTTTTCTGATTTTTATTTCTAAAACTTTACCTTTTACTTGTGTTATTTAAAGAAAAATCCAAAAACCGAGATGAAAATAGAGTGAACAACGATATACCCACCACCTAGATTTTGTAGCTGTCAAAATTTTCCCATGTTTGCTTTATCTATTTTTATCTAAAGTATTTTAAAGTAAATCACAGATGTTATATATTCACCTCTACATTATTTAGCCTGCATATATCTGTAAAAAGATAGACATCACACCGTATGCAAACATTAATTTAAAATTGATCAAAGACCTAAATGCAAGAACTAAAACTATAAAACTCTTTTTCTTTTCTTTTCTTTTTTTTTTCTTTTCTTTTCTTTCCTTTTCTTTTTTTTTTTTTTTTTGCAGAGTCTCACTCTCTTGCCCAGGCTGGAGTGCAGTGGTGCAATCATGGCTCACTGCAGTCTCGACCTCCTGGGCTCAAGTGATCCTCCTGCCTCAGCCTCCCGAGTAGCTCGGACTACAGGTACACGCCACCATACCAAGCTAATTTTTGTATTTTTCGTAGAGACGGCATCTTTACAAAAAATACAAAAATGTTGCCCAGGCTGGTCTCGAACTCCTATGCTCAAGCAATCCACCCTCCTTGGCCTCCCAAAGTGCTGGGATTATAGGTGTGAGCCACTGCACCCAGCCTAAAACTATGGAATTCTTAAAAGAAAACATAGGTATAAATTTTCATGACTTTGGATTAGGCAAATATTTCTTTAATATGACATCAAAAGCACAAGCGCCACCAACAAAAATATATAAACTGGACATCAAAATGAAAAACTTACGCTTCAAAGGATACCATCAAGAAAGTGAAAGAAGGCCGGGCATGGCGGTTCATGCCTGCAATCCCAGCACTTTGGGAGGCTGAGGTGGGCGGATCACAAGATCAGGAGTTCGAGACCAGTCTGACCAACATGGTGAAACCCCGTCTCTACTGAAAATACAGAAGAAATCAGCCAGGCTTGGTAGCACGCACCTGTAATCCCAGCTACTCAGGTGGCTGAAGCAGGGGAATCGCTTGAACCCAGGAGGCAGAGGTTGCAATGAGCCGAGATTGCACCACTACATTCCAGCCTGGGCGACAGAGCGAGACTCCTTCTCAAAAAAAAAAAAAAAAAAGAAAGAAAGTGAAAGACAACCCAAAGAATGGGAGAAAATGTTTGCAAATCATGTATCTGATGAGGGTCTTGTATCTAGGATATGTAAAAAATGACCACAACTCAAAAAGACAACCGAATTTTAAAATGGGCAAAGGAGACTGCACATGAATGTTTATAGCAGCTTTATTCATAATTGTTAAAACTTCAAAGCAACCAAGATGTCCTTCAGTAGGTGAACGGATAAACTGTGATATATCCAGACAATGGAAAGCTATTCAGCACTATAAATAAATGAGCTATTTTGCCATAAAAAGACATGGAGGAAACCTAAATGCATATTACTAAGTGAAATAAACCAATCTGAAAAGGCTACAGACTGCAGTATTCCACCTGTATGACATTCTGGTAAAAGCAAAACTGCAGAGATGGTGAAAAGATCAGTGGTTGTCAGAGGCAAGAGGGGAAGGACGGATGAATTGGTGGCGCACAGAGAATTTTTAGGGCAGTGAAACTACTCTACGATACTACTATGGTGGATACATGTCATTATATATCTGTCAAAACCCATAGAATGTAAAACACCAAGAGTGGACCTTGATGTAAACTATGGACTTTGGGTGATAATGACGTGTCAATGTACGTACATTGATTTTAGTTAGTAGGAGAGGCTGTGCATGGGTGGGGGCCGAGAGTATATGGGAATTCTCTGTACTTTTCACTTAATTTACTGTGAACCTAAAACTGCTCTAAAGAATTTAATCTCTTAAAAAATGAAAAATATGTGGGCAAAAGATCTGGTAGACATTTCTCCAAAAAAGATATCCAGGCGCTGTGGCTCACGCCTGTAAATGCCAACACTTTGGGAGGCCGAGGCAAGTGGATCACTGGAGGTCAGGAGTTTGAGACAAGCCTGGCCAACATGGAGAAACCCCGTCTCTACTAAAAATACAAAAATTAGCTGGGCGTGGTGGCAGGCATCTGTAATCTCAGCTACTTCAGAGGCTGAGGCAGGAGAATTGCTTGAACCCGGGAGGCGGAGGTGGCAGTGAGCCAAGATCGTGCCACTGCACTCCAGCCTGGAAGATAGAGCGAGAGTCTGCCTCCAATAAAAGAAAAAAGAAGATAGTCATTGTAATTAGCCATCAGAGAAATGCCAGTGAAAACCACGAGGAGATGCCACTTCATATCCACTATGTTGGCTATAATAAAAAAGGCAGATAAAAATGACAAATGTTGGTGAAAATGTGGAGAAATTGGAATCCTCAGACACTGTTGGTGGGAATGCAAAATGGTGCAGCTGCTTTGGAAAAGTCTGGCAGTTCCTCAAATGGTCAGAGTGACCATGTGAGCCGGGAATTCCACTCTTAGGTATATAGTCAAGAGAGTTGAAAACAGGCATTCAAATGAATAGTTTACGTGAATGTTATCAGCAGCACTATTTGCAATAGCCGAAAGATGAAATCAACCCAGATGTCCATCAACTGATGAGTGGATAAACAAAATGTGGTCTCCTGTACAATGGAATATTATTTAGCTTTTAAAAAGAATGAAATTCTGATATGTGCTACAGAAACTTTGAAAACATCATGCTAAGTGAAGAATACAGACACAAAAGACCATATAGTGCATGATTCCATTTACATTAAATGTTCAGAATAGGAAAATCTATATACAGAAAGTAAATCAGGGGTTGCCTAGGGTTAGTTAGGGAGATGGGAAGATGGAGGGATGGCAGGGCTAAAAGCAAAAGGGTGTGGGATTTTTTGGGGGTGGTAATAAAAATGTTTTAAAATTGTTATGATGAATGCACAACTCTGTGAACATAATAAAAGCCATTGAATTTTACACTTTAAGTGGGTGAATTGTAATGGTATATAAATTGTATCTCAATAAAGCTCTTAAAAAGAGAGAGAAAGACATTTTTCTTTATGATTCCAAGACCATGATCACATCTAACATATTAACATGTCAGGTTATCTTGATGCAATATTGAGATAGATCACTGGTTTAAGGTGCTGACAGCCTTATAAGCCTGCATTTTAGCCTTGCAAAATGCAAACTTTCTAATTCTATTAATCTTTGCTGTGTACAATATTAGCCAGAATTCCCTTCGTCTTCTGGGCTACTTGATTACCCTAAAATAAGGTTTGTACTAGAGAAGCAAGAGAAAAGTTAAATTTTCTTCCCTTTCATTACCAGTTTCCAGAATCAGAAGTTTGGTTTTTGAATATTGTTTTCCATGGAAAGGAACCAAGTATTCTTGCGATTTGACCAATTCAAGGTCTGGGTCAGGAACGGACGAAGTGAACTAGAACATCTTGTCTCAGATATAGCAAAGATGATGGGGAATACGTCAGAAGGATAAAGGTCCCAGTTTAAAATGATTACTATTGCCAGATGCCGTAGCATATCTATAAACCTGGGGACTCGGAGGCTAACACAGGAGGATCATTTGAGCCCAGGAGTTTGAGGTCAGCCTGGACAACATAGTGAGACCCCCGTCTCTCAAAAGCAAAATTAATTAATTAATTAAAAAGTGGTTACTATTGATTAAAGGTAGGACAGTGTGAACATCAAAAATTAATGCAACTTTAGTTGCCTGAAATGTACCAAATATGTAAAAATCAGTGAGTCCATATTGATACTCAACAAAATGAAAACCTGAACAAAAACAAAACTCGCTTGAATTCAGTGAAGGTGAATATTAAACTAGCTTCTTTCTGTGAAAATTGGTGATTAAAGCTTTCTTCGGAGGCAAGGTGAAAATGGAATTACACTGATTTCTCTTGGTAATTCCATGTAATCTGATGCTGCCAAGGAGAACGTCCTTTTCCTGCAGGTTGTATCAGTCACTTCTGGAAATAAGATCAAAGATCTGGTGCCCTCAGTCAGCTTAAGATAGCTGGATACCGCATACATAATTCAAGCAGAGGAGGAGTTAAGGCCAGATAAGGAGCACAGGAATCCACAACCAGGATGCAGGTGAAGAGGAAGGAAGTTTTGTAATAGTGGAGATGGAAGATTCTTAAAGGGGGTAAAGGATTTGCATTGTGGGGGAGGAGGCGGATAATATTCTGATGAAAGAAATAACATGAAGTAATTGAAATTAGGCTGAGCTTAACTTTAGTGTGTCTAAATTAAGCAAGGGCCAATAAAAGTGAGTTGTCTCAAATCCTTTCTGGAATAAGGTAGCAATTAAGAGAAGAAATAACAATATTGTACATGTATATAGTACTTACTATGGCAGGCCTTTGCAGCAACCCTATGAGTTCGGTCTTATTACTCTCATCCCCATTTCACAGGTGGAGAAACTGAGAAACAGAGAAGTTAGATAAGGTCACACCGCTACATAGTGGAGCCAAGCAGCTGTTTACCACTACTCTCTCCTGCTCCCCACTTCACTCTTCCATGTAAGTGTGAGCAGCTGAAGAAGGCTTTCAATTAGAGATCAACGTAGTGTATAAAGAGTCCTTCTCCTTCCTTATGGTAATGTTTTCTGCTTCTAAATAATCCCGGTAACACAATATTGATAAGGATTATCCCACCTCGCCAAGAATTGTTGGGATGCCTCCAAGCATGACCCTGGGCTTTCTTGTTTTTATTCTTTCTACAAACTCTCCTTGACGTCATCCAGGCCCATGACTTAATCTTGATGAATTTCATGTTTGTATCTTCAGCTCAGACTTCACACTTGAGGTCCAACTTGAACATACAACTCTACAACAGGGGTTGGCAAGTTGTGGTCCACGGGCCAAATCCTGTCTATAACCCATTCTTGTAAATCAAGCTTTACATATTTACACATCCATTCATTTACATATTATCTGTGGCTGCTCTTGTGCGACTAGGACAGACTTGACGGGTTGTGGTAGAGACTCCATGGCCTTCAAAGCCTAAATATTGACTATTTGGACCTTTAGAGAAAACACTGGTCTTCTCCAATGGGAAGTCTTCATGCTCTTGGTCCAGCCTGCTCTTCCCTGAGTACGTGGCACCTCCAACCACCCAGTTAATCAGAGGCAAAATGTGTGAATCACCCTCGATTCTGTCTTTCCCGTCACCCTTCCATCCCAAGACTGTTGATTCTGTTTGCCAAATCTGCCCTTCTCTCCATCACCATGGCCACCAGGCAGCCACTGCGTCAGCTTCCTTGAACCCCCAAGGAGGGCTCTCTTAAGATCTTTGCCTCCCTCCAATCCCTTTCTACACCACAATCAGAATGATTTTTAAAATTTTTTATTATTTTATTTTATTTATTTATTTTCTTGGAGATGGAGTCTCACTCTGTCACCCAGGCTGGAGTGCAGTGGTGCGATCTCGGCTCACTGCAACCTCTGCCTCCTGGAATTAAGCCATTCTCCTGCCTCAGCCTCCCAAGTAGCTGGGATTACAGGCGCCTGCCACCATGCCCAGCTAATTTTTGTATTTTTAGTAGAGACGGGGTTTCACCCAAATCCTGACCTCAGGTGATCCACCTTTCAGCCTCCAAAGTCTGGTTACAGGATGAGCCATGGCGCCCAGTCTGATTTTTTTTTTTTTTTTTTTCAAAGCTAATGAATTACTCTTCTCCTTAAAACCTGTCAGTGGCTTCTCGTATACTCGGGAACTGGCCCTGCTTAACCCTACAAGTTCATATCACCTTCCCCCACTGACCTTCAGCTTCTCTCCTCTCCTTTCTAAGATGCACAGAACCTTTCTGGCCATGGAATTTGACATGACCTTGTTTTCAGAAAGTCAAAAGGTCCTCTATCACAGGTTGTTCTTTATTTTTTTTTTTTTTTTTTTGAGGGGTTCATCTGTCAACCAGGTGAGTGCTCAAGCTCTGCCTCCCGGGTTCACGCCATTCTCCTGCCTCAGCCTCCGGAGTAGCTGGGACTACAGGCGCCCGCCACCACGCCCGGCTAATTTTTTGTGTTTTTTAGTAGAGACAGGGTTTCACCATGTTAGCCAGGATGGTTTCGATCTCCTGACCTCGTGATCCACCCGCCTCTGCCTCCCAAAGTGCTGGGATTACAGGCGTGAGCCACTGCGCCCGGCCGGTTCATTTAATCTTTTAGTCTCAGTTTATAAAGGTCACTTCTTTAACCTCCCTCTAGACAACAATTCTCTGTCCTCCCCCAACCCCCAGCTCAGTTTTCTTGATCTCATTCCTCTGTCTGTTGATTGCCCTCATAGTATTTATCCTCATCTATAGTGATCAATTTGCTGCCTTTAATTGCATGTTGAATATCTTTGCCATTGGTGACTAGAACATAAATAACGTTAGGTCAGGGATCGGATCAGTCCTGGACACCACTTTATCCTCAGAGTCTAGCACAGGGCTAGCCAGAGAACAAATACATGCAGCTTTGTGGGTCAGCTATAGGGTCTTTGTTACAACTACACAAGTCTTCAGTGGTAGCACAAGTAAATGACTGGGTGTGGTGTGTTCCAATAAAACTTTGTTTATAGACATGAAATTTAAATTTCATTTAATCTTAATGTGCCATGAAATATTCTTTTGGTTTTTTCCCCAGCCATTAAAAAATGTAAAAACCATTATTAGCTTGAAAGCTGTATAGAAACAAAGCAGCTGGGATTTGGCCAGTAGGCCTTAAGTAGTTTGTCAGTCCCTCATCTAGCATATTGCTTGGCAGAGTCTCATAATTTTTTTAAATAAAGAAGGCATGCAAGCAAGAACTTCAAAATTAGAAATATTCTCCAACTGATTCTCCTTGTATTTGCAATCGACATGATCCATGCAGACAGCAACCAAGAGTTCATTAATATCTGGCATCTTCCTAAACACCCACTTTATGTTGTGCAGACAAAGCCACTCTCATAAGTAACCCAGATATGAAAAGGAATTAGTATTCAGTGACCCTCAGAAACTTTTTAGAGTGATAAGGAATAACTCTAACAAAGCATGCCTTTCTGTTCATTGTATAATAAGGTACACACACACACACACACACACACACACACACACACACACAGAGCTAACTTTTGCAATTCTACCATTGTTTTTTTTTTGTTCTCTGGATTCTGAATTATCTTAATCTTTTCCTTCTCTTCCCTGAGAATACTGAGGCACTTTTCCTTGGAGAAACTGGTAGTAAACCAGAGAACAGCGTTTGCATGTATGTGTTCTTAGTTTTCTTATTCTTGACTTAGATCTTTACCACCATTTTCTGTTCCCACCAACATCAGGTCTTTAGGGCCGTGATGGTAACACTATTTCTCTTTATTCTCCCACGTTCAGTATCTTTTGCTCCCCAGGGATCAGAGGTGTCAGCTAAAAAAATACAAATTGCTGATTCTACCTAATTAATTTAGCCAAAGTAGTAGAGATGCTGAAATCAATATTTTCTTAGTGTTTATTTTAAAAAACTGTTTATTTCAAAAGCTAGTGTTTATTTATTTTTTTTTTGAAAGAGAAAATGAGGCCGGGCGCGGTGGCTCACGCTTGTAATCCCAGCACTTTGGGAGGCCGAGGCGGGCGGATCACGAGGTCAGGAGATCGAGACCACGGTGAAACCCCGTCTCTACTAAAAATACAAAAAAAAAATTAGCCGGGCGTGGTGGCGGGCGCCTGTAGTCCCAGCTACTCTGAGAGGCTGAGGCAGAAGAATGGCGTGAACCCGGGAGGTGGAGCTTGCAGTGAGCCGAGATCACGCCACTGCACTCCAGCCTGGGCGACAGAGTGAGACTCCGTCTCAAAAAAAAAAAAAAAAAAAAAGAGAACATGAATAATTTTTGAAAACATATTTTTCTTTGAAAACGGACCTCTAAAGGAGGTGAAAGAGTTTGGCACGTACTTTCTGACAGCTTATCATATATAAGAATCTGATTGATGACCATAGATTTTTAACCAAAAAAAGTTCTTTTCCATGAATGCCAAATTACCATAACAACTATCTACATATCAATTCTCAAAAGCATGACGTAATTTTCTCGATCTTTTAAAAGAAGAATTATGTGACCTTATTCAGGCTTGAAAAAGCCTCAGCTCAAGTGTCTTTGGGGAAAAAGCCACACTTAGTAAATGATTAACTTCCTTGGCGTTCCTTCAAGGTCACTCCGTCATAGATAAGAGGACTGCGCCAGCCACCATCAGGAATTTAAGTTCAAGCACACTTCTCTCTACTATTTAGACCCTCAATTCCAGATACCTTAAAGGAAGCCAATAAGATACATTTAATAAATATCCATATTGTGTGAAATACAAATAAATATAGATTGTATCAGTTTAAGATAGAAAAAGGTTGCTTGTTTAATCAATAATTGATGGGATCCCAAGAAGAGAACATGAGTCCCTACTGTGTGCCAAGCTCCTTCTCATAGATTCACCTTTCATTCTCACAATAACCCTGTCGGATTGTGTTCCACTAGTACAGATAAGGCAACTGAGGCTCCTGAACAGTAATGCATCCAAGGTTACCTAGCAAGTAAGTGGTGGGCAAGGATCCAAACTCTGTTTTGTGTTTATAAGTTTGATTTTTCATATTGAAACGCAGAAGATAATTGCTCACTCTTCTCTATTGGATAGGGCGAACTGTCCCTATGGAACCAGTGGGTTTCTAGACATCTGATGATAGACCACAGGTGACAACAAATATATTTACAACTGGAATGGGAGTAAACTTAACAGAAAAATCAGTACACATATAAAATTATAAACGTCCTCCCTCTTATTCTCTAAACTGAGCTATGCCAATTCAAAACTGCTTACCAAGTAGTCTAAGTTGCAACATATTGCTCATCGAATATTCTAATAATTTCTAAATCATTTCTTGATTTTTAGAAATTGTTGCTGCTCTGTTTTGTTTGACACAGCTATGACCAGATGAATGATGCCTCTGTCTGAGCCATGATTTGATGCAAGTTGCCAAATCCAACTCATCCAATGATGTCCCTCTTAAATGGAGTATCATTAGGGCCCCAATGCCAGCTCTTGGATTTCTTGCTGCTCAGGGGCCACCAGGATGAGTAGCCAGGTCTCAGCTGGCTGAGCCTTTGGATATGAGAGCTTTCTACATGGCATGGACTCCAGAACTATGGCTCTGCAAACCACAGGGCCCCCAATGTCCCCTGATCCAGTCTGCTCTGTTCCCCCCTTCCCAATACCAGCGCTAGGCTCCCTACGTTGGCACCACCCCCATGTCCCATGGCCCGCCTTTGAAGCAGTCAGAGGTGACTTCTTATCTAATCAGCAGAGAATATATGTTAAGAGTAACAATACTATTTTCAGTGCTGAATTTACTTTCAGCTTCTGATGAACCAATAGCAAATTAATAAAAAACATTTTCCTGCCACTTTTCCTAGCTGGTATGTTAATGTATATAATATTCTTATAATTTTCTGAGTCACACAGCTACCAGAAGACCATACATCATCATTGGTCATCATGACATTCAATGACATGGCAATTACCTTAAACTAACAAGTTCATATTATAATGCAAATTATAAGTTATTTTTACCACTAATAACAATTGCTATTTTACTATTTACTGATTCATATAGAAGTATATACATTTCAGGTTGAAACTTATTAAATCACTGATGTTCAACCATTTTTAACCTACAAAAACAGTAGTTTCATATGGTTCCACCAGATAGTTCTAACAACTTGGGTGGCAATACTGGGTTATACCTGTGGAATATACTCTCTGATTTAGATAATTATACTTTTCTCTCGGCCAGTGATTCCCAGCCAAGGGGCAATTTTGCCTGCCAAGGGACATGTGACAATGTCTGGAGACATTTCTGTTTGTCACAGCTTGGGAATGCTATTGGCATCTAGTGGGAAGAGGCCAGGGTGCTGCTAAGACATCCTACAATGGATAGAAAAGCTCTCACAACAAAGGATGATTCAGCCCCAAATGCCAATAGCACCAAGGTTGAGAAGCCCTGCTATAGGCAAATTGTACAGACTAAATGGCCACATGTGTATATGTGTCATTGTGGTTTAGAGTTCTCTACTTTTCATTTTCATCTAGGCCTTTATTTGTGCTTAACTTTTGCTTGTAAATACCTTGTATTTTGTTAACTGTGATCCTTAGCAGAGGGGAGGCTAATTAAAATTAGCAGCTGGGAAAATAGTAAACCATAGATGAGTAAAGAAGCCTTATTGTGACTGATTTTACAACAATATTTAAGTAAAGAGAAAATAAATGAGCAATGCCATTGTCTACTCTCTCTACATGAAATTCAGGTCTGTAATAGTTTGCTCTCCTTTTCTTTCAGGTTTTCACCTAAATCCTCCCCTCCCAGACTCTCTGACCTGCTCACGTTGGTTTACCAATTGCCTTAACGTATCTTACTCTTTCTGGCATTTTAACTCCCTGCTGTCCTGTCCCCAATTCCATGCCAGAACCTATTTGTGCATTCTTCCTTAGTTACTATAAACTTACTATGGTGATGTTCACAGAGAACTTGCTTAATGTGTGTTTTATAATTTAATTGATGGGCCATATTTCACACATATTATTCCATATAGTTTATTTTAACTAAACTTTTTATTTTGGAATCCTTTTAGATCTACAGAAAGGTTGCATAGATGGTGTAGTTTCCATATATCTTTCACTCAGTCTCTCCCAATGTTAACCTCTTACACAACCACAGCACATTTGTTGAAAGTATGAAACGAACATTGGTTCAGTACTATTAGCGGAACTCTTGACTTTATTTAGATTTCACTACTTTGCCACTATGGTCTTTTTTTCTGTTCCAGGATCCAATCCAGGATCCTACATTGCATGTAGTATAGAGGTTTATTTCTTTGATATTTCCTTTAAAGAAGAGTGTTTGAAAGAATGACATTGGTCTCAATTTATATTTTGGGGAGAAATGCAACCCCGAAGAAAACATCACTCTATGCCACAATTAGGAAACCAATGTCTTGCAGTTCTGTTCTCTTTGGTCTGACTAGCAATTTTGTGTTGTTGTCTTCAGTCTGAACCAGTCCTTAACTTACATTTACTTATTTATTTATTGTAGATGGAGTCTCACTGTGTTGCCCAGGCTGGAGTGCAATGGCGTAATCTCGGCTCACTGCAACCTCCACTTCCCAGGTTCAAGCAATTCTCCTGCCTCAGCCTCCCGAGTAGCTAGGATTATAGTCACGCACCACCACACCCGGCTATTTTTTTTTTTTTTTTTTTTGGTATTTTTGGTAGAGACAGGATTTCACCACGTTGGCCAGGCTGGTTTCAAACTCTTGACCTCAAGTGATCCGCCCATCTCGGCCTCCCAAAGTGCAGGGATTACAGGCATGAGCCCCTGTGCCTGGCCGGGTTCTTAACTTTTAAAATATAGAAAACTCCGTATAAACACCAAATCTTTGACATCTCTTGAAAAACCAGAAGATCTGGCAACATAGGTCCTGCCTGCACATCTAGCCATAGTTGTCTGCCCCTGGGTAGAGGCTGCCCCCTTTTTCTGGGGCAACATTCTCCTCTCTGCCATCTGCTCCAGTGGTCTCTATTTTCTGCCATGGAAGCCAAATGTCGATTGTCCTATCCTCTCGACTGTGCTTGTGTTTGCTCTTAGGCCATGCCCTAAGCACACCTTTCCATTTGTTCTGTTGGCTCTTGTAGGTGTCTGATTTTGCTTGTATGCCTCTCAGCCTTAGGACTCATTTAAATTAGAGGGCAAATAGCTGCCTGTCTCCAATTAACCTGGGCCTGCAATGCAGCTCAGGACGTGCATGGGACTGGAGAAATTTAATTATCCTCCTGGAGAGGGAGTGTGCTTTTACTGTTGAAGAGAAAAAAACCAAAGAGCATATCGAGTAGGTCTGTATAAATGTTGCCTTAAGATGGAGGGTGTTCTGAAGCTCTTGATCCTGAACTAGGCTCAACAGAGCTTGGCCGGCAGCGTTGAGGTCGGGGATAGAGACCCACGTAGTCAAAGGACTTGCACTCTTCCACATGGCAAAGAATCTGCTTCCTGCCTTGTATTTTAGAGAATTAAAGAAAATTCCAATTTTAAAATGAATAATGCAGCCCTAAGAAAACAAGTAACAGTGGAATTGTCTAAATCTAGATTTATGTTTCAGATGCCGTTGGTTGGAAATTTTCTTTTTCATATAAATTGTAACCATATGTAGCTTGAGATTTGCTGGTTTAGCTTAACCTCCCAAATAATGCTTATTTTAGAAATAAGTTTATATTTTCATTTTCTTCTGGAGAAAGGCTTTTATTGTATCATCATTGTTTTGGTATTATTCTAATTTTTATTGTGCATTTAAAAAAAAAACCATCTTATTTTATTTTTAGTTTTTGAGACAGGGTCTCACTCTGTCACCCAGGCTGGAGTGTGGTGGCACGATCTCAGCTCACTGCAGCCTCTGTCTCCCAGGTTCAAGTGATTCTCCAGCCTTAGCCTCCCGAGTAGCTGGAACCACAGGCACACGTCACCACACCTGGCTAATTTTAGTATTTTTTTGTAGAGATGGGATTTTACCATGTTGCCCAGGCTGGTCTCAAACTCATGAGCTCAAAGCCATTCACCCACCTTGGCCTTCCGAAGTGCTGGGATTACAGGTGTGAGCCACTGCGTCCAACCTATTGTGCATTTTTCCTATATTTTGGAAAAATTAAAGTATGGGAAGTATATCGGTCTCATGGCAAAGCATCTAGAATGGAAAGAACTAGAACTTACTATTTTAACCTTTTGAAATAGAGCAAATTCCAGAGAACTTGTCTTTCTAAAAGTGAAGGAAATTTAAGAGTATATTTCTTCTTGATCAGTTTATCGAGTGTGTGCTAAGACTCTGTATTGGTAATTTTTATTTTTGGAAAAAAAACTTCCAAAACAATTTTGTAGTTTTGAATGAGAGATGACTGTATGCAAATCAAATGTTCAACTGTTAATAAATTAGTGTTTGAGGGCAATTACATTTCAAAGATATAAAAATAAAAAAAAATTGGGAAAACGTTTGAAGAGAGAAATAAGGTGTTTTCTACAAGATTTTCTTTCCGTAACCCCAAACCTTTTAATAAGAGAGAACAATTTGAATTGTGCCTATTATTTAGAAAGATGAATGATAAAATAGCCAGTCATGTATATGTATATATATATTATTTTATTTTATTTTAGGTTCTGAGATACATGTGCAGAATGTGCAGGTTTGTTACATAGGTAAACGTGTGCCATGGTGGTTTGCTGCACCTATCAACGCGTTACCTAGGTATTAAGCCCTGCATGCATTATCTATTGATCCTGATGCTCTCCCTCCCACTGGCCAGTCATATATTATTATCCAGCTTTCTTCTGGGAAAAAAAATTATAAAACTATACTTATCATATTCGGCTCTAATATGTTTTGCACCCATACTGTTCATTCCCCAAGCACTGTGCTAAGTATTCACATTCATTAATTCAATTAATCCTTACAAAAGCTGAAAAGGTATGAATTACTATCCCCATGTTACAGATGAATAAACTGAAGGGCAGAGAGAATAAACAAGTTGATTGATAGCTGCTAAGTGGCAGAGCTGGGATTTGAACTTAGGTGTGTATGATCTTTCAAGCCTGTCAACTGAACTACTCCACACACTGCCCCTGCTAATTGCTATGACATTATGTCCTGTGATTCCTATGTGATAAGAAATAGGAGAGCAAAACTATCTCTCTGGCTTCAGCCACCCCTGCTGTTGCCGTGAGCAGGAAGCAGGGTTCAGGGGTTTCCCGGCCTCTAGTTTCTGTAGCACCCATGTCCTGACCAGATCTCAAAGGCTTGGAGTTGCAACTACATATTTTCCAATTTGTGTGTTTTTTATTTCCCTTCCTAAAGGGATTTGGGCCAGTTTGAAGATAAAAAACACAGAAACAATCAAAGTGGACATACTAACACAAGATTAAAAAGACCAAGTGGATTTAAAAGAATTACATTAGAAAGCCAAGTTAGGGCCAGGCATGGTGGCTCACGCCTGTAATGGCAGCACTTCAGGAGGCTGAGGCGGGTGGATCACTTGAGGTCAGGAGTTTGCCATCAGCCTGACTAACATGGTGAAACTCCATCTCTACTAAAAATACAAAATTAGCCGGGCATGGCGGCACACACCTGTAATCCCAGCTACTAGGGAGGCTGAGGCAGGAGAATCGCTTGAACCCAGGAGGCGGAGGTTGCAGTGAGTAGAGATCACGCCATTGCACTCCAGCCTGGGTAACAAGAGCGAAACTCCATCTCAAAAAAGAAACAAAGGCAAGTTAGAAGTGAAACCCCAAAGAGTGCTGGTATTCTAGGCAGCCAAGAGAAGCAGAGAAGGAAGAAGTAGTCTATGTGATCCCTGGTGGTGGTGCTGTGGGGGGATACAGGAAGACTAGGGATTTTAAAAAAATTTAATTATTATTATTATTATTTGGTATTTGTTAGCAGAGACAGGGTTTCACCATGTTGGTCAGGTTGGTTTTGAACCGCCGGTCTCAGCCTCCCAAAGTGCTGGGTTTACAGGTATGAGCCACTGTACCTGGCCAGACTTGGGATTTTGAAAGATGGCTTTTAGCATTTGCTGAAGAGCTAGTTGCAGTAAGAAATGTAAGGACCACCGGCCATGATGAGTTTAGCATCTCTCTTCCTTACATATCCATTTTTATGAGTTCCCTCTTCTAAATGAGGGCAAGCAATCCAATTGGACCAAGACCTCCTTCCCTCCCAAGGAGCTGCGTGTGATCCCCAGCTGAGGAGAGGCTTGCACTCACAGGTAAGTACACTTCGAAGACGATTTGAAACACAATACTGATCATATATTTCAGAAGAGGTCAAACATGAATTTGAATATAAGCAGAATCAGCATTTGCTCAGAAGAATAAAGGAAATATGATATTGAAGTTTCATAAAGGGTCACGGAGTAAACACAAACATTACGTTCTTTCTGTTAGCTGAGTTTTTCAAGTTTGGGTACAAGACATGAAGTTCTCTTGAGTATGGATGAGCTGAAACAAATCTTTTTTAAAAATGTTCTCAGAGAAAATATTTTTAAAAACAAAAGAAAGATATGCATTTTATATGACTGGAAAAATGACCTAGAACCAGCACGAAGCCATCCCAGGAGAAACAGCACTGGCTTTGAAGTGATAACCATTAGGTTTGGCTGTGGGGTGTTTCACGACAGAGCTAGTGGGTCACCAGCACTCATGTTAAAAACACAAGTGAAGGCAGGCATCTCTATTTCTTCTGCAACACCTAGCACTAGAGCAGTCCCACCTTGTTGCATAAATGAAGGGCTATGATTCATATTACTGTCCATATGGTGTGTGCCTCCTGAAGTTGTACAGTGCACAACCTGTGTACCCATACACAGCAGCCCTGAGAGAGGGGGATCTCTTTGGGTTTTGAAAAGTTTCTCTTTCTGTTTTTTTGTCTGCTGGATGGGGAAGTATAAAAATGTAAAACCAATGGCTTGGATAAGTATTTCAGTGTGGTTAGCTTCGACCCAAAAACGATTGCTAAAGAAGATGAATATAGAATTGAATTTTTAAATGGAATAATGTAAAATATAGAAAATGGGTTGGTTATCTTCAGAAATTCTGTGGTGATTCTTTTCTTAGAGAAAGGAAGCCTTGCTGGAGGCAGTGGCTCACGCCTGTAATCCCCACACTTTGGGAGGCCAAGGCAAGTGGATCGCTTGAGCCGAGGAGCTCGAGACCAGCCTGGGTAACATGGGACCTACAAAAATGGTAGAGGTGGGGTCTCTACAAAAAATCAATAAATGAAGCGGGAGGATCTCTTGAGCTCAGGGACAGAGGCCACAATGAGCCGTAATTGCGCCACTGCCACTTTCACCTGGGTGACAGAGTGAGACCTTGCCTCAAAAAGAAAAAAAAAAGGCTTCCACGAAGTAAATAATCGTTTTATATAGAAATACATTAGAAAAATTCGGATTTGTCTACATTCAATTTGCATGAAGGGCATTGCAGTGCATGGATCCCAGCTCCGTGAATGGAAAGCACACGCCGGAGGGCGCTGCTGTTGCCACTGCATACCCAAGAGCCCACTCGGACCCTCCAGCAGAGGGCGCAGTGCCGCCTCTGCTGTGCACCGCTGTGCCGCTTTAAGGAAATGAGAAGCCTCTGTCTCTGCCTTTAGAAAGCAGAGGTAATTAATCAGTGGGGGCACCTGTGTGGGGAATGGGGCTTTAGTCCCCCATACTCCTGGTCAGCTTCCCCACCCCAGCCACCTCAAGCAACCATATAATATAGGGAGAGGGCAGGCTTGCTGTGCCAATGTAGCTCCCAGGTGACTTCCCAAGCTTTCTGGAAATTTAGGAACCAACAGGGAAATGATTTTATTTATCGCACAGGGATTATTCTTACTTATAATCCTAATGCACAAGGATTAGATGAGTTAATCTAGTCCAAAATGCTCTTATAAACTGCTCATGTAAGATACCATTGCACGGATGTAAATGCTAGATACTCATAATCCCGTGATCCCCATACATGACTGTGTATTTGAATCTGGGAGCTTCAAAAATACTGATGCCTGGGCCACTCCCAGAGATTGTGATTTAACTGGCATGCAATGTGATCTGGGCTTCGGAATCTAAATGATCTCCAGGTGATTATAAATATGCAGACAAATTTGGGAAACTCTGCTGTAGTCCGTTTCTCCCCTTCTCTCAAGGTAAGCCTGTTGTTGGCCCCTTCTGTCTGGGTAATGATAATGATGATGACCACGATGATGAAAACCATGAGTGTACATAGAATAATTCACCATATTTGGCCCTTCTGAGATTTCTCTTTGGAGAGATCCCTACTGGATTATAACACACTGACAATAGAGCTTAGCCATAAATATCGCAGGATGTCTGCTTTCTTTCATTTCCTTGTATGTCATATACCATATCTTGAAACTGTTGGTTGAACTACATTTCACTTTTGCATTAAATATTTCTGAATATCTGCTCTACATTAGGCATTGTTAAAAAACATTTCAAGGATCCGATATTTGAGTCCTGGGCAAATATTGGCGTGTTCAGAGAAGATGTGTTATTAATTTGGCCACTAGATGGCAGGACTTTGTAAATCATAATGAATATAAACCAAAGCCCGTAATAAAATTCTTAATATAAAAACAAATAAATGGCTCCTAGGTGAAGATGGAGCAGGCTTAGGTAGTATTCTAAGGGAAATGCAGTTTATCTTTGATGTCCTCGAGAGTCCCCTTTCTCCCGTCTGTCTGGGTAGCTCCACGGCTATCAGGACCACCTGCCCCCACATTGGTGCGTGTGCTCTCTGCTTCACTCCTGAGCTCTCGGTCTCTCCTGGTGATCAGGAAGGGCTGGAGAGCAAACCAAATGGCAGACCACATGGATTATGCTAATTCCAGGCCAAATGATGCAAGACTGGGGAAAGTGAATTTTTACTTTTCCCCATCCATAGTTTCTTGCAGGCAACAGTGCAAATAGAAGAACCAGGAAGGAAAGGTGGGTATGCTGCTGCAGGATTTATAACTCATGCTGACCCCATGAGAGGAGGAAGCCACAGGCCTGTGGGACCCTAGACGATCAGGTGCACTGGCTTGGGTGTACAAGCTGCATCAGCTGGGATTCAGGTTGTCTTCAGATTTAAACTATTACAGGTATGTAAGATAAAGGTATTTAGATTCATCCCAGGCTATTACCTGTCAGTGCTTGCAGGTGACTATGTATTTTTCTGCAACTATTTGTTAAAAAATGTTTAGCTTCAGGTCAGGTAAGCCCTCTTCCTAAGCCTGAGTCCTTGGGGACACTACGCCCAGTTTATGCCACAACTAAAATGCCCGCACCCTAATTTTCAGCCCACTAAGTTATAGATCAAAACTGCTCTTCCATAGTAATGACTGAAAGTGTTTTTGATAAAGTTAGGTGGACAAAAGACCTCTGTAGGACACCTGTCTGTCTCATTCCCACTTTCCAACGGAGAAAAGATCTCAGCGATAACAATGGAATGTTGCTTTGCAAGCATTTTTGGCTATAAACCTCAGTCTTTAGCAATAAAGATGGTGAAGACCACGAACATTCATTTACCCCTTCCCCAGGCCCATGGCCACACACGTGAAAATGTGTTTGGAAGCTGAAGAAAACATATTGAGCTTGTTAATTGAAGACGTACAGAAAATGTTGTTTTAAAATAGTTCATCAAGCCAGGCATGGTGGCACGTGCCTGTAATCCCAGCTACATGGGAGGCTGAGGCAGGAGGATCACTTGAGCCCAGGAGTTCAAATCTAGCCTGGCCAATATAGTGAGACTTCCATTTCTAAAAAATAAAGATAAACAAATACAAAGTTCATTATATATTTCCTGATTTTTCAAATCCCTGTAAATTTCCCAGTTGCCTTCACAGTTAGGTGCCAGCATGTGGCTGAGTTCTAGCCAGTACAATGTGAACAGATGTGGCATTAAACCTCACATACTCCTCCATGACTTTCCCCTCTTCCTGCTGACTGGAATGATAATGACTAGAGTGTTCTGGGAAGCCAAATTTTGAAGATGGCAGAGCTACCATCAGCCTGGGCCTTTGAATGACCATGTGAAACAGAGCCCTTCTCTTCCCTAACCCCTACTTTATAAACCAACTCCCTTCCCCAACTCCTATCCCTTCAAAGTGTTATGTGAATGAGAAACTTCTCTGTGTGCGAGCCATTACATTTTTGGTTCTACTCGTCACAGCGCTTTAGGTTGTAACAAAGGACGTGCATGGTTCACATTGGAACTCTCCATCTTAGGCACCTTAAACCCTGCTTTAGGAAGATGATAGGCCCCCCAAGCGGCAAATACATACTTGGTTTGATGAAATAACTGACAACAAGCTAGCGTAACACTTTACGATTGAAAGCTATTGAAAATCACATTTAAGGCCACGTTGATTGTGTACTCCAGTGTTCTTGAAAAGTTTAGGAATTTCAGCTGCATGCAGGCTTTATGGTTCACAGATTTCATTGTAGGATGCTGAGTTAGAACTCTCGGTGAACTCTAGTCACATGCCAGTTTTAAGTCATGAATACCTTACTTTACTAAACTAAGTAATGTTTTGTAACTTGCCTAGATGGAAAGCCATTTAAATACAATGATAGATTAGTAAGAGATAACCGTGTGGCAATGGGGGAAATCAGTGACCTGGGTCATACTCCTAGATTTCCCACTACCTTCGGGCCACGGACAAGCTATTAGATTGGTGTAAAAGTCACAGTGGTTTTTGCCATTACTTTCAATTCATACTTCACCTCCCTGAACCTGAGTCTTCTCTCCTTAAACAATGCAGTTGGAGGTGATTTCTTCCAGCTCTAACATTTTACCATTCTATAGTCATTATTTTTTTCTTTTTTGCTCTTTTAGAATTTAGTTTTTATTTCTATCAGTTAAACACTGATGGTTTAAAACAGGGATTTGCAAACCTTTTCTGTAAAAGACCAGATAGTAAATATTGTAGGCTTTGTGGGTCACACAGACTATGTGGCAGCTACTTAAGTCTGCCATTCTCTTGGGAAAGCAGTCACAGACAACACCTAAATAAATGGATGTGGCTGTGTTCCAATGAAAGTTTATTTGCAAAGATAGGCAGCTGGCTCCCTGGCCATAATTTGCTGACCCCTGTTATACAGGGCCAGATGTCTTCCTGTTAGGACCTACTGCAGCCATTAGCAATAATTTCCTGCACTGCACCTCCCCAACCCCACCCCCTGTGGCTCCAGTTTTTCTTCCCTGGATATAACCATTTTTTTTCTAATTAACCTCCATATCCCTCAATAACATGTATACAGAACAGTTTCTGCCCAGAAAGCTTGCTCAGGTTTAACAAGCCCTCCAAATGACTCACATTAAAGTTTGAAAGACATGCTCCAGATAATTTTTTCACATTATTGTGTGTATATATATATATATGTATTTAAGTTTGCTTTTTCTTAAGCCCAGTACTTCTGTTACTAGCCCTACCTTTATCACCGTTCCAAAGTTTCTCCGGCACCATATCTTCCTCTTTCTTTTAGACTCCTTCATTTGGAGGCGGGGGTTGGGGGGAAGCCTGTCATCCAGTAGCTTCCTGAGGAATGGTAGCTGGGAAATACATTTTTGAGGTTCTGCAAGTCTGAAAATGTCTTAAGCATACTTTCACACGCAACTCAAAACTTGGCTGATGGTAGAGTTCTTGATTGCGGACAGTTTTCCTTCACAGTGTTAAAGGCTTTATTCTATATACTTGTAGTTTCCATTGTTTCTGTTGAGAGATTCAAAGCATTTCAAATCCTGTAATGAGATTGTTTCTTCCTCAGTTTTCCTCTCCAGAAGCTTCTCTTTGACCCTAGCATGTGTCTCAGTGTGGTTCTATTTTCATCCATCGTATTAGTCACTCAGGGGACCCTTCCAATTATGCCTTCAGTTCTGGGGTAGTTTCTTGATTTACTTCTGCGACAATTTCCTTCCCTGCATTTTTTCCTGTCTTCTTTTTCTGGGACTTTTCCCACTTAGTCATTGGCCCGCCCGCCGGGAGTGATACTTTTTTTTCTATTTTTCATTTCTTTATGTTTTTGCTCTAGTCTCTGAGAGACTTCCTTTTTTGTTCTACTGAGTTTTTCATTTCTGTGTTCATTAATGCGAAACCGTATGAAATTGCCAATATTTGATGATTTTTAATCTTACAAAATGGCAATCTCTTAATTTCCAAAAGCATGCTCTTATTTCCTGGTTTTTCTTTTACAATATTTTGATAGCATCCAGTTCTCATTTCATGGATGTAATATCTTCTCTTATTTCTCTGAGAATATATTAATGGTAGACTTTTTTAATGGTTTCATCTTCCTATGTAGCCTTTTTTCCCAGTTGCTTTTTTCTGTCTAATTGTTTTGTTCTGTGCCTTTCACGTTATAAATTTTTCTCAGATGATGATAATATAAAATCGTAAAAGCAAACGTTTCAATAGCACTTACTATCTGGCAGAAACGCTTTTAAATGCTTCATGCATGTGAACTCATTTCATCTTAGCAACAATCCCAAGTGGGCTTTCAGAGATGAGAAAACTGAGGCTCAGATGTTGAAGCTGTCTGCCAATATTTTAAGATGTGGCACCAAAGAGGACCGAAAGCTCTGTGCCAGTGAATGGGGCTTGTCAACTGTGGGTTTCACTGAGAGTGATGGAGCCCCTTGTGGTGGACAGAATAATGGCTCCAAAAGTGTCCACACCCTACTCTCTGGAACTGGTGAATATCTTACCTTACATGGCAAAAGGGGACTTTGCACATGTGATGAAGTTAAGGACTTTGAGATAGGGAGCGTAGCCTGGATTATCCAGGTGGGCCTTAAGTAATCACAAGGGTCCTTATAAATGAAAGAGATGGGCAGAAGAGTCCGAATCAGAGAAGGAGATGTGAGGATGGAAGCAGAGGTTAGAATGGGCCAAGGAATGCAGGCCACTTCTGGAAACCAGAAAAGGCGAGAAAATGTGCCACAATAAACATACGTGTGCATGTGTCTTTATAGTAGAATGATTTATAATCCTTTGGGTATATACCCAGTAATGGGATGGCTGGATCAAATGGTATTTCTAGTTCTAGATCCTTGAGGAATCGCCACACTGTCTTCCATAATGGCTGAACTAATTTACACTCCCACCAACAGTGTAAAAGTGTTCCTATTTCTCCACATCCTCTCCAGCACCTGTTGTTTCCTGACTTTTTAATGATCACCATTCTATCTGGCGTGAGATGGTATCTCATTGTGGATTTGATTTGCATTTCTCTAATGACCAGTGATGATGAACTTTTTTTCATATGTTTGTTGGCCACATAAATGTCTTCTTTTGAGAAGTGTCTATTCATATCCTGTGCCCACTTTTTGATGGGGTGTTTGTTTTTGTCTTGTAAATTTGTTTAAGTTCTTTGTAGATTCTGGATATTAGCCCTTTGTCAGATGGATAGATTGCAAAAATTTTCTCCCATTCTGTAGGTTGCCTGTTCACTCTGATGATAGTTTCTTTTGCTGTGCAGAAGCTCTTTAATTTAATCAGATCCCACTTGTCAAATTTGGCTTTTGTTGCCATTGCTTTTGGTGTTTGAGTCATGAAGTCTTTGCCCATGCCTGTGTCTTGAATGGTATTGCCTAGGTTTTCTTCTAGGGCTTTTATGGTTTTAGGTCTTACGTTTAAGTCTTTAATCCATCTTGAGTTCATTTTTGTATAAGGTGGAAGGGATCCAGTTTGAGCTTTCTGCATATGGCTAGCCAGTTTTCCCAACGCCATTTATTAAATAGGGAATCCTTTCCCTATTGCTTGTTTTCATCAGGTTTGTCAAAGATCAGATGTTTTTAGATGTGTGGCGTTATTTCTGAGGCCTCTCTTCTGTTCCATTGGTCTATGTATCTGTTTTGGTAACAGTACCATGCTGTCTTGGTTACTGTAGCCTTGTAGTATAGTTTGAAGTCAGGTAGTGTGATGCCTCCAGCTTTGTTCTTTTGGCTTAGGATTGTCTTGGCTATGCAGGCTCTTTTTTGGTTCCATATGAAATTTAAAGTAGTTTTTTCCAATTCTGAGAAGAAAGTCAGTGGTAGCTTGATGGGGATAGCATTGAATATATAAATTACTTTGGGCAGTATGGCCATTTTCAAGATATTGATTCTTCCCACCCATGAGCATGGAATGTTTTTCCATTTGTTTGTGTCTTCTCTTATTTCCTTGAGCAGTGGTTTGTAGTTCTCCTTGAAGAAGTCCTTCACATTCCTCGTAAGTTGTACTCCTAGGTATTTTATTCTCTTTGTAGCAATTGTGAATGGGAGTTCATTCATGATTTGGCTCTCTATCTGTTATTGGTGTATAAGAATGCTTGTGATTTTTGCACATTGATTTTGTATCTGAGACTTTGCTGAAGTTGCTTATCAGCTTAAGGAGATTGTGGGCTGAAACAATGGGGTTTTCTAAATATACAATTATGTCATCTGCAAACAGAGACAATTTGACTTCTTCTTTTCCTATTTGAATACGCTCTATTTCTTTTTCTTGCCTGATTGCCCTGGCCAGAACTTCCAATATTATGTTGAATAGGAGTGGTGAGAGATGGCATCCTTGTCTTGTGCCAGTTTTCAAAGGGAATGCTTCCAGCTTTTGCCCATTCAGTATGATATTGGCTGTGGGTTTGTCATAAATGGCTCTTATTATTTTGAGATACGTTCCATCAGTGCCTGGTTTATTGAGAGTTTTTAGCACGAATGGCTGTTGAATTTTGTCAAAGGGCTTTTCTGCATCTATTGAGATAATCATGTGTTTTTTGTCACTGGTTCTGTTTATGTGATGGATTATGTTTATTGATTTGCGTATGTTGAACCAGCCTTGCATCCCAGAAATGAAGCAAATTTGATCGTGGTGGATAAACTTTTTGATGTGCTGCTGGATTCGGTTTGCCAGTATTTTATTGAGGATTTTCGCATTGATGTTCATCAGGGATATTGGCCTGAAATTTTTGTTTTGTTTTTTTAGAGACAGGGTCTCACTTGGTCACGTAGGCTGGAGTGCGGTGCTGCTATCATAGCTCACTACAGCCTTGAACTCCTGGGCTCAAGTCATCCTCCCACATCAAGTCTCTTGAGTAGCTGGTCTACAGGCATGCATCGCCATGCCTGGCTAATTTTTTTCTTTTTTGTTTTGTAGAGATGGACTCTCACTATGTTGCCCAGACTGGTCTCAAACTCCTGACCTCAAGTAATCTTCCCGTCTTGGCCTCCAAAGTGTTGGGATTACAGGCATGAACCACTGCGCCTGGCCGACATCTTGATTTTATTCCAGTGAGACCCATTTTGAAACTTTGACCTCCTAAACTTTAAGACAATACATTTTTGTCATTTTGAATCACTTGTGGTAATTTGTTACAGAAACAATCGGAAATGAACACACCACCCATTCTGTTGCAAAAAACCCAATGTCATTTCACTCAGGCAGGTGGAATTTGCTAGGAATTTTCTTATCTCCTGCCTGGAGGGTATGTAGGCATGTACATGTAGATTTAACCTAATTTCTCCTGTTGTCGTTATAGTACCTGCTATGGTTTGAATGTGTCCCCCAAAGTTTACGTGTTGAAAAATCAATCCTCAGTGCAGCACTGTTGAGAAGTGGGACCTTTAAGAGGTGATTAGGTCACGAGGGCTCTGTGCTCATGCATGGATTAATGTCTTTATTGTGCGGCCGGGCAGGTTGGCTCACACCTGTAATCCTAACACTTTGGGAGGCTGAGATGGGTGGATCACCTGAGGTCAGGGGTTCAAGACCAGCCTGGGCAACATGGTGAAACCCCGCCTCTACTAAAAATACAAAAATTAGCTGAGCGCCTGTAGTCCCTGCTACTTGGGAGGCCGAAGCACTAGAATCGCTTGAACCCGGGAGGCGGAGGTTGCAGTGAACCGAGATCGCACCGTTGCACTCCAGCCTGGGCGACAGAGTGAGACTCCATCTCTGGGTTCATTGTAGAATGAATGGGTTTGTTATAAAAGTGAGTTTGGTGCTCTCTCTCACTCACTTTACCTCTGTTTCACCATATGACTCCTTCTACCATGTCGTGATGCAATGAGAAGGCCCTCATCAGATTCGCCCCCTGAGGGCTCAACTGCTTCAACCAATTCTCCTATTTTTCAATTCCATCTTATATTAGTTTGCTAGGGCTGCTGTAATAAAGTACTACAGACTTGGTGGCATACATAACAGAAATTTGTTGTGTCACAGTTCTGGAGGCTAGAAGTTTGAGTTCAAGGGGTGGGCAGGGTTGAATCCTTCTGAAGGCCGTGAGGGAAGGCTCTGTTCCAGGCTTCTCTCTGCTCAGCTTGTAGATGGCTATTTTCTCTCTGTATCTTTACATCATCTTCCCTCTGTCCACATGTGTCCAAATTTTCTCTTTGTGTAAGGACACCAGTTATACAGAATTGGGGCCCACCCTAATGTCCTCATCTTAAGTCAATTATCTCTTGAAAGACCCTGTCTCTAAATATGGTCACATTTTGAGATACTGGGAATGAGGTCTTCCACATATGAATTTTTTTGCGGGGAGGGGTTGCAATTCAGCTGCAACACATTTTATCTCCACTTCCAGTGGTAAATGGGGTCACCCATTCCTGAGCCTTCTGGGGGACCTACGGGATAATTCCCATTGCTTGGTTTCTCCCCTACAGGGTTAGGCTTTGGCTGTCTCCAGCTACCAAGTCAGTTACCACATGTCTTTCTGTTTTCTCGCTTCCAAAATTGTGTTATTACTGTATATCCTCTTCTCTCATTTCCTTTTGCTAAATTTATGCCTTAAAAATGCATCCCAATATTTGCTTGAGGGTGGTTTTACATGGAGCAGAAATAAGTGCTTAATTTTAATGGGCAATTTTAATTGGAAGTCCAGGTAAAGTAAGTTGTATGGTTTGACAGAGATCAAAATAAATGAACATTTGAAAATCTGATTTTTCATAATTTACATGGAGTCCATCGAATGTGAGTCAAATTAGCTATAGTATTCCGTTTTTAAAAAATGTTTTAATAAATATACTAGAAGGTTTTTGAATTATCACCAAATCTCTGTATTTGACTGACTTTGGTTAAAATCTGCATAGCAAATGATGAAAGAAATTAGTGGTAATTATCTAGGGAATATGTGGCGAGAAAGCATTGAGATGTTTTAACCTTCATTGAAACAACAATTCATTTAGTCTATGAGAAGCATAGTTTACACTTAGTTCTTTTTTTTTTTTTTTCTTGAGACAGAGTCTTGCTCTGTCACCCAGGCTGGAGTCCAGTGGCATGATCTCAGCTCACTGCAGCCTTTGTCTCCAGGGTTCAAGCGATTCTCCTGCCTCAGCCTCCCTAGTAGCTGCGATTATAGGCACATGCCACCACGCCCAGCTAATTTTTTTGTATTTTTAGTAGAGATGGGGTTTCGCCATGTTGGCCAGGCTGGTCTCAAACTCCTGACCTCAAGTGATCCACCTGCCTCGGCCTCCCAGAGTGCTAAGATTATAGGTGTGAGCCAGCGCACCTGGCCTTAATTCTTTCTTACAAGTCCACCGAGATAATGATCTTCATAAAGCTGGAATATTCTTAGAGGTAACACTACGGTTCTTTTATGGGTTAAGCTATGAGAAGAAAACAGGTGTTTCACAATTCTCAGCCCAAATATCATCTATTCTATGCTGACTGGCAATAACCTTGGGCCTTATACATTCTTCAAAAAAATCCAAAGTTCTTGGCTGAGAAAAAAAATACTACTCTTTCTATAATGGGCCCCATTACCCCATTATTTCTCACACTTTTCATGAAGTGAATTGGTATTCTCTCTAGCTGGAAATAGACCTAATTCTTTTTTTTTTTGGTCTTGCTCTGATTTCCAGACTGGAATGCAGTGCCATGATCATAGCTCCCTGCAGCCTTGAACTCCTGGGCTCAAGTGATCCTCTCACCTCAGCCTCCTGAGTAGCTGGGACTACAAGCATGCACCACCAAGCCTGGCTAATTAAAAAATTTTTTTTTTGTAGAGATGGGGTCTCACTGTGTTGCCCAGTCTGGTCTTGAACTCCTGGGCTCAAGCAATCCTCCTGCCTCAGCCCCTACAGGTGACTTTTAGAGCAGTGGTTCTCAAAGTGTAGTTCCTGGACTAGCAGCATCAGCATCACTTGAGAACTTGTTAGAAATACAAATTCTCAAACTCTACCTCTGGTGAATCAGAAACTCCAGGGATGGGGCCTAGAGTTTTAACAAGCCCTCCAGGGGGTTGTATTGCACACTCAAGTCTGAGAGGTACTGTCTTAGAGGACTCAGGGATAAATTGACTGCTATTTTAGCACCTGGCATAGCGTCCAACATATTGAAGATACTTAATAAATTTTTCATGGAAAGTACCTGAGAAAGACTCACTTAAGACACACAATATTGGAAGAGACAGCCTAATGGGCATAGTATATCTTTCATCTTTATAAAGGATCAATAGAAGAATCCATCATGCAGACAGCTGATGACTCTTGCATAACTGTAGTTAAAGGTGTTGTGTCGACTTTGTGACCAAGTGTCCTTTATTCAGTGCCCTGTTGTAATAAATGAGCTTACTTTGAGAGAAAGTTTGTCTCTGAAGAGAAATGAAAAAAATGTAAAACCCAAGATTTGCCTTTTTGGCTTCACTCTCAGGAAATTTAGAGCTGCACAATAATTCTCTGCTCCCTTTGTCCTCTTCACATGGGTCTCTTTATTCTCTAATTACCCCACTGCGCCTTCTGCTTGATTATGAGTAGTCTCGATGCCTTTGGAAATAGACAAGGTAAGGATTTTAGATAACGAGGTGCATGAAAGACCGTGGGCAGCCTGGATGCCACGGCCAGCTAGCAGAAGCTATGGCTGGAAATGTGACCTTTGATCATTCAGGTTTGCCGCATACACAGAGGAAGATGCAATGCGCAGGGGTTATCAGTGGCTTGCTCCTGAGAGCAGATCTGCTTGGGCAGGACTCCAGAATATCTGGTGAGATAGGGATACTCACGAGAGGGTAGAAAAAACCCTAAGGGCATGGCAAACATGAGCTTCTGGAAAGATCTGATGAGTTACTGTCTTTGATCAGCTGGGCAACCTGGGGGGCTGTAAAGCTTAGTGAAGCTTGTCTCTCCAGTTGGGGGTGCGACTGGGTGCCTTCTGTGAGTAGATCACACATGGATCCTTTATATCCAATAGCTACATTAAAGAAACGTCTGTCCTTAACCTGGGGCTGTTAGCACCTTTCTAGCAATTATATCCCTGTCCTGTTGTGACAACCAAGCAGTAGGTTAAAAGGAAAATTACCAAGATGTAGTGGTTTCAAAAAATGTCTGGGAATTTTTTGTCTTGGTTCCCATCAAGAGTCATTGAATATAGATGGGCTTTCATCACTCACTTTTAATGAGAATGTGGCAGGAGGTGATGCTTGGGGACTTCGAAGCTACATCATCAAAAGCAACACATCTGCCCTGGTTCTCTTCTTGGATCACACACCTTTGGAAAGATAACAGGTGGCTACCCTGAAGGAGTCACAGGGAAGAGATCGTGTAGACAGACCACAGAGAGATAGAGAGTGATGCTTAAGGATGCTCAGCTGATCCAGGCTCCAGCTGTTTGAAGCTTCCCAGCCCAAGCACCAGATGTGGAAATGAGGAAGCCTTTGAGCAGCCATCATCTGACTGCAGTCACACGAGGAAGCCTGAGCAAGAACCAGCCAGCTTAGCCAGACAGTCTTCCAAAACTTGAGAGCGTAACAATAAATGAATGTTGTTTTAAGGCACAATGTTGGGATTGGTTTGTTACGCAGCAATAGGTAACTGCCACAGGAACTCAACATTTTTTGTCCCTTGGCTTCTGCGATATCACTCCCTGGGCTTTTTTTCTGAAAAAAAAAAAAAAAAAAAAAAAAAAAAAGAGATACTGATTCTGAAGATACTCTATGAATTTTTGAGTATTTATTCAAATACTCGAAATTGGCTCCTTTTCCAGGCTCCTTCATGGGCCAGTCCCTCCAATAGCTTGGTTCCTCAAGTTCCCATCCTCTTCTCTTTCCATTCTTTGCTCTTTCCTTGGATCACATAATTCCCATTATTCCCATGATCTCAATCAGGGCAAAGGATGGTGGCAGATACTGATGAAAGCCAACCCAACAGCCATCACCACTGCTGACAAAACACTGACTTGTTCCAGTGGCAACCCTTGATGCCAAGGAGGGTGGGCTCTTGCCCTGGCTCCAAGAACTGAATTGTGATGAGTTGAAACCACAGTCAACCAACCCTTTGGCCATTCATTGGTTTGGGGGTGGGCATTTCCTCCAGTTCTGGCTAATAAGATAAAAGAGGAAATTTGCTTGGGAGTTTCCCTTCCCTATAAAGAGTTTTTAAGAATGTAAAAGTCTTGGCTGTCGCCCTTTTTCATTTGTTCCTTTTGAAACATGGATGTTCTTCCTGGAGGTTGAGCAGCATGTAAACCCCTAGGCAAAAAGTCAACATGATAAGGATGGAGGAGCTGCATCCATCTTTTGTTTCTTGATAGCATTATCATCCCTCTGATCCAGCTTTTCCAACTGCTTCCCTCTGGTTTTTGTTACGGGAGAAAAAACCCCATATGGACACCGCAGTGTCTTGCCCAGATTTCCTCAAATGTGCTTTACGGATTGTAAGGGCTACTTCTCTAGTTTTGGTGCACATTGCTTCTAGCTATTTACAGCTGTGACGTCATCTTGTGGTCTGCTGAAAGGCTACTGGAGCCACAGCAGCCAGACAAGATACATCAAAGCATCCACCTTCCCTGGGTGGCTGCAGCTACTGACTAATGGGGCCAGGAGCAGGAAAGCCCGGCTCTTTTCCCTCAAAGTGGACCACACTCTATGGTGAAATTAACACCCCGGAACTCTCCAAGATTACACAGCTACTGAACAACTAGAATGAGAACTGGAACCCAGGCAGTCTATCTCCAAGGCAGAACTATTCTTTTTGAACCCTTGATAACAGACATTATCTTGAAATAATAGAAATCCGAGAATAAAATCTGAGAATAAAATTGCTTGCAAATTTACCAAGATTAAATCCATGTTTTTTTTATGTCCTATCACTTTCGAGTTCTTTAATTTTTACATATTTTCAATGAAATACAGCATTTTATGTTTGATATGTACTACAGACATTACACCATGCATTTTCTTCCATCTGCTGGGCTTCTGCCCCCAGCTCTCCTCCCTCTGCCTCTGTAAACCATCCATTTCCTGACCTATCTTCACCCCTCATCAAGACAACTAAGCTTAGGAATGGTAGAATGGTGTGAGAGTGTGAACAGCAGAATTTGAATTTTGGCTCTGCCACTTCTGAGCCATGTAATTACTTAACTTGTTAAGCAACTTAATTTCTCTGTGTCTCACTTTCCTCATCTGTAATATTGGGATCATAATAAAAGTATTCACCTCATAGGATTGTTGTGAGGCTGAAGTGAATATTACTTATACTGCCTATGGCAGAGTATCTGAAACATAGTGAGTGCTCAATAGGCTTACCGTGGGGATTATATTTTACCCTGAAAGGTCAATGCCATCTTGGCTGAATACTGGGTTCTTCATCTGTAATTCTTTTCTCTTAGCGGTTTATGGATGTTATCTCACTTCCGTCTACCCTTTAGTACCGTTTAATGTGGTTTATGAGATGTCTGATGCTTGTCTGATTCTTCTGCTTTTGTAATTTCTGTATTATTTCAGTCTGCATAATGTTTATAAGATATTCTCCATACTTCTGGAGTTCAAGAATATTATCAAGGTGCTACTAGGCAAGTGCCTTTGATTTTTATTAGTCCCATCTGGACCCCAGTGAGCCCTTTGAATCTGCGGACTTGTGTTTCTTCAGACTAGGAAAATCTGCCTTCTATTATTTCTTTGATTGTTCACCTTCTTTTAGTGCTTTTCCTCCTTCCTCTAGAACTCGCGTTACTGACATGTTAGGTCTTCACAATCTCTTGTCTTTGTGTATCTTATCTTGTTCCTTATAAATTCTGTTTTGGCATCTTTTCTCCAGAACCTTTTCATCTTCCCAAACTGAAACTGTGTGCCCCTTCCCTCAGCCTCTGGAAACCACCATTCTACTTTCTGTTTCTGTGAATTTGACTGCTCTAGGTGCCTCATATAAGTGGACTCATACAATTTTTGTCCTTTTGTGTCTGGCTTATTTCACTTTGAATAATGTCATCCATGTTCATTCAGATAGTAGCACAAGTCAGATATTTATTTATTTGTTGATGGATATTTGGGTTGTTTCTACCTTTTGATTATTATTATTAAAAAAATGGTGCTGTGAACATTGGTATGCATGTATCTGTTCAACTCCCTGCCTTCAATTCTTTTGGGCATATACACAGCAGTGGAATTGCTGGATCATATGGTAGTCTATGTTTACTTTTTTTTTTTTTGAGATAGAGTTTCGCTCTTGTCGCCCAGGCTGGAGGGCAATGGTGCGATCTCGGCTCACCGCAACATCTGCCCTCCGGGTTGAAGCGATTCACCTGCCTCAGCCTCCTGAGTAGCTGGGATTACAGGCGCCTGCCACCATGCCCAGCTAATTTTTGTATTTTTAGTAGAGACGGGGTTTCACCACGTTGACCAGGCTGGTTTCGAACTCCTGACCTCAGGTGATCCACCTGCCTCTGCCTCCTAAACTGCTGGGATTACAGGTGTGAGCCACCGTGCCCAGTCTCTATATTTAATGTTTTGAGGAGCTGCCATACTGTTTTCCACAGCGGTTGCACCATTTTACATTCCCACCAACAAGGCACAAGGATTACAATTTCTCCACATCCTCACCAACACTTGTTCTTTTCTGGGATTTTTGTTGTTGTTGTTGTTTGCCCCCCCTTTTTTTTTTTTTTTTTTTTTGGATAACAGCTATCCTAGTGGGTGTGAAGTGGTATCTCATTGTGGTTTTGATATGCACTTCCTTAATTGTTTGGCATCTTTAGTCCACTTACTTTGAGGCCACTAATTCTGTTCTCATTGGTTCCTTTTGCCTCTTCTATTTTATCTACTACATTTTATTAATTTAGTCATTCAGTATTTGTGTACTTCCTATGTTTAATGAACAGATATACAGAGCAGTGAAGAAAATCCACAGATCCCCTCTTAAAACATAGAAATCAGCCAGGCGCGGTGGCTCACACCTGTAATCCCAGTACATTGGGAGACCAAGGCAGGTGGATCACGAGGTCAGCAGTTCAAGATCAGTCTGGCCAAGATGGCAAAACCCCGTCTCTACTAAAAATACAAATATTAGCCGGGCGCGGTGGCAGATGCCTGTAATCCTAGCTACTCAGGAGGCTGAGGCAGGAGAATTGCTTGAACCTGGGGGGGCGGAGGTTGCAGTGAGCCAAGATCGTGCTACTGCACTCCAGCCTGGACAACAGAGTGAGACTACGTCTCAAAAAAAAAAAAAAAGTAGAAATAATTTGTTTTGTTCCTAGTCCCACAAAGTAAAAAAAAAAAAAAAAAAAGTAGAAATCATTTATTTTGTTCCTAGTCCCACAAAGTCTTATTGTAATGCTAAAATGGAATTTCTTTAAGTCTTCCCTTTCATTTTCTGTTCTGGCTATTGATGGTATGTCTCCTCTATTTATTACTGTTCTGTTTGGTCTCTCTCTCCCAGGTTACTGGGCTTCATTTGCTGAGAGTTCCCCTTCTGCAGTCAGGTGAGCTGTTGCTGTCCCTCTAGGGGTGGCAAAATTCAGTCTCCATTCCTACGGGGTAAGGTTGACCCTCAGGTAGGATGTTGGGAGAGAACGCCTTTCTGCTCCCAGCTCTTCCTAGTTGCAGCTTTTAAGGTCTTTTTGCTTATTGTTTCTTTGGTTCTTTCATCTCAGGGATAGGAATAACAAGGCTCACCTGAGCAGGTAGGGCTCACTAGTTCTTTGGGAGAAGAAAGAGCCAGTGGCCTTTCTAGGTTAAGACACATAGCCGAGCACGGTGGCTCATGCCTGAAATCCCAGCACTTTGGGAAGCCGAGGCGGGTGGATCGCCTGAGGTCAGAAGTTTGAGACCAGCCTGGCCAACATGGCGAAACCCCATCTCTACTAAAAATACAACAAATTAGGCAGGCATGGTGGCAGGTGCGTGTAATCCCAGCTACTCGGGAGGCTGAGGCAGGGGAATTGCTTGAACCTGGGAGGCGGAGGTTGCAGCGAGCTGAGATCACACCACTTCACTCCAGCCTGGGCAACAAGAGCAAAACTCCACCTCAAAAAAAGACACACAGAGGTAGGTAACACAGTTCCCAGGGGCGATTCATTTATCAGGAACTCTAGATTTAGTTCCTTTTATTACTTCTATGGGTCTCTATTTGAATGTATTGTGTGCACTCTGCTCCTGATAAAGAAAATTCGTGTGGAATGTTTGCAAAGCTTGCTGTAAAATGGAAATCTTTGGTGATTTGAAAACTTAACCCGTTGTTTATATATCCATTCTCCCTAGTCTCACTTTTCAGGGAAAGGGGTAGGACTTAAACTATGACCATTTGTGGGAAAATTTAGTCATTAAAAGGAGTAGAACTAACAATGGCAGGAAAAGGAGTAAAACTAACAATGGCAGGGGAAGTGTTAATTTGGTGCCTGGAATGGATATGGCGTCACCAGAAATGGTGCACTTGAAAGAGACTCCGCTGGAAGGGTTCAGTTCATACCTGCAACACCCTAGCATAGTTCGTTTTATGTGTCAACTTGACTGGGCCATACAGTGCCCAGATACTTGGTCAGACATTATTTTGGGTGTGTCTGTGAGGGGATTTTTGATGAGATTAACTTTTAAATTGGTAGACTGAGTAAAGCAGATTACCCTCCATAATATGGGTGGGCCTCAGCCAATCAACTGAAGGCCTGAATAGAACAAAAAGGCTGACTCCCAATAGAGAATTCTACTGCCTGTCAGTCTTTAACCTGCAACGTCAGTTCTTCCTTGTTCTGCAGCACCCTGCTGACCTTCAGACTCAAACTGGCGTATCGACTCTGCAGATTTTTGACTTGCCAGCCTCCATAATCAGGTAAGCCACTTCCTTATAATAAACCTCTCTCTCCCTCTCTCTCTCTCTCTATGTATATACAAATATATGTGCACATATGTATATCTTTCTACACATGTATTTATATGCATGTATATGAGATGTATGTATACACACACACACACACACACACATCCTGTTGGTTCTGTTTTTCTGGAAAACTCTGACTAATACATACCCTCTCCAGAGATACCTAAAGTCTGGTCTTTGGCCAGGTGGCTCCATCTTTAGTCTCTTGGTTCCCTGGAGAAGAAAGTCCTATGTCCATTATCAGACTCCACCTCCCTTTGTAAAAAAAAAAAGGATGAACATCACCCCCAAATAAATAAATAAGTGCATTTACTTATAAATTGTATACATGTACCACTCCATTACTAAATCAAATGTATTACATATATTTACCTATAAATTAGAGGTACCACTTCATTAATACAGAAAATGCATTATAAAAAGATGAAAAATATATAACTACAGTTTTCTTCTCCACTCCAGTGAATCATCTTGTGTGACCCCTTGGATGCTTGCCTCCACTTTGCCGACCACTAGCTTAGAGCTCCCTGCCCGCTCTGAGCTCTGAGGCTTTGGACGCTCTCCGGGCTCTGTCAGCATGCCAGCTGGCTTGAGAGTGGAAATTAAATAGGAATTGGGAGAGAAAGGAATTCAGGGTCTCTGGTTGACACTGCCATCTTATCTCTTCATATTTGATTGACTGGATTAAACCAGTGGGTCCAAAACCTAGCTGAAGTTGAAAGCTTAGGCCTGTGGATTTTTTTTTTTTTTGGCTTTGTTTTTAGAAATAATTTTCCACGTTTATGGTTTTAGCCACTTTGGAAAACAGCTGGCTGTTTTCTAGACTAGGCTGTTTTCTGTTGACTTTTTTGAATGGTCCCAGCTTAACAGGAATAAAAATTAAAATGTATTTTTTCCAGGGAGATTAAAAATAAAGCCAGGAACAAATGCTAGTCTGTGTCCAATAAAAGTCTGAGAAGAAATACTTTTATGACAGGTACAGGGTATATTTTTCCTTTATTGATTTTGCTTTTTTCTTTCTTCTGATTCAATGCTACAAATTATTTAAATTTTACTGAGATTGCACTTTTTATACTTTCCAAACTGTTCAGGGAAGAGATGAACATAGATTAAATTTCACTGTCACACTTGAGCATAACAGTGTATGAGAGTGAGTATATATATCTTTCAACTTCAAATATACAAGCATTACCACGAAAAAGTAAGCAACATTTCTATCTATGATTTACAAGGTAGATGGAATTAATTTGTATATTTATTATGATGATTACCTGGTAGACAATAGTAAGTCATCTTGGTCTAAGAAATAATTCAGTATACTTCACCAGTTTTCCAACACAGGAAGTAAAGTATCTTTAGGCAGAGGCACCTTTTCCTAATTTGCCCAAAGATGTCATCTATCTGGACTAATGGCAACCTTAGTGGTGACAGGGTTAATGAAGTGGTTGTGTTCTAGCTACTTCTGCTATCAACTTCCATGCTCTTGCCTCTGGAACATTCCCCAGATACAATATTTCCTCAGATGAGTGTGGCAAGTCCCATTCATTTATTTGACAGCTATTTATTGAGGCTCTCCCATGGGGAAGGCCCGCTGTTCTATTGGGTTGTTCTTGTGGTGATCTGGAAGGCAAAGCCACATAGCTCCTGCAGGGCACTATAGAATAGAAAGTGCACTGAGACCCACCTAGGGCTGAGTTGAGAATCCCACTGGATGTCATCCTTTTCTTTCTTGTCTGCAGTCATTTGATTTCAAGGAAATAACCATGAGGCCAAATAACAGTGACACCAGGCATGATGAATGGCCCCCACCTATGATTCCTGCATTTTTGTCATGAAAATCCAGTCACGTAGTCATTTTAATTTCCATTTTAAACAGAAGGAAGTTGAGACTCAGAGTGGTTAAGTGGTTTCTTGAAGATGGTGTAACTGGGATTTGATTCCAGGTCTCTCTGGCTCCCAAGACCACAATTCCAAAGTTCACTGGTCTCTGACAAGGAATGACTCTCTCTCTAATGCCTTTGCCAACTGAGGTGTTTGGCTTCTTCTCATAGCTGATTAAAGGGCAGAACTGGTTTTAGGCCACTGAAAGGTTGTTTTATCTGTTAATCACTATTCATACACAGCCTATGAAAACATTTCAGAACTGGGAGAAAATTACTGGCTCCTAAATGCAAAATAAAACTTCCAAGTCAAGCTTAATGTGTTCAATTAAATGGCTGCCAGATTTAGCATTCTAGCTTCATGCATTGTTAAATTTGGTAAACATAAATTTAGTGTTCAAAAATTCATAAATGTTACAGACATTTCTGTATATTTGAATACAATTTATAAATTGGATTTTGTTCTTCATGAAATTCCTGAGTGTCCATGAGAAGAACCAAGAAATTATAGCCAAAGGCTAATTGAATGATTACTCATAACTTAATAGTTTCAAAAGCAAATTATAAAAACATTTTATTTTAAAATATAAATGTATGTTAAATGTGGGATATGAGTGTTTGAAAAACATTTTTACTTTCCAATTTTTGCTATGAAAATTTTTAAACTTGTAGAACAGCTAAAAAATAGTGCAATGATTACTCATATACCCATCAACTAGAGTCAACAATTGACAGCATTTTGCTTTATTTACTTTACCTATTTATCAAGCTACCTATATATATTTCTTGCTGAATCTCTTGAAAGTTGCAGACATTATGACATATCACCCCTATATCTCTTAAAAAGGACATGTTTTTACATAATCATGGTAACATCACACTTAAGGAAATTAATAATAGCCTGGTATAATATAATATTGAGTCTATATTTGAATTACCATCATTGATCCCTGAATCAGCTACCTATTGTGGTATAACAAACACTCAAAATGATAATGCCATAATACAACAATCATTTACTTAGCTTGAGATTCTCTGGGCCTTCAATATAGGCTCAGCATGGCTGGGCAGGTCTGGTTCTCACTGGCTTCCATCATGCAGCTATGGCCAGCTGCAGGTCAGCTGGGCCATTCTGTTTCTGGGGGTTGCCTGGCTATGAGCTGGGATATCAGGAACAACTGGGCCATAAGTATCTCCTCACCTAACGGGCTTGTCTGAGATTTCCCATGTCCTAGCTGTTTCACCTGTGGGCCAGCCTTCTTGATGGTCACAGTTCCCTCCTAGGCCTCCATTGCTGTTTTTCCGTTAACTCCATTTTTTTTTCTTCATTGCCTCAATTACCCACATGGCAACCCCTTGAATCTAGACAACAGACCTGACTTGCTGGATAAAGCATCTTCAGGTAATCTATGCTTCTAGCTGGTTTTTCTTCCTTTGTCTGCCTTTGTACTTTTTGGCCATTGCTCCTGGCTTTAAGCCATGCAAACAGGAAGAGGCTGTGTCCATACAATAAAAGCCATCTAAGCATGCAAGTGCATAGGTATGTAGATTAGCATCTATGCATACAAGTGTAGCCAAATCCCCAACCTGTTGGCTCTCAAGGATACCTGCTCCCCCTTAATTCGGGGGGGCTCAGATTGACTATGTGGTAATGGAAATCACCCCTGTTAGTCTTTCATTCTGCTCTGCCCAGATGCCAAACCAGGCCCATTCTGTCCCCATGCTGTGAGCCAATCACTGTGACAATGGGTTTTGCAAAAGAGAAAGGGTTTTTTCACGAGGTAGCCAAGTGATGAGGTGGGAGAATAGGTCTCAAATCAGCATCCCTGAAGATAGGGCTTAGGGATATTTATGGGGTAAAAAAGCAGAGTGGTCTAAGGCATGGGGAAGGGTGATTGGTAAGTGGGGAAAAATGATGCATTGATGGTCTGTGTAAATGTAGTCAGGGTTCATGGCTCTTCATAGGATGCATGTTCAGAAAATGACAGTGTTAGCATGATCTGAGAAAGAAGTTTTTGGCCCTGTGACATCAGAAGGTCACCTCTTGAGCATTTGCACAGGCCCAGTTGAAGGGTCGGTGGTCTCAACTGGTTCAAGCGGCATAAAAGCTGCCCCCTAGTTCCTGAAAAACAACTTCAAACAACCATTACCATAGTGCTATATATATCAGAGGTGTTCTTTATAAGGAAGCTAGTGGAAGTTTAGTTGTATATTGTTTGGCTATGTGACTTGTAGTTATTTAGAATCTTTTTTTTTTTTTTAAACGGAGTCTTGCTCTGTCACCCAGGATGGAGCACAGTGGCACAGTCAGAGTTTACTGCAGCCTCAACCTCCTGGGCTCAATTAATCCTCCTACCTCAGCCTCCCTAGTAGCTGGGACTACAGGTGCACTACTATGCATGGCTAATTTTATTTTTTCTAGAGATGGGGTCTTGCTATGTTGTCCAGGCTGGTCTTGAACTCCTGGACTCAAGCAATCCTCCTGCCTCATCTTTCCAAAGTCTTGGGATTACAGGCATGAGCCGTTGCCCCTGGACTATATAGTGTTTAAAATCAATGGGAAGTGATTAAAAGTAAGCAAGTCAGGGTAAGTTTGGCAGGCTTAAACAGGTTAGCCCTCAGTTTCACCTTCCCTACTTTGGAGATAGTCCCTGTGGCTGGTGGCCTCTACTATGGAGTGAGCAAAGAGGAATGCAGAGGAATTTTTGGTGGATTCAAATAAGAGACATTAGTGAATAGTTGAATTTTTCAGTTCCGTTCTTCTTAGGTTCATATGTTATGAGTTGCAACATGATATGGGATGGTTTCAGGGTGAGAGCCCTGGGCTTCTAGTCAAAGACGAGAGCCACATTTCTGCCTCCACCATTTCTTTTTCAGAGGCCCCTGAGCAGGTCTGCCAACCTCTTTGATGCTTTAAAGGTCATTTCCTCAGATGTGAAGTGGGGATAACCACAGAATTGTTTGGAGGATTTAAGGAGGACAATTGTGAATGCCTTTTGTAAATGAAAACACTATATAAGCCTTATGAATCATTATTAAGGCAGGTAGAGTTAGGAGAAAGAACAAGACCTGGAGAAGCACTTTATCCTCTCTTAAGCCGTGAACAAAATGAGTGACCCACCCCCTGAATTAGGCAGGGGGAGCCCGTCTTTTTATGTGCTCGTGAGAACTACCCAAAGGCGGCCCTTGCCTGTCTCAAGCTCTGCCTGGGTACAAACGTTGCCTCTGGTTGTGGTCAAAAAGCCTGCACCTTCCTACAAATGTGTTCATTTATACTCGAGCTAAAAAATAATAATTTACTTTTGTTAGGGCTTATTATATGTCAGACACCCTTCTGAAGACATCTATTAGCTCATGTATGTCATACAAAATCTATAACGGAGGAACTGTTCTATCCCTATCTTACAGATAAAGAAATTGAGGCATTTAAGCATTAGGCATCTCATCCGAAGTCACGGCTGGGATGTCGTAGAGCTGGGGAAAACAGAAATATGGATTTATTATTCTATTAACCAGTAAAGTGATTCTAACTAAAAAAGAGCTCTTAAAATCTAAAAAACAAACACCTAAGTACAAAAAAGTTTCTTTTATTAATGAAAACTTTTACAATAATAAAAAACCCCATTCATTTACGAAAGCAAGGCCCTATAGGATCTCTTTCCTTCATAAAGCTGTGATAAAGAGCAGCAGTAAAAATCCTTACTTGCAAAAATAATTCCATGTATCATCAAATCTGAAAATTAAAAAAAAAATCTATAGCTCAGCAGTCTAACCATGTATTCTTCTCTTGAGAGTCATATTAAGCATTGAATTATGTATCCTTAATTCCCAGCACTACTTGGTGGGACGTTGTATTCTAATGATACTTCAAAGCAGCTAAAATTAGCAAATTAGCATAAAGCCAGGTCCTGGAGGGCTATTTGGAGTCCTGGGTTTATTACTTTTATTCATTCAACAGTAAACATTTAATGAGTACCTGCTATTTGCCAGGCATATCACTGCTCGTTTGAGAATCAATATAATTAAAACTCAGCTCTGCCCTCAGGGAATGCAGCGCCTAGTTGCCAAGCTACATTGAGTTGCTCATGAGGTCCAGGAAGGTGGGAAGTGAGAATTGCAGGGGTTGGAGACCTGCTCTGGTGGGTCAGCTGAGCAGGGTCTGCTTCAGCTAAGTCTTGAAGTATAGATATATTGTAGATGGAGAAATTGAGGCTTGGGGAGGTTCAGTGATTGCCCAAGGGATGTAAATCACAGGTTCAAGATCCAGGATTGGAAGCTGGCTCTGTGCTTCTGATCCAGTGCACTTTTCTCTATACCAATGTGGGGAGGCATCTCTTAATATAATGGGCCACCAACTCACTCTCACGAGGCAGATGGTTCCCAGGTGCACCAATCTGTTTGTCTAATATCAACTGTGCGCATGGTTGGACTCTGACAATCATGGATAAATTGTTCATTGATTATAGTGGTTTCAGGGTGACTCTCAGAGAATTGATTCCCAAGGTGTAGTCCCTGGGCCAGCAGCATCAGCCTCAGCTCGGAACTTGCTAGAAATGCAGATTCCCTGGTCTCACCTCAGGAATGCTGAGTCAGGAATGCCTGGCATGGATCCCATGAACTGTGCTTCCACAAGTCCTCCCGGCAATTCTGATAGAGCTAAAGTTTGAGAACCATTGTCTTAGAGAAGTTCCAAAACACTCACTTTCATATTTGTTTGCTTGTTGATCAGTTGTCCAAATGTTGTAACTAGAATTCATGTGTTTGATTGGCAGGGGGGACGAGGCTCTTGCTACTCCGTGTATGGTTAGTAAACCAAAAGCACCACATTACCTGGGAGCTTATTAGAAGTGCAGAATCTCAGGCTTGTCTCAGACTTCCTGGATCAGAACTTGCATTTTATTTATTTGTTTATTTTATTATTATACTTTAAGTTCTAGGGTACATGTGCACAACGTGCAGGTTTGTTAAATATGTACACATGTGCCATGTTGGTTTGCTGCACCCATTAACTTGTCATTTACATTAGGTATATCTCCTAATGCTATCCCTCCCCGCTCCCCTCACCCCATGACAGGCCCCGGTGTGTGATGTTCCCCTTCCTGTGTCCAAGTGTTCTCTTTGTTCAATTCCCACCTATGAGTGAGAACATGCGGTGTTTGGTTTTTTGTCCTTGCGATAGTTTGCTCAGAATGATGGTTTCCAGCTTCATCCATGTCCCTACAAAGGACATGAACTCATCCTTTTTTATGGCTGCATAGTATTCCACGGTGTATATGTGCCACATTTTCTTAATCCAGTCTGTCACTGATGGACATTTGGGTTGGTTCCAAGTCTTTGCTATTGTGAATAGTGCCGCAATAAACATACATGTGCATGTGTCTTTATAGCAGCATGATTTATAGTCCCTTGGGTATATACCCAGTAATAGGATGGCTGGGTCAAATGGTATTTCTAGTTCTAGATCCCTGAGGAATCGCCACACTGTCTTCCACAATGGTTGAACTAGTTTACAGTCCCACCAACAGTGTAAAAGTAGAACTTGCATTTTAACAAATTCCCAGATGATTTATATGCACGCTAAAGTTGGAGACACGCTGGGCTAGATAGCATTCAATTCTGAAGTCCAGGTTGTATAATTCTGTGAGTTTTAATGTGGTCACACGTCATAGTGTTTTTGTTGGTTTGTTTGTTTTTTGAGAGAGAATCTCGCTCTGTGGCCCAGGCTGGAGTGCAGTGGCATGATCTCAGCTCACTGACACCTCCGCCTCCCGGGTTCAAGCGATTCTCCTGCATCAGCCTCCCGAGTAGCTGGTATTACAGGTGCACACCACCACGCCCAGCTAATTTTTTGAATTTTTAGTAGAGATAGGGTTTCGCCATGTTGGCCAGGCTGGTCTCGAACTCCTGGCCTCAAGTGTTCTGCCCTCCTTGGCCTCCCAAAGTACTGGGATTACAGGTGTGAGCCACTGCTCCCAGCCTCAAAGTGTTTTAGAAAATATAACCCCACCCTCAATGGGTGTTTCATCACTATGTGAATACATAAAGAAAGCCCTTGGCATTTCAGCACAATTTTTTTAAAGACATTATTTTGGCACTTGCTCTGTGCCGGGTACTGTTCGAAGCACCAAGAATATAAATGTGAATAAAATGCAGGTACTCTACTAAGTAGAACAGATTTTAAAAAGAAAAAAGAAAACAAAACAAAAACTAATACAGTAACAGAAATATTCAGTCAGGGTAGGAGTAGGTGTTGCTCTTGAGTGGGGTTGTAGGGACAATCACGAAGGACTGCCTGGAGAAGTGACCTCTGAGATATGATTTGAAAAATGAACAGGACTTCATTAGCAGAAAGTGAAAGAAGGACATTCCAGACAGAGGGAGTCTTTTGACCAAAGGTACAGAGACATGAAACGGTTTGGAGTATTCAGGGAAGCTGGATAAGAGTTTTAAGCAGGGGAAATTTTGCATTTCTGAAAGATCATTTTGATGCAGTGGCATCACCAGCAAAATCTGGGGCCCCTTGCAAAGGATAATTGATTCCTTGCTGCCAACAGAAGGGGCACCTGTCTTTTCTCTGCAGGTGGGCATTTTAGGCCTGGCAGGAGGTGTGGACCCTGAATATCTGAGACGCTCTCAGTTAGTTTAGAAAGTTTATTTTGCCAACGTTGAGGACACATGCACCTGTGACACAGCCTCAGGAGGTCCTGACAACATGTACCCAAGGTGGTAAGAGCACAGTTTGGTTTTACACATTTTAGGGAGGCATGAGACATCAATCAATATATGTAAGATGTACACTGCTATTTTCCTTTCACAGAAGGAAGAAGGAAGAGAGGAGGGGATTGTTTTTGTCTTGGTATATTTGGAAACTTATGTTTCCACAAAAACCTGTAAGTGGATGGGTTTTTTTTTTTTTTTTTTTTTAAAACAGCTTTACTGAGATATAATTCACATGCCATATAATTCACCCAATTAAAGTGTATAGTTCAATGGTATATTCGTAAGAGTTGTGCAACCACCACCCCAAACCATTTTAAAATATTTCATTACTCCAGAAAGAAACCCCAAACTACTTAGCTCTCACTCACCACTTCCCCCATTACCCCCAGCCCCAGGCAACCACTAATCTATTAATACTTTCTGTCTCCATGGATTTCCCTATTCTGAACATTTCATATAAATGGAATCACACAATATGTGTCCTTTTGTGTCTGGCTTCTTTTACTTAGCATGTTTTCTAGGTTCGTCCGTGTTGTAGCATGTATCAGAATTTCACCCTGTTTTATGGTTGAATAATTGTCCATTGGGTGACTAGACCACATTTTGCTTATCCATTCGTCAGATGATAGACATTTGGGTTTTCTTCTTCTTATTATTATTTTTGGCTACTGTGAATAATGCTTCTGTGAACACTTGTGTACAAGTTTTTGCGTTGATGTGTATTTTTATGTCATATGGTAACTATGTTTAATCATTTGAGGAACTGCTAATTGAATATGATCTCTGTGTTTAAAGGTACATGAAAGTATTGAGCGGATAAAATGTCAAATTCATTCCTGGCTTTTACAGCTGGTTTAGTCCAAGCATTTTTCTACCACCTCTCTGTCTATCCAGTCTGCCATTTTCAACACTGGTTTCAGCCTTCTTAAACATCTGAGTATTGCTGACTCTGCCTGAATTTCTCCTTTCTTGAGGTGTGAGGACCAAGAGAGAACTTCCTTTTCATCCTCTAAAGGTTCACCGAAAAAGCGATTGAGAAAAGGCAGATTAATAGGAAAAAAAGCATGTAAATTTATTAACGTGCACAGAGTCTTACAAACTATAAGATCACAAAGAAAAAGAAGATGGTTGATACTGACACCATCTTGAGGTTACAGAAAGAACAGGGGCTTGGATCCTGGTAAAACTGGTTATGATAGGGAGAGAAGAGGCCTGGTTAGCAAAGGTGTTCTTGTTATGCAGATAAAACCTCACAGGTAGCAGCCCTCAGAGAGACTAGATAGTGCACATTTCTTTCAGACCTTTAGGTGCCAGACTCCCAGTTAATCTTCCCTAAATTTGGACAAGAGAAGGCTTTAGAGAAAGCTTGGCTGTATCAATGCATATTTTCTCTAAAGATGCAAATCTCCCCCACAGAAGACAGCTTTTCAGCTATTCTTGTATTTCCAGCCCTTCTGAATAGCCATCTTGAAATATGTCAAAGAAGTATATTTTGGGGAGAAACATTTTGGTTTCCTTCAGAGGGATGACAAGAAAGATCCGTCCATAAGCTGTAGGCAAGGTCATTGGACACAGCAAGGCAACTGGTTTTATTATCTTCCCCAGGTAAAAAATGATCAGTGATGGATATCCAGCCATAACTGTTACCTCACTTATAGCACATTCATGGGGAAGTCTCCATCGAATTCTGAATTGGAGTGTTAAAACAGTATGCAAGTGCAATTTCTAGAGAGATTTCTTACAGAATATGTGATACTTGCAAAACATGTATGAATGAATTACAAAATATGTATAATATGTGTAGATTGTCTTCTAGAAAAGATGTCTACAGATCTTGGCATGATTTAAGTTCATTAGAGAGTTTCAGTTTGCTAATCTCATTTGTTTGCATAAAAAAAGGAAATTAATTATATGTTGAGTGTTCAGTGTTAAGTGGGGGGGGGGTTCAGGCCTATAAAGAAATTTGGCTAAGGGGCTTCTCAACCTCAGCATTACTGACATTTTGGGCTAGACAATTTTTTGTTGCACGGGGTCAGGGGAGTGTCCTGTGTTGGAAGATTTTTAGCAGCATCCCTAGCCTCTGCCCACTAGATGATTTTTGTTCGTTTGTTTGAGATGGAGTTTCACTCTTGTCGCCCAGGGTGGAGTGTAATGGCACAGTCTCGGCTCACTGCAGCCTCCACCTCCCGGGATCAAGCGATTCTCCTGCCTCAGCCTCCCAAGTAACTGGGATTACAGGCACCCACCACCACGCCAAAGCTAATTTTTTTTTTTTTTGTATTTTTAGTAGAGATGGGGTTTCACCATGTCAGCCAGGCTGGTCTTGACCTCCTGACCTCCGGTAATCTGCCTGCCTTGGCCTCCCAAAATGCTGGGATTACAGGCGTGAACCAGCATGCCCGGCCTAGATGACATTTTCTATTGTCACTGGCCTACTAGATGCGACTGACAATAAAAAATGTCTCCAGATATTGCCAAAGTTTTGGAACTGTCCTCACAGAATTGACCAGAATTGCATGCGGAGTTCTGGGCAGAAATATAGTTAAAATTAAGCATTAATCAGGCTGCACTTTGGCCCATTTATTGCTAAAAGTCATGTAGCACTAGATACTGACCATTTGCATCCCCATTGTTCCTATAGGTGGGATTTCTGATATTAGGATCATAAGACTGTTTAAGAATTGATTTGTGACCCCATTATTCCTATAGATAGAATCTCTGACATAAGAATAATTAGGCATTTAAAGATTGCTTAAAATGTTTTTCGGATCCCCAATTTCAGTGAAACAGCTGATGCCAACCAGTTTAAAGACCTCCACAGGAACGGAACCAGCATGAGAACACAGCTTCATCTCCCTGTTCCATGACTTTGCCCTGCACTCTTATTTTTTTTTTTTTTTTTTTTGAGACGGAGTCTTGCTCTGTCGCCCAGGCTGGAGTGTAGTGGTGTGATCTTGGCTCACTGCAACCTGTGCACCCCGGGTTCAAGCGATTCTCCTGCCTCAGCCTCCCAAGTAGCTGGGATTACAGGTGCCTGCCACCGTGCCCGGCTAATTTTTGTATTTTTTTTTTT